>NW_024609839.1:78510683-79068751 GCF_016920785.2 Ixodes scapularis | reverse complement strand
GGACCACAAGCCCCTAGTGCCATTGTTGTCAAAAAACGCCTCGGCGAAATGACACGGCGACTATAGCGACTGAAAATGCGTATATTTGAGTACAATGTTACCATCTCACGCGTAACGGGCAAAGAGATGTACACCGCGGGCGTTTTGTCCAGGAAGCCGCGAACAAAAAGTCACTCCGTAGACACGTAGAGGGTTGCGGACACTAGCGGGAATATCTTTCAGGAACGCGATATGCTTACGGTGAATCTCGCATGATTTACTGTGGATCTTACTGCGGAGATCACGTCATTTACAAGAATGTGTCGAGACGAGTGATAATACGGTGAGGAGGTGACAGCGAAAATTTCCTGAGTTGGTTTCTGTAATAAAAGTTTCGATGAGGAAAGTGTCTTCGTTAGCTGACTGGCGCAACCTTGATATGTTAGGTTATGAAGACTATTCTGAAAAAAGGAAACGAAACGATCTTGACATTCTCGTTCTGCACATTTATCTCTTAGGATATGGGGATGGCGGTTAATAAACAATCCGTGCTCTCATACCCCCAAAACACCCTTTAATGCCTCCTTAACAAAAGAACGATTACTCCTCATTAATGCATGTCATGTATTGGAAGGATTTAGAGGTAAAGGTAATTTTTCAATGTTCCTTGTGATGAGAGACAGAGAGTCTTCCAGAGAGCTTGTTTATTCCTTCTCATAAACCTATTCGGATCACGTTACTGCATAAACTGTTCCCAGAAGCCGCAGTTTTTGTCGCCGATGTCGTACTGCGTAGAGTAATTCCCGGGTTGAAGCCACAAGACCGCAGGACTCCAGGGAGTGTATTGTGTCCAGTTGACGCCATCAAGCTTCGGTGTCCTGCATGCGGAGGAAACAATGGTCGGTTATTTCCAGGGGGCCTACATAACATTATGTTCACAAAATTTCTGACTTGTGCCAGGTTTGGTCTCACCCTTTTATCAAAATTCAATGACCAACTTCTAATAAGACGAGATGTGTATGGAGCTCATTTTATAAGTGAAAACAGTGATATATATCTGGCGTTCGAGAGAGTGGTGGCCAGCCATTGGATCACCATACCTGGCTAGTCTGGTCTTTGATACATTTTGCTGAATAACAGTTGTTTCAAATACGAGGTCAACCTGTGCGTCCTTTAAAGGAGATTAAATTTATGGTAGTATATTTACAGCATGCTGCATAAGCATGCGCCCACAACATTTGTAAGAAGACGCGTAACAAGCTAAGATCTCTAGCTTGGCACTGGGCACTAATCTTGATTGTGACAATTCAAAGGCGCTGTTACACAATGACGCCTTGAACCTAGATGGGCCTGTCTACAGTTGACCGTGCGCATATCACTACTTTACGTACCTGCAGTTCGCAGTCACTTTATATGCTTCAATCTCTCGAAGAGCTGAATGTAGGGGCTAAAGGACTGCTGTCACGCGGAGGAGCATGACTGGCGCTTTTCACCTAATTGCTTTTGGCGGCTACGTGCCTACAAGCCCTGGTTTTGTTCCATGTGCTACAGCAATGTCCGCTCTGTGCATGACAATGTTGTAGCGTCGCAAGAACACACGACAACCAATCGGAACAAAAACAAAAAAAAAAATCATTCAACCGCGACATCACGTTATTACCATCGCCCAACAATCTCCACTTGAACCATCACTATACATATTTTTTTTTAATCTGCGCCATACCATTACATCATCGTTAGACTCGTCGCCGCATGTCCATGCTACAGTGGATTTGCCTTTCTGCAGCGCCGAGGCTCTCCTCAGCTGAAATAAATACCGATATCAATATCACTACGCCGTTATATATTCAAGTTAAAAAATCAACATCCCGCCATTTAAATTTTCAAACAAACTCAAATGGTTGGCTATAGAGCAGATGCAAGTGCCCAAGAGCAGAGATCGAGGACGAGCGCCAGTATAGAATAATAATAAAGTTAAACTTTATTAAACTGCACTGAGGTCTACATGTGACTCCATTATTTTTTTTTTTCGCTGCTTCAAATTTTTAATTTTGTTTCGAATAATATAGGTTTGTAACTCCGCTTGATTCATACATATGTCTTCGATTCAAATAGAGATTGCAATATTCTGAAGCCTTATTTACTGCTGCATCGGCGTGTTGTCTTCTGATGTCACCTTAGGTTTTTCTGGCTCCGTTTTCCCGAATTCCTCTTTACAACAAACGCTCCATGCACCATCTACACCATCGCAGTTTCTTCGTCGAATCATTGTCTGCAAGCGCACCCGAAGATGACACAGCATCATAAACCGCCGTTAAACAATGATTTTTTTTTTTTTTTCAGTGAACGAGTTTGAAAGTTTGTCTTGTGAGCGTTTTAATAGGAGAAAATTAGGGTTCAGACTTAGGGTTGCCCCCAATCTATGACATCGAGCCAAAATTTGAGTCGGCACGCCGGTTGCGTCACCTGTGATGTGCGTCACACCAGACACGTTTCTCTTGCTATCAGTCGGAGGAAGGAGAGCTCAATTTCCCCTACCAATGTTGACTGGGGTAACAACTTTCCGACTCTTCCTTGGCGTTTTAAAACCCACCGAAGTCCCTGGGAATTCCCGGTTTTTATGGTTTTCTAGGCGGTAAACACACTGATTTCGTGCTAAGACGCGTTCGCAGACTTGCAAACGAGTAGAACCGGCTGAGACAAGACCGTTTTTAAACCCTCTTGCGATGGCTTAGGACCTGCTTTGCGGAGCGCATTCGGTCCTACGCCGTCTCAAGAGGCTTAAAAACCGGTCTTGTCTCAGTCGGTCTTACTCGGTTGCAAGTGCGTGAACGGGCCTTTAAAGGTGGCCAGAATTCGAGTGCGCTTCAGAAATTCCTCAACGTTGACGTGTTTGCGCCCATCCCCAGATTCATTATATGTTTCCCGGACGGCTAACCAGCTTCTGCTACCTATTACATGGTACAATTAGCACGTGAACAGCTCAAAAATGTTTTGGAAATATTGGAAGTCGCCGCAAGATCGCAACTTTAAGACACGAACCTCCGCTCAAACCTACGTGTGGATAGGTATCCAGTGTTGCTAATTCAATGGTTTTCTCTTCTAAAATTATCGGTTTACAATGTTGTCTAGCCAGATGAATTTCAGTTTTGAGAGTGGTGAAATTTTTTAGCGGTTTCTGAGTCACGTTAGTTTTTTTGTTTTTTTTCTGGTGGACCAATAATATTTATGGTTTTTTATTTGGCATTATTAAAAACCTTAGAGTGCAATATAAGTTGGTCATAGGGCCGTCATTGTTGCTTGCGATCGGCTAAATTGTGGTCAGCGACAGCAACCCTCATCGCCATTGAGATATTACGGTGGCGAGCATTGGAAAATAGATTTTGTGCATAAACCCGTCAATGTCATATAAAGTGGACCATATATAACGGACCCAACTAAATATGTCCAACTCTTAAATAGAGGAGAGAGGTTCAGGACCGTGAACCTGAGTTGATTCTGAAAGTTTCAAGCGACGTCAGATGAATCATACCACTACTGTAAAATACAGATGTCTGCGAGGCATTTAAATTTTCTCCCGGCAACCTTGAGATGCCACTAAATGTTGCACAAAAGATTGAAACAATGGAGGTGTGCGACAGAAGGTATGGCGATACACCTGGAACCAGCGGATGAAGCAGTGGACATCACTGTGCTCGTGAAAGCAGCCTGAATCATAAATAAGATTTTTTATTAGTACCTTTGTTTATTAAATTGTTTCTTGGCCAAATAGATGAATAAATTCTACTAAAAAGTCGTTCTTGCTTTTCGTCCTTGATGTTTTTTTTTTTCTGAATACTTCGGGTTTGTTAATTAGTGGGCTGGCAACACTGTAGGTGATACTACAAAAACGGGCCGCATGTTGGCACCGTGTATATATTATTAGAAAAATAGATCTTATCGCAACAGTAAAATGTTGTTATATTGACACAAAGCACTGCTATGACCCAGCTGGATAGCAGACAACGAGACGGCCAATTAGGACCTGTTAACGTAAACACTTGGAACATTTTTTACATTTATTCAATTATTTTTTTTTTCACTTCAAAACGATACCGTTGAGCCCCGTTTACCGCAGCTGATACTTATAACCAGAAGGATGGGAAAATGGTCGCTCCCGAAATTTGTATTTAAACCTTCCATGAAAAGCGAGGAAGTATTGTGGGTAATGATATAAATAGTCTATACATCAAAACGAGTTATGACTTGTGCTATAAAATGTTGGTTGTTTATTATTTAAAAGGCAGAGTGTAGAAGCAAGTAGTAGAAAACGTTCAACAATTCTTCCACGATTGTCCAGTCGGGCAATCCGCAACAGGGGGTTGGGAGCGATAAAACATCCTAGGATTCAAAAAGGCTTTCAAAGCTGGTTTGTTTGGCCTTGTAAGTCATAGGAATCATTGGGGACATCTGGTGGAAGGTAAAGATAAAATATTCTAATCAAACGATTCCCCAGAATGTATACTGCAACCGCTTCAAGTGGTGCGCGAAAAGGGAGTTCTGTCCATGCTATATCACTACGTACAATCACGGCGATTCTACCTGAAGGGTGAGAGGATGCACGATGTTTCCTAAAAACATGGTGATGACGAACATGTTGTGTATACTATTAAGATGAGTCTCCTGCAAATGTTCGGAGCTCGTCAAGAAAAAAAAGCTTGAGGTACACCTAAGCACCTCTTATGAGTTGTGAATGCGAAAGCATGCAAGCCGCTCGTCCGCTCCCTCTGTCGTCTGCTGCGTACCTTTCGTCGCCGGTCAGCGCGCGTTCTCTCCTGGGCACGCTGACCTTGGACGCTGATGGACACGCAGCGCCATGAGGTGAGCGGTCGTAGAAACAGACGAGCGCAACGGCCAGTGGGAGCCCCGTCGACGCGCGCCAGCCAATGGAACCGAAGGATCGGGAAAACTAGGGGTCGTTTTCGCGCTTCAAACTGATGACGTCAGCTCGCTCCATGGGACAGCTAATGCTTTCGCATTAAAAATGCACGTCGTCAATGTTACGGAGGCGTCCTTAACAGTTGCACTGGATGAAACTATAACTACTCATAGAACAAAAGTAAAAACAAAACGGGGCCTACCCTAGATGCCCTAAGACGGCTTGGGCGCAGTTACTCGCGGTATAGGCTTTTTTTGTGATGAGTTTCTTGTGTTATCTGCAGGAATCAAACAAGTGGGAGTAGAACCACTCTTCCTTCCGTTCTCCCTCGGCCGAAGCAGTCTTGGGTAAGTTACTTTTAAAAAGTAATTCGTTACAGTTACAGTTACTTTGACAAAAAAGTAGCGAAGTTACCGTTACAGTTACCGCAACAAAAGAGCAACTCGTTACAGTTACAGTTACTTTTAAAAAGTAACGACGTTACTTTTCAGTTACTTTTCTATAACACAAAAAAATTAGGAAAAACTAGAAAACGCCCCTCACCAAGTTTTATTGCATAAAATTAAAAAGCGCGTTTTACTTCATATCGTAACTTAGCAGAAGTTGCTTCTCGAAATTAGTGTTTGAAAATTTCCACGCCAGAGTACTGGCTCAAATCAAAATACGAAACCTGCGCAGTGCGGAGTACTGGCGCTAATAAAAATACGAAACATGCGCAGTGCCCTCCGCGTGTATTGTTGTTTCACGGTCGATTCATCCGATTAAAAAGCGTTTTCACAGAAAATAGAAAAACCACAACATAGATAGTGCTTCAAGACACTAAGATGTACAGTGCTAATCACACTTGTCTATAACGCGCGAGCGTGCGGCTTTCTCCGGGGAGCGCTAGACTGGTGGCATTTGCGGAAACTAAGCCAATCACGTGGCGCAACATGTAACGGCCCGCTCGAGGGGTGTCCTGCCCACTCTATCAGCTGGCGGCGAACGCGGAAGGATGCTCACACGCTTTTTACAAACATCATTGCTCGAACAATATAAACACACTAAAGCCTGAAAACGTATCAACGATGTCGTCATCAAAAAACAAAAACATATCATAAGGCACTTTACTTTTATCGCTTATCAAGCTGATAGAGTGGGCAGGACACCCCTCGAGCGGGCCGTTCTATGTTGCGCCACGTGATTGGCTTAGTTTCCACGAATGCCACCAGTCCAGCGCTCCCCGGAGAAAGCCGCTCGCTCGCGCGTTATAGACAAGTGTGATTAGCACTGTACGTGTTCAGTCACAAAGTACAAGCGCGTGCGTAAAGACAACTAGATTTTTGTTTTTCATGAAATCTACACGCGGCTATATTCGGGTGGTGACTCGTGAGAAAGAACGTATTCACAAGTTTGTGCATGGCCAACTTAACACTCGAAATGTCCGTAGAGACGATTTGAAAAGTGCAAGGAATATCTAAATTGCGCTCGTTCAATGAAATATTATTCACAAAACACTGGAAAGTAACGGCTAAAGTAACGTCGTTACTTTCATCGTTACCTTAAAAAAAAGTAATAGAACTACAGTTACAAGTTAAATTTTAAAAAAGTAACTCGCTACAGTTACAAGTTACCAAAAAAGTAACGAAATTACAGTAACGCGTTACTAGTAACGCGTTACTACCCAAGACTGGGCCGAAGCAGACGAGGCAGCATGGGACACATGCTGCCCCCTCGAGGTGGAGGGCTCCTCCAGAGGCTTAGGATGAACGAATTGCTCTTTTCTTCTAGGGGGAGACGTGGTAACCAGAGCAGGCACATCGACCGGCGGCCTGTTCATCCATGTCAGAGCGCGGCACCAGCGCCACCTCAGCGAGGTGAGGGGCCCACTACCACCTCCGGGTTCTTTGTAGATTAGGGCTGAAACGCGGCCCCCAGTTTCTTTAACGGAACTTGGGTCGGCCTAGATACAGAAGGGGTGCAAGCCCCCTACGCACCACGTCGAGGTGACACCCGTTAGCCAAGGCATGGCCTCGAGGTAAGACAGATTCTTCTGGGCATGAAGTGGGATGATCCCCTTTTGTTGCTTCCATGTTGAATGTTCTACCTCCTTGCGCCCCCTCGCGGTGCGAAGGGCGCAATATTGACAGTACCGTGCGAGACGGCGCATGGAGGTACGGTGCCTGCAGAGCCCTTTATCGAAGTTAGCCAAATTTCGCACACATAGACCGGATACTGCCAATATTTCCGAGGAGTGAACATTAACCAGAGCTACACCTTCCGAAAGATTGACCGTCTCAAGCAAGTTTTGGCCTCTATGGGTGAATTTTCCTCCGACCATCTGTCGCGCTGTGCTAACACGAACTCCGCTGCCGTTACACTCGTCGCTGCTGCCCTCGCCACCACGGCCGCCCACCGATGCCGTCCCTGAAAAACCCGACAGACTGTTCCAATTCCTGTCGCCCTTTATCGTACGCAATTTACCTCAAGGTTGCTCTTTACTTCTTTGTCTCGCACCACTCGACGGGCTTGCTTCGAACTCGTCGTCCCTCCCCACGGAGCAGCGCGGGGGTTCAAGTGTGCATGTACGGTTCGTGTCAACGGGTTGCATCCATTCCCGCCATGGTGTCTCTGCTGCTGTCTACCGGTGCTGCCCGCTTCATAGCGGCTTAGGGCGCTTCTTTTAGTGCGACGCACCCGCACCGGTCTCGTCGTCCCTCACTCTCGGGGCGTTCAAGAGGACTCCCGATACATAACCTCCGGTTTTGCGCGGCGCAGTGTAGATCTAGAGTGCAAGCGGGGTTCTGCTTTGCGGGTAAGGAGCTGTTTCCGCAAAAGTGTTGCTCCATCATTTTAATACTGGCCCCTTTGTTTCGCGGCTCTGCTATGTCCCCTGTGCATAAAAGAGAGTGCAGCCCGTGTGTGAAATCGTTGGCACCTGATGGTCAAGGGCTGAAGTGCTCAGCCTGTGATCTCTGGTGTCACATGGCAAAGTGTTGCGGGGTCAATAAAGCTTCCTTCGAGGGATTGTCAGACAACGAAGTACTCGCTTTGCAGTGCGTCACATGGAGACCGCGCTTCACGCACCGATCTTCGGCTCTGGAGGCAAAAGCACCACCCTCCCAGGCAGGGAAGAACGTTGTGAACTGGAGCTCGCAAAAATATTGACGCACATTCTTAACATGAGAACGAAGCTAAACGAAGTGCTCAACCAAATCGACCTGATGGAGAAGTCAATGGGAGCGCAGTCTGTGAAGCACGATGCCGTAATTGAAAAAGCTTACTTAGAAAGAAAAGACAATCCAGGCCATTGAGGCAGCTTCAGCGATGCTAAAGCTTCCTGTATGACGAAGTCCTAAAAAAAAACTTAAAAACCCAGAAAGCATAATTATAAATCTAAACAAAAATTAAAAAAAAAAAAAAACGAGAGCATGAAATCTGTGATCTCGAAGCAGGACTCAGACATTCGGGATCTATCGGCATCTGTGGACAGCATGGAGCAGTACTCTAGAAAGAAGAACATCGAAATACTCGGTTCTCACAGAAAGGCAAATGAGAGCCTGTCCGAGATCATTAGGTGCCTAGCCACCAAACTAGAACTGCACGTGCCAACAGCTGAAGCTATCGAGGCCGTGCACAGGTTGAATCCTCGCGATGAAAAAATCCCATCAATAATCGTACGATTCAGGGACTGCTCTATGCGTGACCTGTGGGCTGCTAAACGCGCGGCACCCAGAGACGAGCGTATCTTTATTGATGAGAAGTTGACCAGGGCACTTAGGTCTGGAGTGCAAAGTAGCGTGTTAGAAAAATGGTTTACAAGTTCGGGTGTCTAAAAAACGGAAAAAATATTTGCCCGTCAGAACGAGGAGGCCGCTATTCGTATTGAAAATAATGGTGATTATTTATTTATTTCAATATACTATCTGTCTCTGTTGAGACTATGATAGGGTGGGGACACAGGCGTACAAAGAAAACAACAAGAGCAGCACACACTTGCAAAGTACTATAAAACATATCACTAAATAATCAAACCAAAAAATGCTTTGACAATAACAAATAGAAATGAGATCCGACATGGGCTAGAATCTATTGACGGAAAACAATACACAGACAAGAAAACATCTCATTTCACATTTTGCAAGATACAGTATAAGAAGAAAAAGCTTCAAGTGATTGGCATTCCACAGCTTGCTCCGAAAGAAGATTCCAGTCACTTATGATTTGTGGGAAGAATGGATATCTGAAACAGTCCTTGAAGAACCGGGGCTCATGAAGTGCTGACTTTCTTTGTTCCCAGTTATTCTCGATTTGGTCAAGAACTAGGTAAGTTGTATTGTAAGCAGTGAGAGAGTGCAGGCGAGCTGGTAATTAATCGACATCTTGTAAACCCTGAGATGGGGAACGATAAAAAAAACGGACGAACACAACAAAATCTCAAATCTCAGATTTTGTTGTGTTCGTCCGTTTTTTTTTTTTATCGTTCCCCATCTCAGGGTTTACAAGATGAAGTTGTATTGTTTATCTGCAATAAGCCATTGATAACCGTATATAGAAATTTGAATATTTTTTTTTTTACGCCTCATCTGTTGAAGATATCGCAATGAAGCGAAAATAAAGTCCCGTAATAACAACCGCGTTCGAAGCGTTCTCTCAGTGGGATGAGTACTGGAAGTATATTTTGGCAGACTTTGATGAAACTAAAGTGGCCCTAAATTTAGTGCACATTAATGTAAGAAGTTTACACAAGCGTTGGATCCGTTACTGGTTTCAGATATACTCGATGGCCTGGAGCTTTTAATACTTACGGAAACTAACATTGATATAGGGACCTGCGTCTTGTATTCTTTTGATGGTTTTCACGCGTTTTCCTTATGTAGAGAAAATCAAAGGGGAGGCGGAATTCTAATGTTCATTAAAAATAGCTGGATCTCCGAGCAGGCTGCAAACTTCTGTAGTCACGCTAAGGTTTTGGCTGTTACAATTAAACATGCTGCGTTATTCGTTATTTCTTGCTAATTATAGACCGCCAAGCTCGAATACCCCTTTATTCTACGACGAGTTGGAATATTTTAGAAACGAATTTAACAATAACAGTCAGCTAGTTTTAGCTGAGAGTCTCAACATCGATGTTATGAACGTATCTAATTATGGTGTTGCAGAATATCTTAGTCTCTTGTCGGGCTTTGAAGTAGAAAACGTCATAGGGAATTTCACACAGGAAGAGTTTGGGAACTCGAATTACAAGCACGTGCAGTGATCAGATTTTTGTTAAACTCAATGAAATCAACTTTGCCTCGGGGGTAATTAAAACAATTAAAAGACCACTGTTCTGTCTCTCTCATGTTGTTTGGTCGTGCCCTATAGGAGTACGGGTTGATCATGATGTTGTAATTTTTTGTAACAATAAGATAGATATATTAATCAATGAATATGATTGGAGCATTTTGGTAATATTGAATCACAGCACTGTCTATCGAAAATGGTTGAACAATTTGGAAGTAAATATAACAAGTGTATAAAAAAAATTCGGTTGGAACAAAAAAAAAAACGCGAAAATGCGTGGGTTACCATTGAAATGATTAAGTTGTCTCATGAAAAAGACGTACTCTGGAATAGAAGTAAAGGCAAACTTGAAATTTATCATTTGGCCATGTTGGCTAAATCCCGAGCTTTTAAAAACCCTAGGATCGGAGCGTCTTGACTTAAAGCGAACTTACCCATGTCTCACAAATGAGGAGAATGCTCTCATAACATCTTGACTGAAGTTCCGGTCTTCGTCTGAGTAGCTCTCATAGTCCAAAAGGGGTGCTCCGAAATAGTATGGAATGTCCGCCATGTGGGGGACGCCACTCCATATCGGCAACGTCGACTTGGCGGACCTGTGGCCGAACACAAACGAGTACACCGAGTTGCCTTTCCCCGAGTGCTTCTGGGAAAAATATTTCATGGGGCACACGAAGTAAGAGTCACCTAAAAACTCGGTGTACATCTCCCTTAACTCCTGTTTGTTACCCTGTGCCGCCTGTGCCGCGTAATACTCGACGAGATCAATGTACTTGTCTCTCATAACTGCGACTGTCATTTCCCGTAGAGCTGGCGTCAGTTCCTCCACCGAAACATTGCTCAAATCTTCGTCCCAGAAACGTTCGTCTGGCTGCGATGTCACCATGACGGTGCCTTCCGAACTTGTGACACTAACCATGGCGTCGACGTCCGCGAACCGACCCTGCCTCAATGCCAAAACGGGTCGAACTGGAAAGAACTCGTTCGGATAGGTCGGTACGAACGTAGACAATTCAGGGTCAGTTACGTTAGTTGCAGCATCGAATACTGCATCCGTCGACTTGCTGCGTAAGCATTCCAAGACAATGTCCGGATGACTGCTCAGGTCAAGGAATGGTCCGGTGCAATTAAGTATCGCGGCCACCTGGCTTCCTTTGTCTGCACTTTCTCGAATGGTGTCAATCAGCCCGGTGGAATCGTATGTACCGCTCATCATGAAAGCTCTGTGGAAAAGGCCCCTGCTCAGGGGAGATATGATGTGGGCGTGCACGCTGTAACCCCCTGCGCTTTGGCCGAATATGGTTACTCTCGTCGGGTTTCCGCCAAATGCTCGGATGTTTTCTCGTACCCATTGTAGAGACAGTCTTTGGTCTAAGAGCCCCACGTTACCGGGAGCGTCTGGAACACCGGCGTCGAGAAAGCCGAAGATACCGAGGCGATAATTGATGGTCACAACCACCAAGTCGTGCATTACTGCCAGCAGTGATCCGTTGAACTCGTTCTGGTAAGAACTGCCCAAGGCGAAGCCTCCTCCATGAATCCATACTACGACCGGTCTCGTCGGTCTTACAGTACTGGCTGTCCACACGTTCAGGTAGAGGCAATCTTCGGATAAATCCGTTTCAATGTCGGCCAGTGATGGGTTGACTTTTTGAGGGCAGGAAAACTTCTTTTGGGTGGCATCGTAAGTACCGGACCACGACTTCGCAGATAGTGGTCTGCGGAAGCGAAGGTGATCAATAGGTGGCTCTGCGTATGGAATCCCCAAAAAAACTTGAACCGTTTTCCCGGAGACGGATTCTACCTTTCCTTTAAGTTGTCCCAGCTTCGTTTCGACAATCGGTTCATCTTCCATGGCCGTTGCGGCGATACAGACGAGTAGAACGGCAAAAAACAATGTATGAATCATGGCCTTCGCAGGATGTTCTCCCGACCTGGGAAGAACACAGAAATGAGACACCGTCAGTTTCTATGGAGCACGAGGAGATACGACGAGGCCTCTAGTCAGAGCCTCTCCGTGTTTCGCGAATACCAGGGTATTTATACGCCCGAGCGCGTTGTTTTCTTATCTTGTACCTGCTCGTACCTGATTCAGTAAACGTAAAATAAGAGCCAAGTGAACGCAAAAGTAATTAGCGGCATTTTAGCAAAGTAACAGCTGTACGATTGGGAGGTTGTGTGTATGTTTATACAGAACTTGGTCTGCCTCAACGGGCAACGAGTCTCCCAGCTGTAGATGAGCAATTTTGAAAGTGCAGTACAACCGCTAGACCGGGGTCTTTAACGCGCACCACGCAGTAGTGATACACAACCGCCCGCCGGTACGATGCTCATCCAGACCGAAAGGGGCAGAGATGTGGATGGAACCCAGGATCCCTCGGTAACAGCTGTACGAGGATAGCGTGTAACTGTGCGACAATTGCAAAAAAAAAACTACGCGCGTTTTTTTTTTTTTTTTGCGTTTAACATTTTACGGTTACGGTGTGTATAAAAATTGCCTATGCATTAGAGCAATACAGCCAGGGGGGCGCATTAGTGAGTTAAATGTCGGAATAAATCGTATACCTTAGTAATGCTTTCTAAAAAAAATTATTTTGTGAAAATCAACATATCTCATTAGAAACTTGCTGAGCGTCATTAAATACCACAAAATAAGTACATTTTATAAATACATCAGTTGCGTCGGAATCGCGGTGTTGAGCTAGAGTTACCGCTCGTGCAAATGGATCAAGGCTGGCGGTGAGAATACGCGGATAAAAAGAGACGAAAAAACCACGCGAGCGCGTTATTATTGTGTCAGGAAGTTTCCTAAGTCTTCGCTAAAATACCCGTTATAGAATATGATCACATTGAAATAATAGGTTATCATTTCTCGTTCGTGCGCGAGGGACACACACGTAATCGCAACCTCTTGTTTTCAGTTACTGTCAAACCGGAGTGCTGTGGCAAATCAGATCATCTCGTGCTGACGCGGTACTGCGTCAATCGCCGCGTGGTGTTGCAAAGGCCGCATTCGATACCTGCAGCACGGTGCCTTCTACGACTAGAGAAAGACTCAAAAATGGATTGCCAGACGCACTTTCTTCAGTTCGGCAGCGGTTCACGACGACCGCACACCTGATCGCCACTGGCTCTGCAGGTGAATAAACTGATGGAAGTCAGTACCAATCTCTTATTTATTCAGCCGAACAGATCAACTTTTATGATTAGTAGTTTTACAGTTTTGATCTGCTTAGCGAATTTTTCGTGACTCAACATTCCAAAATGATGGAGCTAAAACAGTTTACAAATGTGCTTGAAGGCATGCGTCGTGGGGTAAGAACCGACCTAAGAAGTCTAAAGGACAGTGTAAACTGTTGTAGCCAGACGTGTGATGACCTCACTGATGTATCTGACCACATTAAAGAACGGCGAAACGAAATACGGTACCTGACAAGATGAAACCAGGATTAAAAAAAAAATTAAGACTCCAATCTACGCTGTGGTATCACCTGCACCGATTGCTTATTGCATTACAAACCTTTTTAATGGAAACGCCACCAGGTGGTGCTCCAGTCTTTGGCGTCCCGAAGAACCTGCGGTTTATAAAAAGAATGAGCGACGAGTTGCCATAGCAACGAGGCCACCTTAACACCGCTGCTAGAAATGTAGATGAAACATATAACCACCAATTCTCCAGGTGAACGCCAAAAGGACGAAAGGTGCGAAATCTGTTAAAATGTTTCGAGTATTGTAAACCATACTCGCCTCCTCTAAGATGTAATATTGTCCAGTCGAGGACCCTCGTTAAATCTCCAACTTTGGTGTACGAGTAGCATTCATGCTTTCCAGCACAGGTGACATAAGCAATCCCAACGGTCTTGCAAAGACTGCGCCGCCGGAAGTCGCTTGGGACGACACTCCGTGCGAAGCGACTGGCGCGCCGCGGCGCGCCGGTACCGAAGGTAGGCAGTGAGAACCCCAGAGAAAACGAAACCGAAACCACGCCGCGTACGTTGGTACGCATTGAAGTCGGAGCGGTGCGGTTGCGCTGGGTTCACAGCATGAAGTGCTGCCAGTGCTGCGTCATTAAGTGCTTCAATAGTTATACGTCATATTTCATGAGGACAAAGTGCCGACAAAGTTTCAGAGTTTTTCACCTCGCCGATGTTTTGTCGGACAGCGACAACGATGGATCCGTGCCGTACGACGCGAGAAATTTGGTCTTCCGATCATGTCTGCCACTGTGTCGGCACGGCTGAGATATTCTACACTGCCGCTTTGCGCTCTGCGTTTGTCTTCGTACCTGTAACGCCTACATGAGTTAGCGCCGATGGGACGAACTGAAATGCCATCCCACACTCGCGGGTATACGCAGTGCCAATTTCGTTGGAGGAATGCCCTCCAAAGAAGTTTCGTCCCCATCGTACGTGTCGATGATATTTCCGGACAAGCATAACACGCAATCTGCACTTCATAAAAAAACTATTCCAACAGTAAAAAAAAAAAAAAAAAAAAAAGTGACAAGTATATGAATTGAAGAAAAACTACAATGAAACTCGCAATCACTGGAGAATCGACGTTTGAGTATGGAAGTTTAAGTGGTGTGCGTTCTTTCTCGATCAGCCTCCTTTTGGAAGTACCGTCCACTGGTCCCTTCCTACCTGTAAAGTGGGCACCTCCCACGATGAGTGGCACTAGGGAGTTTTCGTAGACCGCGTTGCCACCTCCGCTAAGCGTCCCGCAACGAAGAAGCTGCTACTACGCCTACACGCCGATAGCCTTGACTGTGGAGTTCCCGCTATCGTAGCGGGTTGCGGAGGGCCTTGCGGGACGGCGAAAACGATCTACGAAAACTCCCTACTATCTTGACAGCCTTTGATGGTCAAAACCAGTTCCCATTTAGTTACGCCGCCCAAACTAAATTTCCACCTGGTTTCGCTATGACACCTCCTTTTGGTATAATAAGTGTTGTGTCAAGTTACGGTCCTGTGCGCCGAAAATCAGCACCTTGCACAACAGGTTCTTACGCAACAGCTTACCGCAAAAGCCCTTGACGGCCAAACCGTGCGTTGGCCGACAACTTTGTTTTCTCGGCTTTGGAACCACCTTTCGTAAAGTTGTTTCAATTGGAAGTACAATCCACTAGTCCCTTCCTCCCTTTAAATCTCCACCTCTTACGACCAGTGCTATTCTCTTGACAACCCTTTCATTGTCAAAACCGGTTCCCATTGATTTACGCCGCCCAAACCAAATTTCCATCTGGTTTCCCTATGCCACCTCTTTTTGGTATAATAAGTGCTGTGTCATGTTACTGTCAAGTCCAAGCACTTTCAAATCTGCACTTTGCACAGCCCGCTATAACACAACATTTTGGGTCCAATATTAGACATCCCGTACAGCTTTATTTCTTTATCCGTTAGAAAGATAACTTTCACACCTGCTGTCTTAATGAAACTTGGCACACTTCGTGCACAAGCTTAGTGAACATCTCACTCGCCTCCAAATATCCTCGTTTCAGCAGTCCTACGTTTACAGCGACGAGCGAAATAAATTTCCCACTCAGAGCAATTATGGTGGGGGAATTGTTTTTCGGAAAATTGCTTTAACTCCTTTTTCGGCCGCCACTAGAGAAATTGCCCCTAATAACGACTCAAACTCAATATATGAAAGTGGAGAACAGCTAAATGCCCTTCCGCCCCAGCACTCATGCAACGTCACCCTCAACGTATCGGCTCAAAAAGCAAAAGTTTCGTCCGTGCGCGCTTCCGCCGCCACAGCTTCGCATGCGAAAAGGCGCCGCATGCTGCTGAACGCGCCTCACTGTCGAACGCCAGCTTCTCCGCTAGCGGCGCTACGCGCGTTTTTCAAAGCGCCCCCTATAGTTCCCGAACGGAGCGTATATCAAACGATTGACGAAGGAAAAGTAAATGCACTCTACCAACACTAGTTTTTATATATGAAAGACGTCGTACGCTGCCGCTGCCACGCCAGCTAATGTAACCGTAATGTTTACCGTGAAGCACATCTTCGCATTGTTAGCAAGGCTAATGACGTCATCGACACTTTGTACTCTGCCGTCGCCGCGGCAGCATATGCAACCGGAATCTTTACCGAGAAACGCATGGGGGAGGGCTTCGTGCTTATTATCTATCACGTAATGTTGACACTTGTCTTGTAGTTTTGTTATGGAAACAAGTGTCGAAACCAGATGATAAGCGATAAGGCGCACGCAAACGGTGATAAGGCGCGCGCGGGAGTTTTCTGTCGACTATTTCATATGTCGACCGCTGTTCTGCCGACGGAGACAAAAAAAATCCCGACCAACGAGTCATATACAGCTTCGCTGTAAAAGAGTGCTAACGGCAAGCTTGGCGGATTTTTGCATTTCAAGTTAATCATTCAAGCGACCAAGCAGAAAACTTGCGTTCCTCCCACCTGGCGGGAATCGTATGTTTCACGGCTGACCTTTTTGTCGCTTTTCACGGTACTGCGCTAGATCTTTTCTTTGACACTGTTTAAGGAACTGAAATAAAATTTTGCATTTTAGAATGATAAAACAATGTTCATCTATCTCCCTGCGATGATTTTGGCGAAGTGTTGCAAGTGCTTACGTGCGTGTGTGACCTATCCAATATGTTTTAATAACACCGATATCAAAGCTCTATATATATTTTTATTCTGTACGAATTCGATCTTATATCCACAAATTAGAATTCAATATATTCATTTGAGCGACCGATTTGATTGCCCTCCAGCCAGGGCTTGAACTCGGCAGCACGGCCAAGAATGCGTCTACCGCCTTGGCTACTGTTATCCGAGCATCTTCTGCTGTCTCTGGGGCGTCTGTGGCAGCCCGTAAGATGGCCGCGCCAGAGAAGTTTAAGGGGCTAACGTTTAAGACACTTTTGTTTTAAAACAAATGTGAATGGCTTTCTCGTATGAGATGTCGAAACTATTTAATTTACTGTTCAGATTTCCTTGTTCTGCGGACGACGCAGTCGCCTCCGGATAAACGAGAGGAGCGGCCTGAACCCAAAAAGTCAACTAGATAATTTATGTATATTAAGAATAACAAAGGTCCAAACAGGAACCCCATGCCATTTTCATCAAACAGCGAGGCAAATGCAGTGATAACACAGATTGCGGTGTAGTTTTGTAGAGAAACTGGGCATACATGTGGAGGCTGGATGGCGCAATGCAAATGGTATCTGTGTCAGGTTTGCCAAAATCGCTGGACGCGGTTTCGCTGAACTCCGTGAGCGACGTCGTGCGTGCTATATTTCCATCCGGGCAAAGCGGCTACGGCCTCGCTAAGGTGTATCCGCGATTGTTGCTGGTTTGGAGAAGATTGTGAAGGGCTGGCAAAAATATAGGGCGGGGATTATCATGTGCACAGCCGCATGCGTCAGCGACGTCTGCGGGCCAGCCTGACCTGGTGCATTAAGGAACTTTGCAAAGTGTGACACCTCTTGTAGTGACTTTGGATACATCTTTCGCAGTCTATGCAGTTCCCTAAAAAAAACAAAAACACTCAACCATTTCTGTTTTTCAAGTGTAGCGAATAGGTGGGCGTGATAAAGCACCGGCCACTTTCGTTTCCGTAACCTTGCGGTTTCTCAGAGTCTACTGATAAGCTGAACTAATCAGAGGCCACCTTTGCAGCCCAGCAGCCGCTAGAGAAGGGGGCGGCTTTGTTCAGCCCCAGAATTCCTAAGAGTGGCCGATTGTCTGGGTTCGACGAAAATTTTAGAACAAACGTTTTTGTGAAAGTTATTTAGTCCGCAAATGGAGATCGCCCAATGTTCCCGTCACATCCATGACCTTGAAGCGCACGTCCAAAAGCTGCCCTAACCTTTTTTTTAATACTGGAATATATATAATGCCCACCACTTGTTACGGAAAAGTACTCCTCTGGTCTCCACTCGATGTACTTATAAAACGTTTTTGTTATCACCTGGGTTTTGCCTTCTGAATGGGTACAGCCAACGTTTTATAGTCCAGCCGATATTTTTCACATTCAATGATATTTCTATTGCATCTTCTACTTCCACGTTTTTCGTACAATGCTTTAAATAACTCGTTTTGTAGTAACCATTTTTTATCGGTTTAGATAGTTTAGAGACACTTCCTTCTATTCCAACGTGTAAATTGGTTGAACAAATTAGGCGTAGGTGGCTGACTGGTTCATTTTTTTCTTGCACGCCGTAGTTGATTCCAGAGTACTTTCATCAATAAACCCCGACGAAGCAACAGTTTGTTACTCAAGCCATAATCTGTGCTGCTTTATGCTTTATGCCCCAAAAGTCTGGTGGTCGTTAACCGAGAAAATGTAAAGCCTCGTGGAATGACCACAGCTCCTCAACACGAGGTCTCACAACAAAACCTGGTGTATATTTCTCCGTTGCCCCACTCCTTGAAGCCTACATAAATTTAGAAACAAACACGCTAAAGCTCGACAAAAAAAAAGTTAAAAGAAGCACGTGGCAGAATTATGTCTCCACTTTGAATAGCCTTGTTCCGGCGAAGGAAGTGTGGGATCGCCTTTGGAAAATTAGAGGCAACTACGAGTACTTTAGAGTCCACCTTCTCTCCTCACCTTTGTCATCCTTGAAAGGTCAGGACAAAATACTTGGGGAGCATTTTCAGAATGACTCCTGTTCATCGATTATAACACAGGATTTCAAGGGCTGAAAACAACTTCATAAGGACAGTCAGTTGCCATGTCTGGCGAAAGAACTGAAGCTTGCAATAAGCCCTTTACATTGCATAAAATCAAAGTTGCCTTAATTTTGGAAAAAAAAATAAAAAAAAATTGGCGCCTTGGATTGACAAAATTTGTCACGAAGTATTAAAACACTTGACGCAGGACTCTTTTAATAATTTGTTAGACTTTTCCAACCCTTGTGGAAAGCTTCCTCGTTTCCTCATAGTTGGAGGCGCGCTTATACTGCTGAGCTAACTCTGCTCCATACCTCTAGGAGATTCTCGTTTACTTTTACTTCGGGTGTAACAGATTGGAAGGCCAACAGGACGTTGCCGAGTCAGTCTCGATCTATCGAAACTCACGAACATTCTACGCCGAATGTTCGAGATACCGAGGGTAGCAGATAAGGAGCCCAGCGTGGCCTTGCCGACTCAATCTCGCATTAGCCAGCTGTGATGCCGACACCTTGACGCTCGCTTCTAATTTCTCGACCTTCGTTATTTCTTTTGGTTTTTACACAAGTTCGCCGAATAAAACCTATATTTTTACCTGTAGGCTTGCTAATCCTTTTTCATCCGCGACATTTCTGGCGGAGGTTTGGGGGTACTTAATCATATGCGGTTTTCTCGCACACTCCCGTGGAGCCGTGAAGCAAGTACGATTCCCAGCCCAGCGGAAAAACCGCAGGCAGTGCAGGTCGCCCAACAACGGCTAGACAGAGTGTCGAATTGAAGCCAAGCCGAACCGAAAACCGGAACCGAACCATTATTTTTAGCCGAAACGGAACTGAACCGATATATTTGCCGCCATCTTGGAACTGAACCGAAAAAAATATAACGGCACACGGGTCAAAGCGGTTCACGGTATTTTGTTTTGTTTCTTTGGTATCACAAAATTAATATTTTTAAATACAAATATTGGCAGCTCTATTTCTATGTACTGATCTAATCGTCATGTACAGAACTGCAATGTCTGACAAATTGTGTTTTCCTGGCAATTTGGAATTGGCACTGTGATTAATTCTGTGTCACGTAGTCACGTGACATCATGGTGTGAAGAAATGCTGTAAACTAAAGCACGTCACGTGGCCCTTTGATGTCCCGTGACTTTCTGCCTAAGGTCGGTTTAAACTGAGAAAGTCACTAGATTGATTAGCGTTATTGACACCTTGACGTCACATGACCTCACGATTTCGCCCCGCGAGTCACGTGACACTGTGACTTACTCGACTGTCATGCGCCCGAGTCGAGTGCTCAGGTTCACGACAATCTGCATCGCCAAATATTCGGGTAATGGCTCGTGTTCTGTCAAAGATGAAAACTGCCGAACTCCAACAATGCCCGAAACTCAGCCTATGCTTTAATATTTGCCAACGCCAGCGCATGACTATGATAAACACTGACAGTATATTATTAGCGTCAGATCTCGTTGGCGCGCTCGTTCTAATTGCGAGACGAGGAGGGGAAAGCTGTTTCTTTCCTTCTTTTTTTTTTTTCTTCCGCGTCTGACTTCGTGCGGGAAGGAAAACTAATGGGAGTTTTTGCCAGTTATACACGTCAAGTTATAAACGCTCATAGCGGTATTTAGTCAAGTTATAAACGTTCATTGCGATATTCATTTAAGTTATAAACGTCCTTAGCAGTATTTAGAAAAAGCGCAAAAAATATTGCACTACCATTTTTTCGCACTCAAACATGTTTTCGTTGTTGCTAAACTGCCTGGAAAAGCTGTCCACGAGGATAGAAGCATTAAAAGAATTACACTTCCCTTATTAATCTGACGTTCCACAAAACTACAAGTGTGCATGGGAGAGACACCTAAAAAGAAAGATCCTAGTGACTTCAGAAGGACAGCCGAACGTTGGCAGCCGCTCAAGTTTTCACAGGAGTGTCGTTCTCAAGTTCGTCCCCAAGCTTGGTTTAAACTTCAGAGTTTTGGGCTAAAAAATAAAAAGGAAAGGAAGATTACTGTTAACAAGTGGCACAGAAATAATTGTAGAATTAACAACTCCAAACGAGGAGGGAGTCCCCCTCCGGCGGAGCAACGAACAAAAGGGAAGTGTGTCTGTGTGTGTGTGTGTGGGGGGGGGGGGGGGGGTGCTTTCAATAGCATACTGTGCTGTAAACATTCCTCTGGCCCGCATCTTCGACACAGAGGAGAAAGCGTGGCCCCGGAAACTACTTTGTTTGCAAAAACAGTCTTCCTAGAAAGCACGTTTTCGTGGTACCAGACGCTTGCGCTGTTCCTCACGACGCTGCACCAAGCAAGGTTAATTGCTGTCTCTCAAATACATGGCTTCCACTGAGCGTAAACCTTCTGCACCGTGATTTTTGCAACACCGAATTTGATTTTCTCAGCAACAAACCGTAATAACAACCAGCAGAGTGTGTGATGGCGCCACGTGCGAGCCATGTTAAACAGTTCAGTTTTCTGGTAAAATGCGATGTTCGCGGCACTAGCAAATGTAGATGTTCAAATTGCAAATTTGTGCAGCAGCAGTCTCGCGATGATATATACTGCAGCCTAATAAAATGTTAAAGCGCATGACTGAAAAAAGTTCAGAGTTGAAAAGCGAGGGCCCAAGAGGAGTGCACGTCAAACCGAATATAACGTTAGCCTCTTGAGGCAGTATTTCGCGAAGTTTTGAGCTCATGCAAGCTGAAACCCAAATGTGATTTGTAGTAGGGTTATAAGAATCTGCATCTCTTCTTCGGATCATTTATGTATATTTAAGAATAGTATCGCACTGCTACCTGTTTATTTTTACATTGTTTTGAAGAATACCATTTATTGTATTTATCTTTCTGCACATTTCGTGTATTTTTCTTCAGATCTATCATGTGAGTACAACGTCCCTTTTGGCATAACCCGCGACCAGGTGTTTCACACGTGCCAAACAGGGAACAAAAAAGAACATTTCTGCACATCGGCTCAACAGCCTGCATATTTTCAAGTATAATTCGCTCGTGTCTACCTCAACTGGGTATGGGAACTTCATACACATTTAATGATAGCAATAAAATACATTTAATTACTGACTGGAGATTTGACAACTTAAACAAAGGACCGACCAGCTTAAAGATACACATCATAAATAAATGCCCCCCCCCCCCCCCCCCCCCCAAATTTCCAGACACACATTATCTGAAATACTCCCTGCATACCTTTTCCGACGTTTTTATTCTGGGTGTACTATAGACCCCTCAGCGAAAAGTGTGCCATCTGTCGTACGCAACTACAACCAGCACCAGCCGTCATGCTGCAGGGTAGTGGTGCGTCGTTGGATACGCTGCATAGGCCGTAGATGCTAGTCTGACTGCGTCTGTTCCACGGCGCACGATGCCAGCTCTGCGTATTTGCGCAGACGTTTGCCATGCTCAAGTGCAAGAACGGAACACGAGCCGTTCCCACCCACCGCTCCTTGGGCGTTTGAGTCCGGTCTTTTCAATCTCACTTTGTAGAGTTTGGAGGTAGAGTTTCTTCGCGTATCAGAGAGCTCGCGGTACTTCCAACATGCGCGTGTAAATTAAGCGTTACGTACGCGCTAAGTCATACGACCTTACGCTTTAACCTGCCTGTAGCGCGTACACACCTGCGCAGCGCGTGCTTTATGCAAACCAACATGCACGCGCTTGCAGCTACTGCTTCACTGAAAACATTCTGCTCTTCGACAACAGGGTGTTTTAAAATAAAGTTCAAACTCTAAAGTTGCCCGCAAAAATAAGGGACTCGAGGTATCAAGCAAAACCTTGTCTCGAATATGTATCCTGCTGGTCGAATTCGCGCATTAAAATTTTAAGTCTTAATTCTAACTACTAAAAATACAAATATACTTTAAAAGAGTCAGTTTTTTTAATTTTTGTTTCCTACTTGAACTAGATATCAGATTTTTTATTGGGTAAATAAAACAAGTAAAATACGTATTCGAGGCAAGTTTCAACTTGATACTCTCAGTCGCTGATTTTTGACGAGTCATTAATTATAGCGAGTCCCTTTATATTAAGACACTCAAAAATAAGCGGCTCAACGTATCAAGTTGAAACTCACCTCGCTTACGTATATTATTACTACTCCCAGTTACACAACTTACCTCAAATACCTATTTTACTAGTCCCATTGACACATCACAATGTCAAGTCTCTGGTTCAAGTGCGATAAAAATAAAAAAAAATAAAATTGTGACGCGTCTAAAACCATAGGATTTTTTAAATTAGAAGTTGGGACTTAAAATTTTAGTCCATAAATCTGACCTGTAAAATACGCGTTCGAGGTAATTTTCTATTTGTAGCATCTGTCTAAGGAGCGCTCTGACTCCGATCGGCTCTTGTAGAAGCGCTGTACTTCGTCATCTTTATCGGCGGGGAGTTGGGATATGTCGTTTACCCAACCCGTGATAGAGAAAACGCTACTTGCAGCCCCAGCCTTTGCAGTGCTTTCTTTCACCCAGTCTCAGCTGAGACGCTCTTCTAGCAAGTCGGCCCAGGATAACAACTGGTGAAGTTTCCTCGCGCTTCTCTTTCGCTCTTGCAAGTGCCCGCAATCAGTGTTGCGAAATAAAATCAAGCGAGATACTCAGTCCTGCCCAGCCATGTTCTTCCATGGTTGGACTAGACAGCGGCTTACTTTGCGGCCTTCACACTCGCCTAGGAGCGATGGACTTCTTTAGCCGCGTCCCCCACACCGCCTGAGCCATCCTGAGGAACTGTTCCCCGACCACTGTGATTGAAAATGTGTGCAATTATACTCGCGTGAAATAACTGTAGTACGTGTGAGCTAGTTGAAACAAGTTTCGGCTTACGATAATTGAATGCTTCTCTACACCGTTAGAAAAAAAGACCGTTTAAGATGGGGACAAATCCCTGCTAACCTCGTTGCCGCAACATGTTCCATCTCACTGAGTTACGGACATGTACCGCAATTCCTAAGTGCGGGACATGTTGGGGCAACAAGATTGGTATGCGTATGTCCCGTACACCACCATGATGGTACAAGTGCTGTTTGCTACTAGTTACGGGAAGTGCGCCATTATGTTCAAAAACAGCACACATTCTGTTCGAAACGATGTCAGCACGTTTTCCGTTTTACATGTGACTGCACACTCAGCATTTTGTACAAGGTGTCCCCCCGAAAATGCTGCGCTTTTTTTACTGCAAAAATAATCTATGCATTGCCGAACGCTCAGTTTGCACCCAAGTTTAGCGCAAGCGGTCTGGATGAAGTGACAACGTTTCAGAGCTTGTAGTTATTTGCATTCAAACGTTATAAGTGACTTTCGGAAATTTTTATAAAGCTAAATGGCTGCCCATAAATACACAAAGATGAATGTCATGAGCTTAAAAGGTCGGGCCTTACTATCTTACTGAACATTTTCGAAAATCGCTTATAATTTTCGAATGAGATAGCAAGTTTTGAAATATCGGCGTCTCGTCCGGCTTGCTAACACTACATTTGAGTGAAGACTGAGCGTTGGCAAGGCATAGCTTTTTTACGATAAAAACAACACAAAAAAATAATGCAAATGTTTTAGGGCACACGCTGTATCATTGGACAGGTGTTGTAAGTCCAGTTCTACAACATGTGCCATTTCGTGAAGTTATTTGCGTGCTTGTGTTGTGTTCACGTATCCATGCACATATAGCTGGTGAAGACGAAATTCCTCATGGTGTGGATGCCGCATCTTTTGTGAAAGGAACTTTGGTGGTTGCCTGCAGTATGAGCATGTACCAAGGGGAAAATGTACTTTTAAAATCATAAAGATTCGAATAAAGGTTAAATATATATTTTTGGATCCTGAGGCATTAACCATTAAAGTGAACACATGGTGAAGAAAAGCCAAGTGCTTATTGCCTCAAAATCCCTAACATTTATTTACAAAATGAATATTACGAGATAGAATGACCCATTATAAACTTACAACTTGCCTTAGAAAATAGATTGTGCAAACATCTATCCTAATAAAAGAAGAAACAAAACCTCTCGGCTCAATACAAAATCTCCATCCGGGGAGAAGTAGTGTTGAACAAAAAAATTTACAAATGATAAAAAAAATGTAACCTATAGTTTGTCGCAGGTTACGAAACAACGGGCCGAAGGCGCTCTCGTTTCTGGACACCATGATTAGTGGTGTTCTCTTCTCCACTTGCCTCCTCTGCTCGATTAAAAAACAAATTTGAGGGCTTTGTGCAAAAAACCTATCCTGCGTTTTTTTTTTTTTTTTTTTTTTTTTAACGTTGCAATACGTTTTAGTGCTAAAGACTCCTGCCACTTCTTTTTGAACTTCGAAAGTTCTTGAAGGGCTCCTTGGACTTTCGAATGCATCACAGCCACCTTCCGTGAAAACCGCCAAGACCCATAGAGTTATTATAATTTACGCTAGAGGCTCAACTGGCGCTAGTGTCTATGCGACTTCCGTGAAGCAAATTGAAGCAGACAGCAACCAGTCTACTTTTGCGGTGCTCCTGTGAATTCCTATGGGAAAACGCGTGTGCATTTTGTCTCTTCGCCGGAAAATTACACGGAACACTTTAATTATTTGGGTCGTACCGAATAGTATGTACTTTGATTAACACTGTAAAAGTGTAATTGCTTTAGTCAGCGCATTTTTCTTCATCAGTGACAAATGTTTAACTTCACGACATTTCAGTCCCAAACGTGTGTTCCGCAGCAGGTGTGTAAAAACAAGCGACGATTATAAGCGAAATAACAATCGAAAGGAATATAGAGTGTGTTCAAGGCTCGCCAGCATTCCGGTGACGCTTATATATTGATAATATGCCCGATCTGGTCACTATATGAAAGTGACCCCGCCGTGCATGAGCGGATAAAAACATTCGAAACGAGGAGAATAAAGTTCGTGGACTATGAAAAGTGTCTCTTCGTATTGTTTTGTCTGCCGGGCAGCTTTTATTGGGCCCTTGTTCTCAAAGATTTCGAGCATGCGGTTGATATTTTGAACGTAGAACAAACATCTTCGCTTAGTGCAGAAAGAATAAAGCGGAGTACCTACTTATTTAAAATCGGATCAGATTTCGTGGCCTTCAATTTATTTTGATCGTTCATGCACGGGTAGTTACTGATCCAGTGTTACTGCGTAGTTCTTGCCGTCTCCCATAATTTCCAGATATTTCTCATGCTGAAAAGAGCCGACACCGTGTTCGCGCTAACAGCGTCCGACAGTGCACATAAATACACGTACGAAGCCGTTTTAGCGCCGTTTTTAATGCGATGAATTCGTAAGAAAAACGCCGTAACTGACCAATTCTTTCGTCGGCCTGACTGAGAAATGTTCCGAACTACCTAGCACGTACGAATTATTTGGAATATTTGCTCTTATGATCGAGCGCAGGGAGAAAATGCACTCACTTTTTCCCATAGAAATGCATTACCGGAAGTCAATTTTCGATTGGTTGCTGTCTGCTTCAATTTGTGTCAGCACACTAGCGCCACTTGAACCTCTAGCGTACATTATAATAACTCTAGGCCAAGACCTCCTCATCCGGGTTCATTCTTGCGAGTCGTCTCCAAGAAATGTTGTTTGAGAGCGGCGCTCGCACTCCGGCGAATTTTTGAGCAACCCCACCTAACTCTAATTTCAAAATCGCCATATTTTACTCTTTCCGATATGCTATTTAGTATCACGAAATTCAAAATAGTTATTGTGAAATCGGCAAATGAAAGTGATGCCAAAACCAAGATTTGAATATACCCGCGCGTTTCATTGCCGTGATGTCACAGGAAGGCAGGCTTGCGGTTCGAGCTTGCTGTCTAGAAATTAACTATGCCGAGTATTTGTTTCGTGCTGCTGCGCGGGAGCTGGAGCGACCTTCCAAAGCATTCTATTGACACCATGAAACTCTTTGTAATCAGTTGGGAACAAAGTCTACAGCCCAAAGAGTGAACCCCTGCCTTCCCGTGACGTCACTTTTTCAATGTTGCCAGTGGAGCTTTTCACTTTAAAAAAACACGACGAGGACCAAAATTTTAAATTCTATAACTTCGCGAAAAAAATTTATTTTGGCAAATATCTCGGTTACTATTTCAGCGATGTTGGTTGGTGTGTTTAGCAAGTTTTTAGGCAAATCGGGGACTATGAAGAAAACGCCGGAGTACCCCGGGTTCACACACCTGCGTTCGGAGCGACCACTATGCTTACGAACGAATACAACCGTTGCGACTTCAACGATAACTGTCCGCGACGTGTACACACACATGCAACCGCATGCAACCACACGAATCAACAGCCAATGAGAAACGAGCTTCAGCTCTTGCTCCTAGCCAATAGTAAGCAACCCAGCTACGCTTACAAACATGGCGGACGGTTTGCTGCCCGACGCGAGGTCCTCACCGGAGCAGGAGGAGGTTTCGGCTAAGGCATACAGTCACGAAGATCAGCTGTGCGCCTATAATAGCTGTATAAAGACTGGTTGGGCTGGTTCAGACTTAGTTCAGAACTCTGAAACGAACCCGTTATCCACGACTGCGTCCGTTGTGACCGGAACGACCGCTCTGCGCCGCGCGTATACTCCTGCAACCACCGCAACAAGCGCATCATTCGATAAAACGTCGTCACTAATACCGACTTGAAGACCCAATCATAACTCCCCCGTTTCCTACCGTTCCTAGTCAAACAGGTCTGTTTTATACCATCAAGAGTGAATATCGACCATGCCGAAACGCGCAAACTACAAAGCAGAATGTGTTGTTCAAAAAGCGCAGTTCGTGGCCGATTTCTTATCGCAGCCAGCGCTTCCAACTATCAATAAAACGAAACATACGGGCCGTGGGCGGTTTCAAAATTCCAGAACGGGGCTGATACACGCAATCGACCGCAACAGCGCATCCGTCTTTTTTGCGCAGGCGCTTATTCTCGCAGTGGCTCGTAGAAGCGCCGCTAGCTGGAGCTGGCAGTACCAATCGGTCGGAGGCGGCCTGTTCACGCTCATATTGAGGACGACTGTACCTTGCTGCCCAGGAACCACAAAAAAATACATTGAAAAAGCACGAAAACAAAAAAAAAGACAAAAGGTAAGTGGGTCACCTATTGTCCCGGTCTCAGAACCCCTAACCTTCAGTTCTCAAAGCCGACACCTCCAGCAAACGTCGACCAAAAATAAATAAATAAAAATAAAGTACCTTACACGGAAACAGAAATCGACATCACAGAAACCAAATGTAGACTAATCAACGTAGTGACTAAATCCTTTCCTCGGTGTCGAACAATCAGCTCGGGATTGGGGTTCAAATGCCCTGACCTATTTACACGCCACTGAAACCATGAAAGGGTCAGTACTTTCACTTCGTCCTGGCGCAGTGCAACCGAGGCCGGTGACCTCATTTTTTGTGTCCGCTAGCCGACCCCGGTGCAACATAGGGTCTTTGCGGCGCAAACCTCAAAAGGACCAGCCAATCAGACGCGTTCTCAACGGTCGTGACCTTGAAGTTGCAGCCTTAAAAAGACGGCGGAAATTGAGTCCACGGTTAGAATCGCTGAGACTGCCCATGCTTAACCAACCGTCTGTTCCTCCTTCCGATGGCCCGTACCAGGCAGACGTCCACAGCGGTCAAGGTCCAGGGAACGCGCAGTCCCCGCATGTCTGGCGTGGTGATCAAACCGCGTCGCTTCAGACCCCGTGAGTTTCGCAGTTCTCAAAAGTCATTGATGGTACTGTAAAATTAGGTTTAGGAGGCAGTTTTTAGAGCACCTAAAAATGGCTTGCAGAGCGCATAAACGTGATATTTGAAGCTCTTTTGAGGACCTAAACGTATGCAGCTATAAAATCTTATCACCTAAATTTAGTTAAGAGAATTGTAAAGTTTGCCGATCACCTATGAATAATTAGTGAAGAAAGGTAAAAAACACAGGCGAGCTGGTGAATGACATCCATAGTAACCCTTAGACGTAGGAAAAATAAAAACGTTTTTGTTTTCCTACGTATCATTGTTACTTTGGATAACTCCTACGAATATTTGTGTTTGTTTTGTTGCAAACAGTATAGGCCACTTAGTAATGTTTGTTTCCACAGGCTTAATTACAAAAAACTTTATCTTTCAAACAAATCACATTTTTCTAACGTTAGAACGTGGGCACAACTGTTTCAGCAACTTACTGCGCATCGTTTACCTTGAATACATAGACCTAGCAAAGGTCCGTCCCTAAGAGTTTGTCTAGCTTTTCGTTTTATACCTGCCAGGCTCGTCTTGTTCTCGGAAAGGCTTGCGTTTGTCTTAGGAAGAAGTACCTGCCCCGATTGAAAGCAGAGCAGCTAGATTTACTTCAATCTGCCGCGGTTCAGGTTGCGTGCCGCTAGGAGAAAGGTGGCGCGATACGGCGTACTATGGCGGATTTTCATCAATATGGCGCAGAAAATTGCCTCTGGCGCTAGAGTGCAATCACTGAACGTGATAAGCCGAAACACGCCTTTGAATGCGACGCATTCATACCACGAGCTATGCTTTCTTGGAACCACCTTCCAGCGTCGCTGATAACCTTATTTGATAGTGTCGCTTTCAAACTTGAGTTAACAATGTCGATATTGTAGTCACTTATGTTGGTAAGGTGGCCGTTTCACACAGAGCGGACCCTGATTCAAATAAAAAAAAAAAATGGCAGGCATACTCTTTTTTTTATTTTTTACATTTCGGCGATATTTACGATGTTTCATTTTTACACTATTCCCTAAAGAACAAATGTCGACGAAAAGTTGCCGAACTAAATGGTATTGGACTCCCTTTCCGGATGTGCAATGGGGGCATCAGAGCTTCGGTCGCCGGCGGGCTTCCGCGATGCGGCATTTACGAGTGGGCCATGTGGGTACATATTTTTTGATGAGCCGTTCGCTCATCAAAACACGCCTGCCGTCCCCGAATGTGCCTCCGAACAGGGCGACCCAGAATGACATCACCTCTGCACGTCGTGCGAATAGCTGTTTCCGGTCGAGGTGCACGACGCCATGCATATAGCATCACTCTTAGAATTTGCGTTGTTTTTCTTGTTTCTTATATTTATACCTCTGACCTACTCCCCTCTGCAATGCCCCCGAGGCCTTGGGAAGTGTGGCTTAGTGTGGCATGCTCCTCGCCTCGTCATTGGTTCTAGGGCATCCTTATCGGCTGATGCCGCAATGTCATTGGGTGCGCAACGAGAGTACGGTGCTCAGGAATCCTCAAGCCCCGCGTTTCTTCTACTGTCATTGACCATACGGTAGATACATTAAGGGTGGCGTCTTCTATGATTACTCATATTCCCCGAGTCGCTAGCTTTTTAATTAGTAAAGTTTTACGTATGCCGACAATTAGAATAAAGAACTACGGCCTTACTATGTAAGAGTTTGCTCCATTAACACGCATCTCAGTTCCGGCGGGTTTTCATTCCAGAGCCCGTGCACGTCTGGGAGGTTCGGCCATACGAGAGGGGCACCGAGCTCTTCATTCGGCAACTGCCTTTTCATCGGCTCGTCCAAAAGATCGCCCCGAAGTACATCACGGCCTTCTGGTTTAGGAAAGAAGTTCTGGCACTTCTGCAGCGCATCAGCGAGGCGTACCTCACCTGCCAGTTCAAGCACAGCAGCGCGTGCTCCTACCACGGAAAGAGACTGCTTCTTACGGCCAGAGACGTCCTGTTGGCTAGAAGAATACGCGGCGACGAATTCACTTCGAGCGACGTTTGTGTGCACTGATGCAATGGCGTCTAGCTAGATATCACGCGCATTAAACCGGCTAGTTGCTTAGTTGTGCGCACCGACATATGATTCTGTTTTATTGTTGCTCCTCGGCTTGTATAGAGAATTTCAAGCAGGGCACCTGGTCGCCGCCATGTCTCTGCTCATGTGGGCAAGTGCGTGTAATTGCCAGCTTGCAAAGTTACGTGCACGCGGCACGTGCATGTACGCATAGGGCACCAGTCGGCGCAGCAAGCTTGCAAATGTCTTTATTACGGTGCTTTTAGACGACTGACTCACCTCCGGACAGGTCTCAGAAAGACATAAAATGACGAAGTTGTGTCAAAGCTGAGCAGGTTGGGTGAGTAAACTTATACAAAAGTGATTTCGCTACACACCACCTTGGGGAATTGTACACCCCCCCCCCCCCCCCCTTGTTTTTTTCTGAAGGCACCCCCTTAATTCGCAACGACTTCTCTATTCTCAATGCCCCACCCCTAATTACCCCCCTCCCCCTAAACATTGAGACACCCCCCCTAATTTCAATTAGGATTTTACAATATACGCACGTCTCTAGTTTGAAGGCATGCACTGGATACACAAGCCCCGAACGAGGTGGCGACAAAACTGCCTTCTCTTACTCCGTTGCCCAGTTAGTAAAGGGACAGTGCAACGATTTTAATGTTGAACAATTGGGCAGTTTGCATTTTTTATATTGTTTATGGAAGCCGAAGTGAACCAAAAACACCTCACCTTTCCCCGAAAAAATGCTATTCTGCTGCGTAATCGCAAAGCAAAAAACGAATTATTTACCCATCTGCAGCCGCCTGTCGTGGTTACGGGAACTAAAATGACAGCGTCTCTGGGGGATACGCGTAAGTACACAAAACCTGTCCCTCTCCGCTGCTACACTCGCCGTCAGCCCCGTGGCGAAGCGTCCTTTCTGTCGATCGCTCGCCACGACCTTCGACGATGCTAATCCTTTTGGAAGTCGACAATCGTGAAGGACGCGGCTGGGGTTTCTGAAGAGAGGACCCAGGGGGAAACCACGTGAACCCAAAGAGTACGTCATTCGAAAGTCCCCGTGGAAAGTTGAGAGGCACTTTCACCTTCGATTTGTTTCATTTTTTTTTTTTTTTTTTTTTTTTTAGTAAGAACTAGTGCTCGCAAGAAGATGCGGTTTTCTGCTTTTCGTTCCATAGGTGACGCAGAAAAATTTCCGAAGTTAATTGGCCAAAGTCTGAAAATTGTTGCACCACCCCTTTAAGGCGAAAGCCTTGCTTGTTCCTCTACGCGAAACAGCGGCTTCATTGCGCCCAAAAGATGGCAATAAAAACACGGCATCAAGCATGCGCCGCTCACGCTCAAGTGCAGGAGCGTGATATGTCACCACCAGAGCGCCGAGTGCAAAAGGTTTTCTCCCGCAGAAAAAAGGTTAAAAAAAATGTAGTTGTGAAAGTTTGAAGTAATAAAAGAAGTAACGGTTATTTTCTCATGTAACGGTCAATTACTTTTCTTTTGAATTATTCGAGTATGACCTAATCAAATATATTTTAGCTAAGAGTAATTGTAATCAACTACCTTTTTTGTGTGTGTGGGGCTCCAAAGAAAGAACCCGCCTCCCGGACATTTCCGATCGGGCTACGTCCGAGTCAACACGAAATAAAGCTTTAGTGAACAATTTTCCGCCGGTGAAACTTGGGCTCTTCTCATTCAAAAACAACTCCAATTCGGTTGTTTGTTTGTTTTTCTCCCGATTTTATTAACACCGACTCCAGGGCCCGTTTGCTCGAAGCTGGTTAACTAACCGCGGTTAACCGGATTTCCCAACGAGGGGGAATTTCGGGTCACGTGACCGGCAGGCAGAGTAAGGACGGCGGGGAAACATGGCGGTGCCCCGGTAAGTGAGCGCCGCTCGCTTTGGAAATAATACGTCGTAGTAGCTGCAGTAGCGGGCGCGCTAGTCAGCAATGAATGGTGCAAGAGGCTTTCGCTTTGGCCTTACCTCACTTAAAACGCAAAACATGAGCAATGATCTCGCCACATTTTTTAGATAGACTTTCGACTCTGGCCATTCCTAAGCCTAAATGAACGCGATAGTTGTCGGCATGGCAACGTCTCTGGAAGGTGGATTGCCTTGACTCAATCGGCCGGGTATTGATAGCCCACAAAAGCAGAGAGCGTTCCCATAGACCATTAGCAAAATTTCAAAAGCACCGAGGTGCATGCTACGAGTGTAGTACACGCCCTGCACCTGCTGGCGTCTGCTGTAATAACTGTTCTGAAGCAAAAAGCCTAAAACAAATTTTGCCGTGCACGCGCGTTCCGTCAAAGATTTATTATGATTATTTACTTCAAATCTTTTATAAGTGGAAGGCCAGCGCGCGCGGATCGTACAATTACACTTCCAGCGTTCTTCTCGATGTACGGGTAATTTACTAATAGGTCAATTTTCAGTGGAGCCGAATTACAGGTTTTTCAATTCATGACGGTGTTATATACAGTTCTTACATGGTGGCCAACCATGCTGCCGGCGTACCGCCCGCCTTTCACTGCTCACTTCTTTCACATCGTTTCTAGGACTCAACTTCGTCGTCCTCTTTTGAACTCGGAAGGAAATTTCAACGAGGCTTTTCTTTACTTCATACAGCCAAATATTTAGAAAATTTCCAAACAAGAGTTAATTTAGTTTTACCTTGCCGATTATTTGTACCACAAGCAATAAAAATTGTTTCTTATGCTCAAATGCATGCCGCGCTGCGTCACGAAAACCAGGCAGCGCGCATTTTTTGGGTCCCCCCATTTCGGGAACCTTTCCACGGAAGCCACGGATATTCGCTACAGCCAGTAGGTGACACCAGCCACCACCCTATAATAAAACACGGAGCTATCGCTCATCCAGCCCTCGTCAAACTTGGCTAGGTACTTGTAGGTACCTAGTAGGGAAGGGCGGTTAACTTTTAACCGCGGTTAAAGTTAGCCGGCTTCGAGCAAACGGGCCCAGGACTTATGTTTGGGGTTTACGGTATCAGCGTTGGGTGTAACAGGTTGCTGGAAACGGAGTTAGCGGTAACACTTTTTTTTTTTTGGGGGGGGGGGGGGGGGGGGGGGGGGGAGGGGGGGAGGGGGGGGGGGGGTAAAGCGGTAACGCACTCGTTACGTTTTTCAAAACAGTAAAAAATAACGCACTTACCTTGCTTACTTCGTGTAACAGGTAAAGTGGTTCCGTTACTCAATATATCTTCTTTTCAAGACTTCAAAAAAATACACTTAAATATTTGTTGCAAATTGAAGCCAGTTGCTTCATAATTTTGAATTGTAAAAGCGCCGAAAAAAGACAAGGACAAATACGAAGAAATACAACAGAAGGCGCACTAGCAGCTGTTGTTTATTCGGAAAGCACATGCCTAATAGAAGCCCCCAAGAACTTGTTAATCATCAACTTGTCGGTGCAACGCTTGCCTAATATATTCAAAACATTTCTTTGATATGGCGACTGATGCCCCAGTAATGCAATCTATCACGAATTTTATTTGCCTCGTGCACCTCTCCGCTTGTTTGATCTTGGTGTCGAGTCAAAATCTTAATGTCACCCAACACAGACGTGCAACCGCATCTGCTACAATGAATGGCAGGATGATCAGACAGGCTAGCTCGCGTGGCTAAATTCATTGTAGTAGATGCGCCTTGTGCAGCATCTTTTTGTCTTAGTCGTCTTTTTTGGCGCTTTTACATTAAATAAACAAAACAATTTGTCCTGTTTTTAGGCGTCTTTAGAAAAAAAAAGAAAAGTCAACGGTAACTTCTTTGCCCCGGTGTCGCAAAACGCTGTCGCCGTCAATGCCAAGCGGGGAGAATAGCCGCCATCCAAAAGTAACAGAAAACTAACGTGCATTAGTTTTTATTCGTAACAATAACTGTAAAGTGTTCCTTTTCTTTTGAGGTCACGTAGGTCGGCAACGCGTTCTTTCTATTTGCAAGTGATGAGTAAAGTGGTTCATCACTTCATTTTTCAGTAGCGCCATCGACACTGCATCGGTATCCACCGAAAACGCGAAACCCCCCTTGGGGAACTCCGTGCTTTCTTTCTGTAGTTGCACCTTCGCGGACCTCAATCGGCTCCCAGATGTCCAGTATAGCAAAATAACTTGTTGTTGGGCTAATTGGTGTTGACTGTGTTGAACCATGGTTAAAAGCGCTGAAAAAAGACGTACACAAGATAGAAGACAAACACGGGCGCTTGTGTTTGTCTTCTATCTTGTGTACGTCTTTTTTAGCGCCTTTAACCATGGTTCAATACAGTGTCCAGTAGAGACAGGGATGTCAGAGCATCTTCCGCGCAATCAGGGCGAGCATCACGGACACCGTCGGCAGGATGGCGGTGGCGGCCGGAGCACCGCTGCCGCCCTTGCAGCCCCAGATGGTTCGGAAGGACGTGAACAGCTTGCGGACCGCCTTCTTGCCGGGCTCTGCCGCAGGAGTGCAGTTCCTGGCCACCAGGCAGGTCTTCGAGGCATCGTCCACGTTGCTGGAAGAGAGAGCAACGCGGAGGTGAAGGCAGCGAAATAGCCTTTCCAAGAAGAGTTATACGCATGCGCAGTAGCTCCTTACGCAGCGGCGAAAGCTCGAAATATGATTGGTGTACGAAAGCGGGGAGATGCACTACCTTTTTTGTATTCTCAGCTGCAGGCAACGCACTCTCCTCAGAACGAACAATAGATCCATTTCAGAATTCAGTGCCGTCTGGTGGCTCGAAACGCAGTTTCGCTTTCGACAAACTAATGTCGGTCATGAAACTTTCATTCATCAGGCACCTTCAAATTCGCACGTCAGTGGCACATGAGAATAGGTTCTTCGATCAATTCATAATTGTTTCCTGATTTGTTTCAGTTGCGATGGTGTGAGCGTAAGAACAAACCATTACGAAGCGACGACCCATAAGCCATTGGATTAAAAAACTGCCATCAAAAGTCTGTAAAGCCAAACTGGTGCCAAGAGGTTGATTGGACTAGATTCCTAAATAAACGCTTACGCAGCTGTTGTATATAATGTGTGCGACGTGTTGCACTGACCTTTCGAACGTACAGGCTTCGTATATCCTCCGTTTAGTATCCTGTACTGCTTCCTTCATCAACCCAAGGGCGCCATTAGATTGACACAGATGCCATACACTATAGATGGATGGATGGATGGATGGATGGTAATGACTATATCCATTGTAAAGGGCGGCAGCTTGCGCCACCTAGCATGATGATAAAGATAGCGATCAAAGTTGCCAGACTCAATATCGAAAAAAGGTCTATTGTCCAGTTTTCAAACGGTGGTGCAAACTACTACAGGACTAAAGCGATTTCAGTCGTACGCATACATACATCTATTAATCCGATTCCCTCAGACCTATGTGCATACCCGAAGCTTGGAGTCGTCTTTATCTGTAAAAGGGTCACTTTTTGAACCTGACATTTATATTTCTAAAGGTTGTTTACAGGTTTCCTCATGCACGATTTGTTTACGCACAAATTCTCACTTAGTTCTCACGAAGTAACTACGTGCGTTACCAGTTACTGCGATTCAAAAACAAGGCGTAACCTCCGCTTGAAAGTAGCGGGTTATTAATTTTAGCTTTATTTCAAATGTGTCATTTTTACGAAGCGGTAGCCACTTCCACTATTTGTCGCCGTTAATAATTCTTCGCTTATTTTACGTGTTTTTTTTTTTGGGGGGGGGAGTCAACTGTGGCTGTACAGACATACCTTGTGACACCTTTTGTTATCTGTGTAGCGTTATGTCGTCGTGCAAAGTACAGGCGCGAGCTGGAGGGGCGAACTAGGTTGGGTGTTGTGAAAGAAGAAGGGAAGGAAAACAACAAGGACGTTCGTGCACTCCAAGAAGAAGGAAGGGGAGGACGAATGTGTGCTCTAGAAAGGGAAGAAGACAGGGTCATTCGCAATCGGCCGCAACACACGGTCTTGGCTATACTGCGTTTCAGCTCCACACTCTAAAAAATGGGTATCACCTTACACCCTTTTGTACCATACAATACACCCCAAAACTTCATTTTGACGTACAGAGCCCTATAATCGAACAGATGGCCTCAAAATTTACGAGGGGCTTGATAACGGTGCGATTTCACTTTTTAAATAGCTAAAGTACTGTATCAAAGACCACACAAAGAAAACACTGAATTTTTACAGTAGAGCTAAGAAAACCCAGATTATTATTATTTTTTTTTTTTGTAGTCAGTAACACGTACTTTAGCCATTCTAATAAGTTGTACAACACGGTTATCAAGCCCCTCGTAAAATTTGGGGCCGTCTGTTCGACTATAGAGCGCTGTACGTCGAATTGAAGTTTTGGGGTGTATTATATGGGATGGGACAAAGGGTGTAACAGTACACCCTTTTTTTAGGGTGTAGTCCAGACACAGCCGACGCTACTTGGTAATGGGAGCAGTCAAGCATGCATGAAAAGCGCATCTCACTGGGCCTTTTCTGTTTAAGATTGGTTCAGCAATAATAGGGCACCTACAGAAACATGACAAACACCATGACGGTGCGCTTTTGAAGCTGTCTGATTGGTCACATCAGCTTGAAGCCTCGGTTGCGTCTGGACTTAAAGTGAAACTGAGTATGTACGCCCCGAGCCAGGGATCGAGTAATGTGGATTCTTGGGCGAGTTGGTACTGGAACTTTGAGAACACATGATAGAACTTCAATACAGGGACGATAGTAGGAACGAGACAACACAATGCGCTAACTTCAGCTGTTTAAAGTTGAAGCTAGCGCCTGAACAATTAAGACTGTAAGATATCTTCCGGAAGCTGAAAGTATGATCCGCACGCCATATTTCAGTGGAAAGCTAATCGTGAAATGCGAGACTGATCCGCCTTACGATCTGGTTTGGGTAATGTACCGCATATGGTACGAGACGTCAACGTTTCCTGTGCAAACTGGGACTCAGACAATGAATCAAGTCAAACTCGCGTGATGGCGTCCGATCATCCAAGTAAGAAAATGCGATGAAAGAGGATATTTGGAAACAAACCAAGATGGAGCCCATAAAAGCGCGTCTATCTTTGTTGGGAGATGGTGAAGAAAAGACCCTGGACACTGCAGGAGCGGTGCAGACCAAGAGGGATAGGAATCAATCGCTGCCACCGCCTCCCGAATGAAGAGAACCACAAGTTTCACCCTCTCAAACCACCTCACAGGAGCTGCGAGAAGCGAAGAGAAATGATCCAACTCTGAATAAATGCTTGGACAACATCGGAAAGATCACCAAGAAGCATCGAGGAAGGACGAAGTATGCATTCTTTATGAGAAGCGGGTTGTTGTAACTTGTACAGAAGTTGTACGCACAGCTCGGGTAGGAGAACGGAGCAGTTGCTTCTCTCAAAGAACTTCAGGCAAGCGGTCATGGCGATGGCTCATGATGGTTTAATGACAGGCCACCAGGACGTATACGACAGTGTGGGACTAGGTGGCCGAAGAATGTTTCTGGCACGGAATGCCAAGTGACATTGAAATATATGTTCGTTCGTGCGACATCTGCCAAAGGACAGAGCAAAGGGGAACAGTGGGCAAGTCACCCTTAGGGAGCATGCCAAAAATTGCGACGTCCTTCCAAAAGGAGGCGGTACACCTGATCGGCTTCATCACACCGAAATCTAACTCGTGGAAAATGTACATCTTGACAATGGTGGATGGTGCCACTCGATACCTAGACGCGGTGGCTCTGGAATCAATCGGCACGCCGGTAGTGAGGGAACTTTGGTGGACATGTTCACGCAATACGGAGTGCCAGAAGAAGTCCTTCGTGACCTTGGTTCCACGTTTACGTCAGATTTAATAATGATAGTGAGCAGTTTGCTGTTCATAAAACACCTTTTGACTACACCCTACCTTTCAATGCGCAATGGGCTAGCAGAGCGGTTTAAAGGCGCGTTAAAGAAGATGCCACGAAAAATGTGCTAAAAGAGGCCCAAAGACTAGGATCGGTATTTACCAGCACTGCGTTCCGCTTGCATGGAGGTGCCACATTCAAGCTTGAAGTTTTCGCCGATTGAACTCTTCTATGGGAGAAGGATACGTGTACCTTTGATCATACAGAGGGAAGTGTGGTCCAACGAGACCTTGAACCAGGAGACGGAATACCTCCTATGACTACCTCCAGGAACTCCGAGAAAAACTAGAGGAAACGTGTCGATTTGGACCTCAATGCCTGGAGGAGGCCAAAGCGAAATACAAGGGACTTGACAATAACAAGAGGTTTATAGAGTGGAAGGGTCCTTTCATGTATACTGCATAAAGAAATGAAGTGGATTATAAGCTCGAAGTTGGAGGGAGAAGGAAGGTCTTCCATGTAGATATGCTGAAGAAATATGAAGAGAGAGCAGAACTTGATCAAGCACAACCGAGTTGCAGCGCGGCAACGAGTAGCGGCAGTGCCGAGAGAGACAATGGGGTGGGGAAGAGGACGTAGACGGTATTCCCACCTTGACTCTGACCGGGCAACAAACTGAGAAGAACGTGCTCAACAATCAGCCCTAGACTCCGCGCACAAGCCACAAATTTTGGATTTGGTTACAGAATACCAAGAAATCTTCTCGGATTCCCCCAGGTAAACAAGCCAAGACAAACGAAAAAAGTTATAGATGTCAGGCGCAAAGAAATAATTAAACAAATCATTGCGAAAAGTGGTAACTTTTTGTGCGTTTTGCTGAATTTTTTTGAAATATTTTAACAAGAAAATTTGCATAATTATCACACATAGCAGGCTAAGAGCCGTTTGAATTCCATAAAACAAAAATGTAAAGCGTTTCGAAAAAAAAATGTGATTTTTACTGAATTAGTGAATAATGTCTAAATTTACGCCCATTTTAATTGTTCGAACCACGCGGTCACACGATAAAAAAAAAATATATATATATATATTTTCAGCCAAATGTTTTTAGAAAAAACTTCAGGACCTTGGGATAAAAAGCCACGAATTATCTTTTAAAAATCTAAAATGATCGAGCGCATCACGTGAAACGTTCGAGATGGAATGACCCTTATGTATCGTACAAAAGGCAGTCTGCATACAGATCCGAACGCGAATCACCGTGAGGTCCGTGCTTCCAATGCCGCATGGCAATGAGTCCAAGGAGGAAACTTGGGCACGCGGCATTCGAACCGCGGACCGTAATTTGTATTATGTATGAGCAGTGTGACCCCGGGTTTAAGGGTTCGAACAGAAGACGCACCGCGAGAAGCAGTCGACGCTCTTGTTCGCTTCGACTGGAGGGAGACAGCGGGCCGAGACCGAGGCAGCTGGCCTTGGCGTCTACCCACTAATCTGTCCAATCAGAGATCGGCACTCCTACGTCACCGGCCGCTCTCCCCCCGTCTCTTTCTCTCTCTCTCTCTCTCTTACATTTTATCCGTATAGTTACAACATCCTTCCCAAACAAACTTCGTTGAGCCTCACCTGCACAGTTTCTTGGCGTCAGCCTTCGATGTCTTGAGAGGTTCGGAGAGGAAATCGCGGATCGCCTTGGACATGCACGGTGTGAAGCGCTCCACATCGTGGCACTTGTACGCCGTCACGATGGCTAGAACACAAAAACGCGTAGAAAAAGCAAAAAAAAAAATCAGTTTAATGAAAACCTAAATTTTTTACAACACGCTGCTTTTTTTTTATAGAAAACAAATATTTTGATTATGTGGTTCTTAGCGACCGGTTGCAGGAGTCGTACGGGCTACGCGTATAATAGGGCCTCCACAATATTTCACTTTGTCTCATTCTCCGGATAGAGTTCCGCTTGATCGCCCAACATTGATGCATTATGCCCCATTCCAATGCCAACTAGAAGGCAAGACCTACGTCTGGCGCCACATGATTGATTGATTGATTGATTGACTTCGTTGTGTGGCACTAGAAAACCCACCAGCGGCGACGCTGATGCTTGTTAGGCCTTGTTGCGTGGATCCACTAACGATGACGTTTAATAAGGGGAGGGGGGGGGGGGGGATTTTTCCCGCAAAATTTAGAGGGCAAACTAAATTGTTGTTGAGGTCAGTGAAGTCAATTTTCCCACTACATCTAGCGGGCTAGATGCCCTGCTTGGGAGCAGTTTCTCCGCTAAATTTAGCGGGAAACACTATTGATGTACGAGTCTGTGACGTCCCATAATGCAACCCGCGCTTACGCCGACGTCGACGCCGACGCCGCTAAATACGGGAACGGGCGTGTAAGAGCTGCGCTCTAAAAAAACTCCTTTGTAAAGGGTCTTACAGAAACTCTGCTAGAACCAATTCAGTCGGAAGGAGCCTGGCTCGATATCCGTACTCGAGAACCGAACTAGACGCGATTGCAACGCCATTTCTTTTGGAGCGGCCACTCCGGGAACTGGAGGGCTGCACATACTGGTTTAGTCGAGTCATCAAGGGCCGGTGGCGCCAAAGTCCATGTATAGAGAGAGTCTGGTCAATGCGATTAGCCGGCGAGAGCGGCGCGTCGCCGCCGGCGCCACATATTCCCCAAGTGATGAACTTGTGAAGTAAGAATGAGCTAGGATGACCCTGAAGGATAAGTTTTGTTTTTCCTGGATGGCGCTGAAAGTACATGGATGTATAATTGTAACAGATTGGTGGAAAAGGGGAGTTTCAAGGTGTTGAGTGTAGTTAATGAGCCAGGAAAGATGACATCGATGAGAAACATTCCCTGAAACATTAGGCGAAACTGAGAATGGGTGGGGGAGGGGGGGGGGGGGGGAGGGGGGGGGTTGCGCATTCGGGGTTTGGCTTAAAACTTCCACGGAGACGAATCCGCAATTTTTACCGAACACTCCGTCATGGCCGCGGCAGGGGTAGCGGCCGCGAGTGCAATAAAAAAGAAAGACATTCTGAATGTCACCGTGACGACAAGGTCACGTGCGTTGCCCTTTCAGTTACGAAAAGTTGCAAATTTCAACTCGAATGCGCTGAAATTAAATATACCCTTACCTAGAAATTGTATCGGAGGATACATGTTAAGTTCATTGCCTCCGCTAGGGGAATAATTGTGACTAGCGGTTGCTCATAAGAGCTGTCGCGCCTAAGGTCATTGAAACAATTTCGGACAATGACGTGCCCTTCCTTTCGCCATATTCTTACCAAATAATGACCAAACTTTTTACATATACGACCTTGGGTGGCGCCATGTTTTGACTCGCCGTTAAAGGGTGGCGCTGTAATCGTATCTGGTTCGGTCTCGGCGGACTGAGTTGTTCTAGTAACGTTGGCTAACACGGACAGACAACGCCCCCCAGTTGGTTCAATGAATGGCTTGTTCAAGATGGCCGCCATGGTACCGCAGCCTTGAAACAAAAAAAAAAAGGTCAGGTTTGTAAAAGCGTCCTGTGAAATAGAGCCTACTGAAGAAAACACGTTCACAGCAACTCTCGTCGAAACATATATTTATTAGTTTTGCTGCACCGATGAACTCTTCCTTTGAAGCGGTATGTCTTGAGAAGTCAACTTGGAGGTTCCGTGGTATCGGTAAAGTTCCACGACTGTACTTCTACCATAAACTCATAGCTCATTGACCACGCCAAAAAAAACACAGCACGTCTCGTTCCGTTGTCCCAAATGTAGAAGAAGAAAGTTTTCTATAAATTAAATTGCACTTCTACACATTGGCACCCCCTTCTCTTAAATTAATAATATATTACCTTTACAACATCACTGAGTTAAAAGAAGTAATGTAATAATATATATATATATATATATATATATATATATATATATGTGTGTGTGTGTGTGTGTGTGTGTGTGTGTGTAAACGAAGGAGGTATATTAAAAATAATATATACACTAAAATTCAAGATACACAGAAGTTTAAACGCACGTAAAGAAATATATAAAATTGTAGAAGTTTACACGCAAGGAATCAGTGCAAAAGATTAGTGGAAAAATAAAAAAGGGGGCTTAGGGAACAGACGTCGACGTTTCGACACTGGCACTGCCTTCTTCGGGACAGGCAGTGTCCCTGCCTGTCTCGCGTGTAGCATGTCACCTGCCCGCGCTCGCGGCGATGACTGTGCTGCAGCGACATTTTATTTTCGATGATTTCTTCGTTTTTTGTATTTGTGCGCGGGTGATGTCGGCATCGGGTAGTGCCTTAGCTTTATCTATACTCACAAAGCCTGGCAGTTCAATGACATCGCCATAGAGTGCCCGGTCGCAGGTTTGGAGCGCGAGGATATGGGCCCGTTTGCTCGAGGCCGGTTAACTTTAACCGCGGTTAAAAGTTAACCGCCCTTCCCTACCAGGTACCTACAAGTACCTAGCCAAGTTTGACGAGGGCTAGATGAGCGATAGCTCTGTGTTTTATTATGGGGTGGTAGCTGGTGTCACCTACTGGCTGTAGCGAATATACGTGGCTTCCGTGAAAAGGTTCCCGAACTGGGGGGGATCGGTGGCCGAGTGGTTTAGCAGCACACCAGCTCGGAGCACGTGGAGCGAAAGCTCGCGCTGCAGAACCCAGGGATCCTGGGTTCGAGCCCCACTCCTGCCCGTTTCGATCTGGATGAGCATCGTACCGGCGTGCGGTCGTGTATCACTACTGCGTGATGCACGTTAAAGACCCCAGGCTAGCGGCTGGCTAAATTTCTCATCTACAGCTGGGAGACTCGTCGCCCCTGTGAGGCGGACCAAGTTCTAGGCTGTATAAACACACACAAAACCCCAATTTTCCCGAACTGGGGGGACCCAAAAAATGCGCGCTGCCTGGTTTTCGCGATGCAGCTCGGCATACATTTGAGCTTAAGAAACAATTTTGATTGCTCGTGGTACAAATAATCGGCAAGGTAAAACTAAATTAACCCTTGTTTGGAAATTTTCTAAATATTTGGCTGTATGAAGTGAAGAAAAGCCTCGTTGAAATTTCCTTCCGAGTTCGTAAGAGGACGACGAAGTTGAGTCCTAGAAACGACGAGAAAGAAGTGAGCAGTGAAAGGTGGGCGGTACACCGGCAGCATGGTTGGCCAGCATGTATGAACTCTATATAACACCGTCATAAATTGAAAAACCTGTAACTCGGCTCCACTGAAAATTGACCTATTAGTAAATTACCCGAACATCGAGAAGAACGCTGGAAGTGTAATTATACGATCCGCGCGCGCTGGCCTTCCACTTATAAAAGATTTGAAGTAAATAATCATAATAAATCTTAGACGAACGCGCGTGCACGGCGAAGTTTGTTTTAGACTTTTTGCTTCAGAACAGTTATTACTGCATACGCCAGCAGGTGCAGCGCGTGTAACTACAATCGTATCATGCACCTCGGTGCTTTTGAAATTTAGCAAAAGGTCTATGGGAACGCTCTCTGCTTTTGTGTGCTATCAATACCCGGCCGATTGAGTCAAGGCAATCCACATTCCAAAGACGTTGCCATGCCGACAACTATCGCGTTCATTTAGGCTTAGGAATGGCCAGAGTCGAAAGCCTTTCCAAAAAACGGCGAGGTCATTGCTCATGTTTTGCGTTTTAAGTGAGGTAAGGCAACGCGAAAACCTCCTGCACCATTCATTGCTGACTAACGCGCCCGCTACTGCAGCTACTACGACGTATTAGTTCCAAAGCGAGCGGCGCTCACTCACCGGGGCACCGCCATGTTTCCCCGCCGTCCTTATGCTGCCGGTCACGTGACCCAAAATTCCCCCTCGTAGGGAAATCCGGTTAACGCGGTTAGTTAACCAGCTTCGAGCAAACGGGCCCACTGGTAGCAGAGAGCGTTTCTCGGGGAGTCCGGTATTCAGCGCACAGCATTTGCAGCGGCGAGGACCCGAAACATGGTTTTCAAACCCGACGAGAAAAGAAGCGGTAGCCCGAGAAAAGCGAAGAGCACGAGCGGACATTCCATCGCTCGGGACGAATGCGTTTCGGTTTCTCGCCGCAGCGGGGCGCCCGTTACATGATTCTTGTCTGCCGCTCTACCTTTTTACTTTCGGTGACTGCGTCAAGTGAGGATCTGCGAGGCTTTGTCAGTATCTACAGAGGAGGCTATGGTAGTATAAAGGATGGCACTGCCAGAAACAGAAGGGAATTTAGGTACCCTACAGCGAACAACTCGTGTAATGCGAAACTACCTTTCTGTCGCAGGCAGAGAAACAATGCTTCGCGCCTTGTCGAAAAAAAACAACTGAAAAGTGTCTTGGTGTGAGGGGGATCGGTGACCGAGTGGGTTAGCCCACACTAAAGCCACTAAATGAGCTACGCTTATAGTATCTGCACCAACGTTATTGAAGCAAACTCAGTTTCGCAGCGACCTATTTTCGCTTGCGGAGGCAAGTGGCCCAGGTGGCGGTCACGAGAACTAGGGGCGCTGCAGTCGGATCCTAGTTCTTTGTCTCGCGCGTCATCTGCTACCACCGCGTTGAGAGCTTCCTTTTCTTTTTCTTTTCTTCTTTTTTTTTTTTTTTTTTTTTACTTCCATGTGTAAAATAGCAAAATCATGAAAATGAAGTGCAATACACCACAGAGTTGAGAGTTCTTTGAGTGTTTGAAATTTACTTTTGTCTGCGCCTGTTTCCTTGTGCTGTGAAGTGTTAGTATGAATCAACAACTCGCCCAAGCTCAAGTATTGCTATTCAAACTTGGCGGGCTTTACAATCCGGAAGTAAGACTCGACCGCAGCGCTGCTAGTTCTCGTGACCGTCACTGAGCCCATGTCGCAGGCGGAGCTGTGAAACTGAGCTTGCTCCAGTAACGTTAATCTGCACACTGTTCCCCGATATTGTTGTGGAAGACGCCATCTTGGTGATTGTGCAGTGGAGACGCAACTGCCGATCGTCACGATACAAAAGTGTGATTTCCTCAGCATGCGATTGGGCGTTAGTAACTGCTTCGCTCTGTCGCAAACTGTTTAAACATATGTGGAGGATGAAAAAGCGTTTCCTGTGATTTCAGATAAAGCTTCAGGTAAGCGGCAACCATGATTTTAAGCCACAAGATGGGAAAGTGTCGCTAATCTCAAGCGTAGTTCATCTATTGGTACTAGCCCACACCAGCTCGGAGAACGTGGAGCGAAAGCTCGCGCTGCAGAGCCCATGGATACTGGATCCAATCCCCACCCCTGTCCGTTTCGATCTGGATGAGCATCGTACCGGCGTGGTGTCGTGTAGCACTACCGTGTTGTGCACGTTAATGACCCCGGGTTAGCGTTTGTACTGCACTGACTAAATTACTCATCTACAGCTGAGACACCAGACGCCTTTTGAGGCTAACTAACTTTCGGCTGTATGTAAACATACACGCAACGCCATTACTATTGCTTGTTTCGGTGGGGAATTTAGTGTAGTGTACGTAGATAGTAGAGTTTTACCAACGGCTCGATCGGGGTTGTTGCGCTTTTGATGGAAGTCATTTGCCCAAGGACTGAACGGTCAGCTTCACCGAAACTCACAGACACGTTCGCTCACTGCGAGCTCGCCCCTATCTATACCTCCCCTTCTTCTACAGAAGAACCCACATTCTCTTGCAGCAGGTATTTGGCATTAACCTTGAGATTCTCGAGGAAAGAGTCGAGTATTCTCTCGACCCCAGTAGCGTTTGGAGTCGAGGTCGGTTGATGAAGCGCAAAACCGGCCTCGAGAGGAGTTTCGAATGGAGCATCGAGTCGAGTTTCGAGCTGATGTCCGTTTATGAACACGGCTGTAAATATTCAACAGGTATCACGTGGTGTATAGCCCATCGTTGCAATGTAAGCTGCGAGGAGGTTATAAAAGCGGTAATTGCCTGCAGGTGTGTCCACCTGCTCTCGCCAGCGGCGACGCAACACATGCCGACTTGGGACAAACCTGCGCAGAAAGCATCCGCCATTGAATGGCAAACGCTTTCCATGGCTCGACTTGCTCAATCTCTTAAATCTAGGGCTCTCTACCGTAGTGCTGGATTTGCTACGCCACTTACTGGCCGCTGACTGAATGTTGTGTCACCGGTGAGCCGAACTATCTTTCTCTCTCTCTCTCTCTATATATATATATATATTCATTCAAAACACGGTGTCTGCCGAGAGTTAGCGACGACGAGTACAACGAGGCCATATTGAGCCCAGAAGTACTAAGTGTACTCTACCCGTCAAGGCGGTCTTGTTGGTGAGTTCCCTGACGAGAAGATCGGAGGTGGACTGCACACGGCCGATGTATTGCGTTTCCTGGGAGCTGGCACAGCGTTTTTCCGGCTCCGCGAAACACTGGAAAGCTGCGGAAAACCGTCTGCGGAAGAAAGGAACAGTGTAAACACACACGCACACACATACACAAACACACAAGAAAAAAAATTAGGTAGGCAAGGGGCTTCCGGAAAAAAATCCCCGATTCATAAAACAAAACAAAAAACGTGGATTTGCATTTTTTTTACAACATTTTTTCACCCATAATTACCGTTTCAGACGTCCGTTCGAAACAAGTTATCGAAATACACCTATATTTCAAAAGAGAATCACGAGCGAAAAACATTAAACGATTTTCCTCAAAAACATAAACACCGGAAGGTCTATGTCCTAGGCATTCAGGGCGCTGTTACCTTGTGTAGTTGGTCAAGGCAGCGTCCAGCGCGGCGCCCTGCTTCCTGGTGAGGTCGGTCAAGTTGCCGGTCAGGTCATTTAGGTGACTCTTGAAGCACGAGGTTGTCCTCGGAAAGGCGCACTTGGCAGACGCCGCAGAACCTGAATAAAGAACGTTGCGATCATCGTCTCGTGAGCTAGCAAAAACATACTCGAAAAAATGGTAGCGACCTTTGTCATCAAAGTTTCATATAATACACTGAATGTAGTATTTAAAGGGACACTGACGGGGTATTTATACTCGCCAAGGTTTTTATTTGCACATGACACAGGAGAGCCCAACTACCCAGAACACAATTTACGGGTCGAACTTCGTTTTCTTTCCGCCCTAAAACAGCTCAGCTCATCAAGAACTGGCCATTTTGAGTCGCGCTCACTCTCTTTTCTGTGGTCACGTGCCGTTTTCTATGGCTTAGACACAACCACCAAAGATAATCAGAGTCGCGGGTCATCGAAGGTACACACTCAATACTAAACGAAGACTGAAAATAAGACAACCATTTTTTTTTGTGGCTTCTAAAACGTTGCAAATACGTTGACAATAAAAAAAAAAAAGGTGCTCAACAGCGTGACTTTCGGAAATTTTCTCCTCCTCTATATTTCTTCTTCCTCCCCAGTTCAGTTTCGGTTTCAAGCAGTTGCGGTTTTTGACTTTATTAAAAATATACGCGGCGCTGTAACAAAATATTGATTGTGTAGTCTTTTAACACCATTATAAATTGCCTGGGAAAAAAAAAATTGGGGGGTGTCAGTGTTTCTTTAAGGAATTCGGAATACGCTTAGAGGTCGTTTCGGGGGTGAAGAACACATTGTTTATTCACCAACGTCACATGAGATGACGCCACGGGACGTGGTCACGTGAGCCAACGTTACGCGGTGGGATCACGTGACCTAAAGTCAAGGCGTCAAATCGTGGTGTAACGCAACACTGCGACATCTGGCGACTCTTTTCACCGCAAAACGTCGCGCAAATAATGTGACGTGTGGCGATTCATTCCGCGTGAATGCCGCAGAATGCACGCAAAACCCTGATGATTCATATGATCAGATCCTGTTCGCTACTTTCAGTCCCGACATCGCTCGGGCTGCAAAAGCGTGGACGGTAACTGCGACGCTCGGCGTCCATACTGGAAGTCACAAGCAGTATCGGGCACACTTAATCAGGCATAACAAGTCGATGATGGACACAGGTAACAATTATGAACATCTCCGTGTATCTGATGTTTACACCAAGCATACTTACCCCAAGCAAACTTCAATCACATAAGTCTTTTGAGGCCTAGACATACTCCTTATCGCAACCTTTGGTGTATATATTATACTGGCCGCTGTCGTTTGAATGAGCAGACGAGTTTGAACGAGTTTAAAAATGCAGGCGACAGTTTGCAAGCCCCGGAGCTTTTTGCCCTATCTCCGTTCTTTGTATATAAAGGAAATAAAGAGAGAAAAATAATAATAATAATAATAATAATAACAATAATGATAATAATAATAATAATGAAAGACGTTTACGATTTTCTGTAATGCCGAATTAGAGCGCAGCTCTTCAGGAGGAGGAGAGGGTACGGAGGGGAGGGGATGCCCCTCCTCTTCTGCTCCCCTCCCATTCAGCGGGAAATTTTCGCTAAATTTGGCGGGGAAACTGTTCCGCTAAATTTAGTGGGGAATATCTCCAGCTAAAAATTTTTGCCGCTAAATTCAGCGGGGAAATTTCCCGCTAAATTTAGCGGAAATATTTCCCCGCTAAATCTAGTGGAAAAAATTTCCCACCAAATTTAGCGGAGAAGCTTCCCCGCTAGATCCATAAGAGCGCTTCTAAAGCTTTTCTCGCTGAGGCCACAAAGCCGTTCGGTGTCAACACCCTTTTTCCGGTGAGCTTAGCGAAGAAATTTTTCCGCTGAACTTAGCGGGAAACATTTTTCGCCAAATTTAGCGGGGTAATTTTCCCGCCAGAGTTAGCGGGAAAGTTTTTTACTACATTTAGCGGCAAAATCTCCCCACAAAACTTAACGGGAAAATTTCCCCGCCAAATCTAGCAGGGAAATATTTCCGCTAAATTTAGGCGCCATGTGACGTCATGAGGGTGACGTCAAATGTGACGTCATTCCTGACGTCACGCGTGACGTCACGTGTGACATCATTATGGGAAACGTCCCATAATGTAACGCGCGGTGGCGAAGACGGCGACGGCGATGCCGCTCAAGCCGGAAACGGGCGCCTAAGAGCTGCGCTCTAATAATAATAGTAATATTATTAATAATAATAATAATAATAAATAAATAAATTTTGTTTCACAGGCATTCAGTAACACAGTGCAAATACGGGCCTGTCCAAGGCGCAATGGGCTCGTAGGACAAGACCCGGCAAGTCGGTCAACGAGAATATCATGTGGTTAGTACAAATTGAAGAATAAATAAACAGTAGGTAACATTTCGACAACGCAGGTGGCACAAAGCACAAATGGCAGATTTGGGGAAATCACACTAAACTGATACATTGCTTAACATTGTTTTTAACTTTCTCCGTAATAGCGTTGAAGATGTTCTCCGGAAGTTTATTGAAAACGAAGGGTACATAATAAGACCGAACTATTTTGCCGTAACGCGTAACACGTGGGGGTAAAAAAAAAACGTGGTGTGCAGCGAAGACTCCTTCGACGTACAAAGGGGCGCTAAAGATCATTACTCCACAAATGTCGCAACACTAGTCTGCAAAAAAAAAAAAAAAAAGTCCTTTGTAGGGTTTCACAACCATATATGTCAGGTGAAAAATCAATCCGATATGCTACGCTCTTCAACAAAGCCTTTAATATACGGTCAATATCAATTTGCCACAGTTGCGCGCAATTCCCAAACACTGTAATACCATATCTAAGTAAGCTATAGCCAAGGGCATGTGCGACTGACCTTCTCACGAAGAATGGCATGAAGACTCTATGCTTAAAAAGTATACAGCTCCGAAGTTTCCCGCAAACGGACAACAAATCCGAGTTTTCATGACATGTCAGAATCAACTAACACACCTAAATATTTCGCGCAATGAACGTACGTACCCGAGATGAGGACACTCACAGTCGAGGCAACTCGAGTAGTGTAATGCTACTGGCCAAGTGAAGGTTCACTTTTTTCAGTGGGTTCCTGAAGCAGCCCATTTTTGTTTTCGACGCATTGATTGTAAATAAATTTTCGCCGAACCAGCCCAATATTTGCGCCCCGTCATCTTGCAATAGGTGTACGGCATTATCATACCTGAGATGACGTGGTACTGGTGCGCTGTCGTCTGCATACTGAAAGATGGCACAACCAGATACTCTGGTTGAAATATCGTTTACATAGAGGGTAAAAAGTAACGGTGACAAGATGGATCCCTGGGGGACACCAGCCTTTATCACTACCTATGCACTTTTAAAATGCACGACAGATACGATTTGGCAACGATCGATAAAAAAGTTTTCCAGTATATTGAAGGGGCCACGGAACCCGAAAATATAAAGTTTCTGCAGGAGCAATTTGTGGCTAACCGTATCGAAGGCTTTCGATATGTCCAAGAAAAGGGCGCAGGAAAAATACTACTTTCAAAAGCACTATGAACTAAATCAGAAAAGTCTTCAAGTAGCAGCTGTGTGCCTCTGCGGGAAAGAATGTCAGAGCTATCAGTGAAACTACACATCACAATGAACAGATGTTTTTTAAGTATTTCCCCCATGTATGGCAGGATTGGGATAAGACGGTACCATTCGTGCTTATCTGCCGTTCCTCCTTTAAAAATCGGTTTAACAAGCGCCGTTTTCAAATCTGCAGGTTTGGCACCGGAAAATAAAAAAAAAAACAATTTATCATGCATACAAGGACCTCTTTGATAGCGTCAAAGTTTCGATACAAATCGGCAAGACGGATGTTATCAATTCCAGGCGCCTTGTTGCTTCTTGTACCAAACACAATGGAGTGCAATGTGCATAGGTCAAGAGGCGGTAAAACGCAGAGGCCGACACTCTAAAGTCACCACTTAAATTAACTGACACATCCCCGTGGTCTCTGAACGGCACGTGACCACGGAGAAGAGAGTGAGCTCGACTCAAACCGGCCAGTTCTCGATGGGCGGTTTTTGGGAGGAAACAAAAAAAGCTAATTTCGAACCCCATATTCTGTTTTGGGTAGCTGGCGTTTTGAGGATATGACAAGTACAAATCTTGTCCAGCTCGCTTGCACCTTTGCACTTAATTGCATTATAATCTTAACCTTAAATTGCAAGATACACCCTTGTTAGTGTTAGACTGGTGGCACCTGATAAAACCCGTTTGCTCTACTAACGTCAAACCCCTGGCTAGCTCAGTTGGTAGATCGCTCCACCTGTAATGGGGAGGTCCCGGGTTCGATACCCGGACCAGGCGGAGTTTTTCGGTCGCGCACTAGTCACCTAGCTGTGTTTGGAGATTTGTGTTTGTCCTTTGTCCCTCCTACCCCTTCTCGAGGGGTTATTTTCATCATTTCTTGTCCGGCTCGCTTGCACCTTTGCATTTAATTGCATTATAATAAATACCCTGCCAATGTCCCCTCAAATCAGGACGCAGCCCACGCTACGACTTAATGGGGACAATCAAACTAACTCAAAAGTCAACCGACTAACATGGTGTTCGTCATGTCAATGTACGTGTTCCATCATCGCTTAACCTCTCATGTCTACATCTATTAGCTATAACTAAAATACTGTGCTTTCGAAGTTAGATTTTTTTTTTTTTTTTTTTGTGCGTGAAATTCGGGGTTTAACAGAGTTTATTTTTGTTAGATTCCCAATTCCCCGAAATTCTGAGTTTCCTTCTACTTTAAAAAAAAAAAAAAAATATATATATATATATATATATATATATATATATATATATATATATATATATATATATATATATATATATATATATATATATATATATATATATATATATATATATAATGTACGGACAAAATGCACACTAAATTCATAAAACAAATCACCGGTATCGAAATATATTTCTGCAGCTCCATTTGGCGTTGGCGCCTTTGCGATTGGCAGAACACTAACCGTCCCACGACATATATTGAAAACAAGTATTACTTACAATAAACATCGGTACTTTGAAACGACGAAACTCCTTGACGCATAAAATATTCAGCTGCCCTCCCCATCCTATGAAACCTACCGGTGCACATCCTTCACTGTTATAAAAACCAAACCTGTCCTCCGTCTAGGAAGCACAACTAGTATGGTTCAAACTGGAAACGGGAACAGTGACTTTCGTCGCGGTCGAGAAGTATATATTGGCCCATTGTACTGAACGAACCTTGACGAGATAAGCGGGAAGCTATCTTTTTGTCAGTGGCCAAAGATGAAAGAAAAACAGATTGCGAATTCCCTTGGTCGCTTTGGAGCGCGCCGGGGTTAGTAGACCAGATCGGAGGTGGAGCACGCCATTCGAACGGAGTCACTCCGTCACCGGATCCCCCGTGGAACGTGACCACTCCTGCCGAGATCGCCGGATGCCTTGCCGTCATTCACCTCTCCGTGGATCTCCTTCCCGCGGATTTCACGTCAAAATGTCCATCGAGACGAAACGTACATCGAGTCAAATGTTCAATATTGGACGTTCTGACACTATGAACATTTCGTCTCGATTGACGTTTCGACCGGGACGGACATTTTGAATCTATGGACATTTCGTCCTTATGAACATTTCGACCCGTTACACAGTTTGACTCATATTCGAACACTTGTACTGATACCGACTTGTAACACATGTGTAGTATATATAGACACACGTTCTCGCCCAAACGGTCATAATCTGCATGCTTTCGCAAATCTGAATAACTTTTCAATTTTGTGACAAACCACATTTTCCTGTGCCGGATGTTTAGGAGAGAACAGCCTTTTCTATTCAAAAAATGAAACATTACGGCCCGCTCAACCTCCGCCAGAACGTGCCCAATGGCCTGAACAAGACGCCGAATGTTCAATTTGGAACATGAATGGACTAACTTCGGCTGAAAGTGGACGAGCTGCACATAATATCATTGCAGCTGAAACGTTTAAAATAGAGCTCAAGAACAAATGGAACGCTGTTGCCTCAAGCAATGTTGCACTTCGCCGCACCATAAGGTCCGCGGACACAACTGGGCACAATGAAGCTGAAATTGAACCCTGCGGAGCGGAGGGGGTAGGGCGATCGTTGAAACAATTCGTAAAAGGACAACTCGCAGCAGGGCTATTGGTCACAGGGGAATTCGTCATAGGACAGATTGTCACTGGGTCAACTGTACACCGGAAGAAAGGTGGCATAAAACGCGCAAGGGAAAAGGGAAAAGTTTCAATGACAACTTAATGCTTCGCACTTTGTAGTTTCGGAGCTCTCAGTCACTTTTGTTTTCTGGGTTCCGAGAGAATCCTGTTTAGTAATATTTTTGTCGGGTTTCCAAAATTTGCAAATAAAATTAAAAGAGGACCCGATGAACATTTTGATTTGGTGGCCATTTCGATCCTATGTACATTTTCGACTCTGTGAATATTTTAACCCTATTGGACATTTCGTCTCGATGTTCATAAGGACTCGGTGGACAATTCGACCCGACTGCACATTTCGTCACGATGGACATTTTGACACGCGTCTTCTCACGTGACCTGTTGGACATGTTGACCTGATGAACATCACGTCTCGATGGACACTTTGGCCAGGAGCCCTTCCCGCGGTCCGCATCTCAAAGCAGATGTTTTCACAATAGCGGCGCTAACAACAGGTTTATCGGATTTATCCGAAAGCAATGAACCCTGTTATAACACGGCAGCCTTGGCCTCTCCGTACCCCTAGCGCCACATAGCTGACGCACTCTGAAACACCATACGTACCCCGCCTACATTATGCGGCGGAATTTCTCTTCAAGATTGCAACCACACTCCCCCCTGTCGTCTGCTAGCCGCAAAGCAGATGCCGCCACAGCACTTGCTGATGCTTGCCTCGCAGGCTTTTGTGGGGGCCTCTTAATTGTTAGATTGTTTTCTGGACGTTTCGGTCAAACATTTTGCAGAGAGATGTCCGCAGAACGGGAATTAAGGTTATGGAAATTTAATTGAACTAACTTGAGCAAAAGGTTGGACATGAAGAACTTGAAATTCCCACCTACGGCGTCCATCTGCTAACGAAAGGAGCCTTTCGTTAGAAGTTTTTTTTTATTTCTAACTTTTTACTCGGGTAAGTTTGTTCAGTGAAATTTTGATAACCTTACTGCAAGTTCTTCGGCAATCTCTGTAAAAAATTGTAGCTCGCCTCCACAAACCGATCTATGCGTTCCCTTCAAACGGCCATCGATTCCTTTGGTTCGCGCTGCGGTGCGAAAGCGGGAGCGGGCAGGGGACAAGTTTTTCTTAAATTTTTTACAAGAGCCCCGACTCAAAATCTGTATATCAGATTGACCTTACCTTGCCGGAGTACGAACGCGCAGACGACGAATGCCGCAAGCCCAATAATGGTGCCCGGAATTTTCATGGCTGGAAGCTTGGAAGACCTACCGGGTTCTAGCACAGCTGCGGCTCGACGTCGGCGTCCGGTCGTGTGTAGTCTGGCCCCAGATAACGGGGCGAGATAAGAACCGCGGCGTTGAAGATCCTTATCTTTTAGGGGCGAGTAAACCTGCGACCCGCAGCCGCGCGTGACGAAGCCCACAACTAGAGAAATTGGGGTTTTGCATTTTTTTCTTGATACATTTTTGAATCAATAAAAAATTTGTTTGTTTAGGCAGATATTAAGGGTGTTTCTGCGAATATTCCCCAAAAAAATCCTACAAATAGAAAGTTTGAAGAAAAAGGCTCTTTTTGAGAACAAATTGACAGCCACGGCGGACGTCAGGGATTGCAAGAGACGCATTGATAAACAAGCTAATTGCCTAGAATGGACGGACAGACTTTTTACTAGTGAGAAGAAATATATGACTTCCATCACAAACTCGCTGAGCGTCTTTGAAAACCCTTGAATCAGTCAAGTTTAGGAAGAATTCAAGCCCGCTTGAAGCGTGAAGGTGCCCTAAAATTTCCCCTCGTTCACAGGCTGGCGAGGAGGAAACACGGATGATAAAATAATTATTCGTGTTCTCGCATCACAAGTTTTCCGCCTGCGGCACGTTTATTGCAGCTAAGGTGCAATACATCTGGGAAGAACATGTACACTATGCAATTAATTCTTCCCAACATTGACTTATTTTGTGGTTTTCAATGACGCTCAGCAGGTTTCTAATTATATCCGTGTGTTCATTTTCACCGATTAAAAAGAGTAATTAGTACATTTCAAATAATTATTTTCTAAAGGGCTGCGCGGAACGAATTATAAAATCTTTCTATGGACCGTTTTCGCCTGACGGAAGCCATGTTGAAATATAACGTAGTTAGGTTGGGCGACAAAATCTAAAGTAAGAAAGTTAAGCATAATTAATATATAAAGTATCGAAAAAAACTATTGGCACGAATCTCTCGAATTCTAGCGTATTCCAATCCGCAAATAAAGTGATTTGCTTCTTTTCCCCAACTCAGTCACGTAAAAATTCAACATGGCAACCGCCACGAAAAAAAAAACAAAAAAACGATTATTTAGACAACGAGGCCGTGCTGCTGGATGTGTGAGGTCACCTGTTGGAGGCCAGCGCGGGACGCGAATCGAACACGAGTGCCGCGTCAGTGTTCCGGCTGCGACTCGAATCCTCACTCAATGGAGCCCTGGACTATGGTGCCTGGATTGCGTCTTTGACTGGTGCGTTTACCGCGGCCAAAAAAGTGGTCCCTCGATTTCCGCCTGATGACGTCATAAAAGTGTCATGCTGTCGCCGGTCGCGACCCTGGTGGCGTCCCAACAGTTATGGTGTATGTAGCAGATGCCTGTTCTGCTGCAGGTCGCTTTCCACTGTGACAGTTCACGGAAGCTAATGCAGCCGGAAGTTGGAACGCCTAAAGGGACGCCGTGACGACAGCGACACTCGCGTTCGCTCCTGCTTTTTGCCAGCATTTCTACGGCCAACCGCCAGCATCGCGACAGGCAACAGCATGACAGTCGCGTCATTTGTTGCCACATCGGGACCACTTTTGATGTATGGGTGGGATAGGACGCTAAACACACCAGTCGAAGACGCGCTCCAGGCACCATACCTGGACTAAGGGCACCGACCAGAGACCGCAAGGTCCTTTCACTTTATCGATTAATAAAGTTTACGATGATGATGATGAACGCGTCTAGGCCGAATGCTCAGGCAACACTGTTGCCCAATTCTTGTCCCGAGCTGGCCTCCCACGGATGACGTCGCAAATCCATGACCAAGCCATTGTTGTCTAAGGGGCCGTGTGCTCCTCCTTACTCTGTACCATGTACCACGTGACACTGAAGAGAACGAGTGAGAGAGAAGAAAAGCGAGGAGTGGAAAGACGCCCCGATACCCGACTCCAGGTAAAAATTGTGTCGCAAACTGCTAGGCCATTGCGTTATACGTGCAACGCTCAGGTACCGCTCCGAAACGTTATCGAGCACGGCGTCTACGCTCACGGCGCTCTTCATCGCGATAGCTTAGCACGCGGCATATAATAAATTTGACAGCAGTTCCTGGAACGAAGATACTGGCGCTAGTCGGGTTTTAAGGCCCTGGCGGTTTTCCAGAACCTCCCGATACTTCCCGGAATCAGATAGTCAGCGTTATGCTTTTGATTATTATAGGGACAGCATGCCCGGCGAGATGCTTACTGGTTATTGCTGTGTTCACCAACATTACGAGATGCTGTCTGTTTTGATAGGCCATAGTCTTATCGCAGTTTGTTATTGTCCGCCGGCTAGTAATTTTACGACTTTTCTTGCTCGCCTAGAATCTTTTCTTGAGTTAGCAAATGAAAATAAATACAATATAATCCTAGGGGGCGACCTCAATATAAACGTGCTACTTGAAACGTCGGATAAAAGACAGAGGGATATGGTAATTAAAGCAAACGAATGTATGAATACGATATCTTTGGTTACTAGGATCACTACTGGATCTTCCACACTACTCGATTTGTTTATTAGGAGCTTTGCAACATCACAAACTAAATCTGGCGTAGTAAGAACTGACATAAGGGACTACTTTGGTATACTTTTGTGTGTAAAGATAAACAAAAATAAAATACAGTAAACAGACGGTGGTAAAGTTTCAGAATGATTATAGCGCAAGATAGCCTGGATGACTTTAGACAAAATCTTCCTTTTATGAACTGGAGCGACGTCCTTCATGAAACGGATACACATAAAGCGTACACTATGTTCTTCAATCAATTTCAAAAACTCTATGTAAGTTGTTTTTATATATAAATCAAAAAGTGCTTCTAGGAAAATTCGTAAACCATGGGTTACGAAGGAATTACTTGAAAGAATTCGTATAAAATTGCGCTATATCAAAAAATTTTGAAAACAAAGGAGATAGAAAAACTTTCCATTTTCAAACGTTATCGCAACCAGTTAAACTGAGAACTTCGAAACGCTCGAGAAACATATTTTGTTGATTTCATGTCGACGTGTGATAATAGAACCGATATTATAAGGAAAAAGCTAAACTCTGTTCTAAATCGTACATGTACCCCGAAACAAGTAGAAACGACAAAATGCGATGGTGAGGAATTGACAGGAAAATCATTAGCGAATGTATTCAATGAGTAGTTCGTGAGTTTATCTAAAGACACCCCAGACTCAGATGCTTGGAAGTTTATAGGCTTTCGAAATTGTGCATCCATGTTCCTTAGTCCCGTTGCTGATATAGAGGTAATATCCCTCTTCAGTGCATTAAAAAAACAGTAAAAGTTGTGACGCCGACGGTTTACAGGTGAAGCCTGTAAAGTATGTAATAGATATTATTTCCCCTTGCCTGACTCATATATTCATTCCCCCTTGCAAATGGTGTGTTCCCCAAGCGAATGCAACTGGCAGAAGTACGGTTTTATTTAAGAAAGGTAAGATGAACTAGGGAATTGTAAACCGGTTTCAATTTTGCCAGTGTTTTCAAAGGGCCTGGAAAAAAGTTTACAACTCTAAATGACTTCATTTGCAAATAATCATAATATAGCAAGTTCATCTCAATTTGCCTTCCGCAGACAGCGGTCCACTGAACTTGCTGTTCTTGCACAGAAAAAATATAATCTCAAGAACTTTGAAAATAAAAAAAAAACGAACTCTCAGTTTATTTAATGACTTTACGAAAGCCTTTGACTATCTTGATCACAATTTGATATTTAAAAAAATCAGAAATGTATGAATTCCGTGGTCAATTGTTATTACTTATAAATTCATATGTGTCTTCCCGTACACATTAATGGTCATTTATCGGCAATAAAATCCATTCAGTCAGGCGTTCCCCAGGAAAGCACCTGTGGCCCTTTCTTATTCATCCTTTACGTAAATGACATTGTAAATATCAGCCAATCAACGAAGTTTATTATTCATGCTGACGACACTAGCTTAGTTTTTACTGGTGATACCGCCTCAGATCTCGCATAGATACCGTGAATGATACGCTAGAAAAAAAATGAAAGCCGCTTACAACTCCCTGTAACGCCGAATTAGAGCGCAGCTCTTGAGGAGGAGGAGGGAAGGGCACTGGGGGGGGGGGGGTTAAACAAACCAGGGGGGTCACGTGACCTTGGGGGGTCACGTGACCCCCAATGCCGATGATGTGATCACTGACGTCACTGATGACGTCGTCAGTGACGATGCGATGCGGGTACCGATGACGTCATTAGTGACGTCACTGATGGCTTCACCAGTAATGATGACGATGACGATGCGAATGTCAGTGACGTCATCAGTGACGTCGCTGATGACGTCATAAGTGATGATGACGATGCGGATGCCGGTGACGACATCAGTGACGTCACTGATGACGTCATCAGTGATGATGACGATGCGGATGTCGGTAACGTCATCAGTGATGATGACGATGACGATGCGGATGCCGGTGACGTCATCAGTGATGATGACGATGACGATGCAGATGTCGGTAACGTCATCAGTGATGATGACGATGACGATGCGGATGCCGGTGACGTCATCAGTGATGATGACGATGTGGATGCCGGTGACGTCATCAGTGATGATGACGATGTGGATGCCGGTGACGTCATCAGTGATGATGACGATGACGATGTGGATGCCGGTGACGTCATCAGTGACGATGACGTCATCGGGGGTCACGCGACATCGGCGGGGGTCACGTGACCTCGGGGGGTCACGTAACCTCGAGGAGGGGGTCACGTGACCTCGGGGGGTCACGTGACCCCCACGAGGTCACGTGACCCCGGTGGGAGGCTCGCGGGGTGCATTATGGGACATTTCCCATGATGCACCGCGCGGTTACGCCGACGGCGACGCCGCTCAAGCCGGAAACGGGCCCCTAAGAGCTGCGCTCTAATAGCGAAATGGAGTAAATATAACGCTTTAAAAATAAACATAAATAAGACTAAGGCAGTTCTATTTCGCCCAAAGAATAAAGATGTTGACATAAACAAGACCATTTGTTTAAACTTTTCTAGAATTGAGTTAGTCGCTTCTTTTAGAACATTGGGTATTTTTTTCTCAGAGACAATGTCATGGGACGATCACGTTAGTTACATTAAATCCAAATTGTCCACCATTGTTAGCTTGATATATCGTAATGAACACATATTTCCACTTCAGGTAAAGTTGTTTATATAATTTATTATTTTATTCCGATATAAACTATGGTCATCTAGTATGGGGCACAACTACTTTTACTAACTGGAAAAAAATATTCATTTTGCAAGAAAAAAGGTACTAACAAGTGTTGCATTTAATTTATTACTAAGAAGTATTGCATTTAATTGCATTATAATTACTAAGAAGTAATTGCGAAGTCCCACTCGCATATCCAACGGATTCACTTTTACTCAACTAGGTGTAATTAAAATTTTTGATTTGTCTAGATATCGCCTTTGCACAAAATATATGACTGAAATAAAAACAAAAAAAAACATGTATGTACATCATTTTGAACATTTAGCGAATCTGACACAAAAAGTACACTCGTACCAAACGCGCATTCCGCAACCCTGGCAAGTGCCTCTTTAGAACGAATTACGGCAATTATACCACAGCATACAGGCTACCGACCATCCTTAACCACCTTCATATGCACAACATAGAACTTGACACGCTATCGGTGGGCACCTTGCGGGACATGATACTCTCTGGGCAGCAAAGTGGAAAGATGCGCCAGTTGGTTTATGGTTCTTTACATAAATAAAAGCGCCGAAAAAGACAAGGACAAAGAAGTGGAACGACACAAGGCGCGTCAAATCGGACACGAGTGAACGGTGCCTTCGTGTGTATTTTTTGCGCTTTTTCTTTTTTTGTAAAGGAGAATATGCTTGTTATGGAATATTGAACAATTAATTAACGTACAGTATTTTTTCTGGGTTTTCCTCGAATGCTGTAAGGCGGTGCTCTTTTTTGTCTTGCCTTAAATATTGTACGGCAGAGACTTTTTGTTATAGTGCCTTGAACGATGTATGCAAGTGACTTTTGCTATAGTGTCTGCTTATTTTCTTCAGTTTCATATCTCTCTTTGCCGACTGTTCACCTCTTTTTTGTTTAGTGTTCTCAGTGTATTCCCTTTCTTTCCATGCAGGCTGCTTGTGGCTGCTGAACTTATGGGGGCTTAGGAATAGTCAAGCCGTATCAACAGCTGTTTTCCAAAGCCCCCACCAACACAGTACCTTTTGTTGGAAATAAACCTATTATTATTAATATTATTATTAAACAGGGGTGGAAGCGGGCTAGAGCCTTTTGTATCAGGGCTGGGAGCAGCAAAAGTCCCACTTTGGAGCAGTTTTGGAGCAGTAAAAGACTCGCTTTAGAGCAGCTCGGGAGCAGCAAAAATAAGTTTTGTAGCCGTAGAAGTAGGTTTTGGAGCAGGTCACGGAGGTCAAACAGGTGTCTAAAAGTGATTTGTTGTTTCTAAATGTGAAAATGTAGCAAAAATATATGCATGCACATCCCAGAATAATTTTCAAGCAACATATATACACACCTTTCTAATTCTATTGCATTGAAATATGGAATATTGGCAAATTATGCAAAGGAAAGGCTTTGAGAACCATTCCGGCAGCAGGCAGAGTCATGATAGACTTTATATGGGAGGCCCCGACAATAAAAGCCTAACTTGAGCCACGCCAGTACAAAACCGTCTACTTAATAGACCAATTGTAAACATGTATCCATAAAACTAAACCACTGCAAGGTGTCAGATAAACTACCTTCGCTGACTACAGTTTTTGTTTAATAAAGAATACACATGTTCAATCAGTGCTTAAAAAGCCCTATATCAAGTTTAGTAACAAAATACAAGGCTACTGACATTTGACAAAAATTCAGATGCAAAATAAAATGTGTATTTTATATTTTTAGAATACCACAGTCACTCGTACATATGCTGCTTTAAGCATCGACTAGAAGAGCAACGCAACCTTATGTACTCCATAAAATGCTGTGCATTGCGTGTCTCCATAAAAAACATTAAGGTACCACAACATGTTTCAGAATAAAGCAGTCCCTGCTGACTTGTTTTCATTAAATACAAATGTTCTTAATCCCTGTTCATAAAATACAGTAATCCCTACACCCAAGTTAACATACAAAGCTATATCTATATTACTTTAGATGGGAAAATATATTGTCTTAAAAATATCACAGCCACTAATACATATGCAGCATAAACACTGACTAGAAGAGCCCACAGGCTCCATGTTAAAAAAAAGGGTTGTGACTAAGCTGAATCTGTGTAATTTAGAAACAACTGAAGTTCACCTTTTTTTCACAGTTTGAAGAGCAGAGTCAATTTCTTTTACGCGCTCAAGTACTTTGGGCAGTTTAGAGTTCACATCACTTAGCAGGAGGTGTCCACTCCCCACCTTGTCCATGTCCTTAACTGCCTCACCCTTGCTTATGAGTTCTTGTGCACTCAGTAGAAGTGCTTTAAGAGAAGACAGTTTGAACGAGACTGAAAATGAGATGTAGCTGATCAGGCGCTGATCCCTGCGGGGCAGGCTGCCTTCTTACGTGACAAAAAGCCCACCAACTTCTCTCTACCCTACCCAACCCCCCCCCCCCCCCCCCTCCCAACCAGATACACCTATACCCGAAACTTATACGAGTAGAGTGGCTATAGCAAGTTAAGGTACAGTCTCCGGCAATATGAAAGACCCACTGGGAGCGCGTGGCCGAGGCGGTGGTTGGCGAGGGCGCAGCGAGAGCTCCGGGCAATTCCATTCTGCTTTGAGGGGAGGACGCTCACTCGGGTCTCAGCATAATCTGAAAAGCGCGTTTCGCTTTAGCTGAGCCCGAGTGAGCGTCCTTTCCTCGAAGCAGAATAGAATTGCCCGGAGCGCTCGCAGCGCCCCCGCCAGCCACCGCCTCGGCCACGCGCTCCCAGTGGGTCTTTCATATTGCCGGAGACTGTACGTTCTTGACAGGAATCGGCAGCGCGGGAGTGTTGTACGGCATTTCTGATGTCACCCCCCACTCCTCCACGCTAAAGGAAAGAAACAAAAAAGTGTGTAGCACTGCCAATTAACCAACTCGCTTAAGATCGCGGGTATTGTTTTCGCTAGTGGTCTGACGGCGGGAGACAACACACGACAGCGTGCACATTCGCGCACACAATGATGGTTTTGGTTTCGTTTTGACAAGACAAATTGAGCTCGAGAACGGATGTGCCTGTGCTCGCGATTCTTCACGGCTAAGCGTCCAAATATGGTAGGCTACCAAATAACAGGTAAAGCTAGTGAAGACCACTTACTTCTGCTCATGTTAATGGCCAAGGTAGCCCACCGGTGCCGAGGCACCAACTTCTACGATCACGGCAAATCGGGACCACGGGCAACTGCATGCGCGCTCCAACCGCGCCAACCAACTATGCCCGAAACCAAACCGATGTGTTCGTATATCAAGCTCTTTGTAGTAAAAAACGACATCGCACTCTCGATGAACTAAAATCGACGCCTCGCCCTGAGGTTACACATGGTTCGGAGCCCCAGTCGAGTTGGTACGAGTCACCCGCAGTGACACCTAAGCAAAAGTACACACCACATGGTGGCCCGTGGCCAACCGTTTTCCGCTAAATTTAAAAAAAAAGACACAAAAAAAAAAAAAAAAAAAAGTTGAAATTGGCGTTTTGGAGCAGGCTGGCGCAGGGAAGTGAATTGGCGCAGGGTGGCGCAATTGGCGCAGCGCTTCCACCCCTGTTATTATTATCACGCGACCTTTCCGCCAGCCAATGAGCGTCGAGCTTCGCCTCGAGTACACGAGCGTTGCCTTCCGCCATGCTTGATTGAGCTGCGCCCTCGACGAAGTGTTGTCAAGGGCAAAAAGCTCAAATGGAGCCAGAGGTGCTACTGCACTGACTTCCGTCACATCCTTCATCACGAGTTGGCTTTAATGCAACCAAAGGCGCGACCGCGAGTGTGTGACTTTCGAAAGTACTTTTTTTATGGGCGAGTGTTTGCGCACGCAAAGCATTCTGCAGAGCCAGAAGTGACGTCCTCGTATGATCCCCATGCGTAACGTCACGGCCAGTATTTTCCTCGCCGTGATGACACTGTTTGTGATCCCTTATGGTCATTCGGGGGCGACATTTTTAATGGTACGTATGCGTGGAAGAAGTCGAAAATGAAACTGTAGATAAAGATTTCCCTCCCCAGAAGTTTCACATTTTCTTTTACTCGAGGACAGCTTCAATTCTGTTCTTTCTTTCTTCTTTTTTTACAAATGTTTTGGATTTTGATTAAACCATCTTGGAGGTTAATTTTTTAGGTTAATTGGCATTTATCCTTTAAAAAAACCGAAACCTAGTCAAAATTCCAAGTTCCGTGTTTTCGGTGAATACCGAAAAAACCCGCAAACTCGGAGTTCATAGGCCTCACGAGAACTCGGGGAGGCGGTTTTATTAAGATCGGGGTGAACCGAACCCCAAATTGCTTAAATGAGGAAAACCCAAACTTCCCGGGGAAAAAAAAATTTCTATCTACAGCTTTTTTCTTTTTTAATTTTGTTTGTTTGTTTTCTTGAGCCGGGACACGGCTCCCATTGAATTGACAGCGCGAGGTTGGTTCTTTCTTCTGTTCTGAACTACACACCTTATCTCGTATTCATCTCGTACTGGCACCTGGACATTTTCCAAGTAATTGGCTCACCCGTAGGTTCTCCAAAAGCTCCGTTTTTTTAGCATATTTTTGTCCGAAACAAAAACAATTATATCGACAGACACCGAATCTATAGAAGAGATATAACCCCCCCCCCCCCCTCCCCTGAATTTGGTAAAACACCACAAATCTAAACCCCCATAAACAAACTTCCCCTTTCGCAAGAAAGGTTTTGCATGCTATTGCTAATATGTTATCATCACACTGAAAAATTGTTTTTATTTAATATAAATCTCATTGACGTCGTTTATCAATACAGGCTTTTTGTCACCTACATGAAGTTTTTTTAGAAATTGGAAATAGAATTTTTTAGAAAGCTCATTAACGTTAGCATATTTACTTCTTCGTACAAACTATGTCCAAATAAAAATTTAAAAAAGCCTCGTTACACCTTTGCGCACACTGTATTTTACGTTGTATGCCGTATCAAATGAATGATTTGTTAAGGGCTCGAGTATTAATGCATTGACACAGGCGGAGGTACTCTCATATTATTACTTTTTGTTGTTTTTTCAAACAATAGGCTAAAGTATGGTATCTTCACACTGCTCTGCGTTGAATGCTACATTTTTTTTATCTTTATGTTGTATTTTGAGTGCTTTCGTTAAAGTGACCTGCCGTATGTTTCATTTCATCGTTGTACTATTTTTTTGGTATATTATTGCTCGTTGGATTTCGCCTCCTGTAAAAGGTGCCCGAACACTCGTCAAGCTGCCATTGCAGCTATCTGTTCGGGTCCCCCGTTTCTAAAATGAAACAAATAAATACATTATTCTATTATTATAACAGCACTCTGTTTTAGCATAAGAAAAGTAGAACAAGCTGCTTCCCCACGAAGCCCTCTCCTCTTTCCACTCTGAACGGAGAGGAGGCGAGTTCCCGCTTGCCTCTTCCACGGCGTTCGCTTTTCTAAAGTGGAAAGAGTGGAGAATTTGTATGCGTGTGTGTGGTTGCGGGAGAGGGGGGGGGGGGGAGAACTTTATCCTAGGACATAGCTTCCAAAGCCTGGCAGTTCAACGGCGGAGCCATAGAGTACCCGGTCGCAGACTTGGAGCGCGAGGATCTGGTAGCGCAGAGCATCAAAGAGCCATTTCTCGGGCAACCTGGACATCAGCGCACAGGTTTTGCAGCGGCGAGGACCCGAAACACACTTGTTCGCTCGGGAGAAGTGTGTTTCGGTGTCTCGCGGGAGCGAGGCGCCGAGTCCCGTGGCTCTTTTCTCATCTTTTGTCTGCCGCTCCACCTTTTCCATATCGGCGGCCGTGTCTAGTGGCAATCTGCCAGGCTTTGTCCGTATATAGGAGGCTATGCCTAGGGCCTTAATCTGGCCACCTGGCGAAAAATTCAGCGATAAATTCCGCGGCCATGATTCGCTAACGTGGCACGTAACCCCGGAGCCTTCCAGTCATAGACGCCGGAATACTCGGCGACGTTTTCGCCAAGTGTTCAAAGTAGGGCCAAGGGTTTTCTTGTTGCAACAGAGTTCGCGCCGAGAAACTGGGGGAGAGCAGGAGACGAGAGGGGAAGACCGAACGCCAAGCTCGGGTTCGAATGATTAGTGGGTAAGGCTTGAAGCTCCACTGCACTCACCGAACGCGTTATAGAACGCGAAACGCCAGCGTCCGGCGTTCGGCTTTCACATTCGAGCGCGTTCGGCGAGTGAAGTGGAGACAAAGACAGCCGTCGTCTTCACTGCATTCGTCGAACGCAGTGTTCTGGTACCCGGCATTCGTCGAACTTCGGCAACGTCCCGGTACCGGTAAGTAATAGAGAGGTGAATGTGTGTGGCCCCGAAGAGTGGCGAAGAAAGGAGACACCTCGCAGACAGGTTGCAGAAGCTTGGGTAGTTTTTATTCGAGGACAGCTCTAATTATGAGTTGTTCGGTTTTGCACGGTTTTAATGAAAACCCTGTCGGGAGTTATTTATCGGGGTTTATTGGAATCTACCGAAAACACAGAACCCTAGTCACAATCAACGAGGGGAAACTTGGAGTTAGAAAAGTATTCAAGGTCCCGTATTTATTTTGCTTCAATCAAAATCTGAAGACTAAACAAAGGAGTCCCCGCGCGGAGTAACGGACGTTGAATTCCCTCGGTAGATATGGAGTGACCCAAAAGAGCTCCATGCTCGCCCCTTTAGTGCGGTAGACGCAAGTGCGCGCTCGCAAAACCAAGAAGACACAAACAAAACAAATTGTGCCACAGTAGCTCTTGTCGCTACGCTGAATCTCGACGAAACGCTTATAGCGTTTCGTGCAGGGGTTCTAACCCGGCGAAAGATGGCGATTCCCACCTCGCAACGGCCCGTAAACCATGGTGCTCGGGGAATCGGTCTGTCCTCCCGGGCGTCGGCGGTTTCAAACGCAGCCACCACAACTCACCTCGATCGCCGCGTACGGTTCCTCTATTGTTGTCTTCCAAGAGACTTTTTTTTTTTCTCCCGGGTGTCGGCGGTTTCGCGCAAACAGCGTCGTCTCTGGGCCTCAGTTTTACGCTGTCGCGTATACGTTGTGCCATGGCCGCTCGGTCCACACCTCTTCGCGGCGCGTTCTTGGAAGAGTGCGAGGCGACTGTTTCCCTCCTACGTAAGCGGGAAAGTGGGCGTAACCGGGGAACGAACGGAGCGAAAGAGCACTGCGGGAACTGCACCGCGGCTTCGTGAAACCAGTCCAGTTATAATGGCGACCATCCAAACCAAAGGCGGCTGTATGCACCCAGGCAATATAAGCTAACGCGTTTAAAAGCGCTCCAAGACCGCTCCCGATTCACCGAGGGAATTTCCCCACGAGCCATTCAGAGGAGCCTGTGCGCTGCCAGCGGGACGAGCAACAGCGCCACCACTCCGAGGGAAGAGCCGGGAGCCGGCACCCCGTTGACGTCTTTGCTCCAGGCGTCCTGGAAGGCGGCCAGCAGCTTCTCGGCGACCTCCTTGCCCGGCTTGGCCGACTCGGGACACGTTCCCTGGGGCACCAGGCAGGTCCGCGTGGTCTCGACGGCGTCACTGGAGGAAGTGGGAGAACGCGAAGACGCGCGCCGAGGTGTAAAGAACAGTAGGGATCGTCTCGAAAGTTCGGCGAATAAAACAACGTTCTGCGGCTCGTCGCTCGGGCGAAATGATTACGCGACAGTCGCCGACGAGGCGAGGGCGGGGCGTCTCTTTGGAACGCCTGACCAGCATCGCGCACCAGTTGCCTCCCGCCGTGCTTTGGATGCGCGTACGCACACTCGAGGCTCGCGAGATGCGTCACCGAAGGCAGCGTGAGAGCGCGCGCCGGCGGCGAACAACCTAGCTGCGACTACTGGCGACGTGCGAGAACAAAAGCGTCGCTGTGGTCGGCCTTCTACGATTGGCGAACGTTACGGTCAACGTTACTCGATTAATTCTAATTTCGTTAATGGTGTAAAGTTGAAAACGAAACTAAAATAAATGGTTGACTGACGGGCCGACAGATGGAGCCAGAAGGTTATCTAATCTAGAGTAACTGTATATGCTCCGCTTGCGGAGCAGAGTACCGCAATGGTGCCATTCTGGAGCCAAGCACTGCGGGAAGCCACGGTCGGTTTTTGCAGGGGACGCGAAGGCGCAGACGCGCAGCGTGCTGTGGCGTGCTGCGGCGCGCTGTGGCGTGCTGCGGCGCGCTGGGTAAGGAAAATAGTGCGGCGACGAGCAGCGCAGGCGCCGTCATCGTTGTCCCGTCGTTTTCTGTTTCCCTCTCGATTGCAAAAATCGCACCCGCGGATCCTGCGGGTCGCGTGTCAAGTGAAGTCGTCGTCAATTCATTGCGGTAAACGACGCAGCGGCTGACGAAAACGCCGTCCCCTCGCTTTCGCACGAGAGCTCGCCGACTCGCCAAGATGGCCGGATGTGCCGGTCGCGTATCGCGTATCACTCCGCGAGAGCCGCAGACGCGAGCAACGCGATCGTCGTCCGTGTCGTCTGCTTCCCATACCTTGGAAGCGGATGTCCAAAACATCGCTCGCGTTATAAAAAAAGACAGGATTGTATTGTACTCAGTTGACGCACGTAATGTTCAGTGACTTAGGAAGCTTTCGGTTCGTTCGATTTTAGTCTAGGACCCATATTTGGCGAACTCAAAGCGGAAAATATGTTCCCCCGAAACTCGGCGCTCTGGAAGGCCGCTTTCCCGCACGAAGATCGGATCCAGTTCGGCCCACGTGACTACTCCTCCGCCAATACGGAGATGGCGGCGAAAGGAAAAGGAACGCGATACTCTGGCTCTGCAAGCAGAGCCTATACAGTTACTCTAACCGACGCGACCGGCGGCCTTACCGCCTCAACGCATGCCGTGTTCCGCGCCGGCCGTGCCAGCGACGCCGGACCAGGATGCATCACGCGCTGGCTCCCGGCAGCCCTCGCGCGGGAAGCGCGGCGAATGCGAGCAATAGCAGACGACGGGAGCACCACTCCGTGAGGCGTCATGTTTGAAGAATCGGGCTCGGCCGGTCGAGAAGCTCATCGAGGGAATTCGTCCTCACCCGTGTGTCTACGACACGAGGAAGCTTGAGTACCGTAGACAGGGGGCTTGTAAAAGATGTACCGTATGTACATTGACCGCCTACGCTTGCGGCGCAGGCGGTGCACCAATAGTGCAAGCGCGAGTTTTTGTCATGCAAGGTACATCCACGCCAACGCTCGAACTTGGCGCTCAAGAAGCGCGAGAATTTTCGCCTGCTATTCAAAACGAAAAGGAACAGGAAGTGGCGCACTCTCACAGGAAACATGCCCTCGCAGTCAAATTCTGCGCATGCGCCGCGCCGGCGGCCCACCGACGCAAGCCGCGGGAGCCGCCAGGGCCGCCGTAGTATAAAGAGGGCGAATTGTTGACGCGCGCGGCGTGACTGACGTGACGTAGCCGACTTCGGCCAGCGTTCGCTTGCGAGCGCGTTACGTCGGAGTATAACTCCGCTTCATATTTGATATTTAGAAAACTATGTAGCCCTCTTCAGTGTCATATAGGAAGACCCCATGCCAAATATTACGATCTAAATCCGTTTATATATTTAATAAACTGGCCGGCAAACCTTCAAGCAAGCCAAGTCGCCGAAATCTGGCAACTCTAGCGTGCGGCCCGAGGCGCAATCATCAGCGCAGTCAATGCCACGGAGTTGGAGCGGCCGACATTGAGCCCTACGTCAGAGGCATGACTACGTCATTCTCACGTTTTGTTTGTTTTTACTTTTCAGAGCAAAATTGAACGATGACGTCAAGAGTTTCTGCTCCCGGCGTTGGCTGACCGGGCGTTCACGTGATCACCGTAACGCGGATGCGCTAGTTTGCGCTGCCCTGCACGCTTATCGGTCAGTTTCTCCGATCCCTTTCTCCTCTTTCCTCTTCTCCCCTCCCCCTCTCCCCCGGGCCATCACCGTCCACGCCATGCAAAGCGACCTGCCCGCGTCCAATAAAAAAAAAAAAAAAAAGAATCTGCCCGCGTCGCGTGTCCTGTTTCTCGCTCCCTCCCGAACGTCACAAGACCACGTGGTTCGCGACGTGACGTGGCCATGACTCTGACGCCTCGAGACCAATGCTGCCTGACGCAACCGAAGTTTCGGTTTCGGTATCAGCTGATGTTTAAATTAGGATTACGCAAATAATATTCCACATTTCGCGAATCCGAAGACGTAGAGCTGTTCAGCAGTGCTTTGTGAATTTGAATCACATGTAAGCCTCGATTTTTTGGAATTGAGCGGAGTTGCCCTTTAACTCTGGTCCCGACGTCATAGATGGGAGTCGCAAGACAACCGAAACATGTTGACAAATTTTAGGGAGCACAGAATGTGTTGTGAATGAGCAGGACACATGATGCTGTGTGTGTGTGTCGTTACGTGACGTCACAAAATGATCTCGTGACGTCACGCGACTAACGTCACATCACGTCATGGTGTTACGTGACATCATGCTGTCACATTGCGGCCATCACAGCGTCTAGATGCCGTTTCACTGTGCTCTATAATATACACAGTTTTGAAACAAAAAATGCCAGCCTTTCCACTCTAACCAGACAACCGGCAAGCCGATGTCTTGTTGCCGCCGTCGCTCCTAGATGGCGGTAGCCTTCCAGAGCGTTGTTTCGTGATTTATTTGTCCACGGACACGAAACTGGGGAAACTAGCCCTTAACAGCTCCGCTGTAAAAATCCAGATGACGCTTCGACCGACGGGAGGCGGATCAAAGGGAATGAATGGGTACCCCCTCCGCCGTTGTTTCACCACCGAGCTAACCTGGTAATGTTGATTACGGTCAACGGTACTCGATTAGGTCAGTTACGGAACCGCCCATAAACGCTGCTTGAACAAGCACTACCCTCCCCCTCTTCTCCTCCTCCTCCTCCTCCTCCTCCTCCTCCTCCTCCTCCTCCTCCTCCTCCTCCTCCTCCTCCCTCCGTCTTATCTCCTGTCATTCGACGCGCAACCGTTTTGGGGGATGGCTGCTACGGTAACCGGAGTGTATTCAATGGAAAAACGTAACGGAGCGGCCATAAGGACTAACAGATTTAGCACGCCTCGCAAAATTCGAATTCCAAACGTACATATCTGAAATTGGGCACCCGAATATACTTTCGTAAGAAGTGACCTATATTTTTTCAGAGCTCAAGTCAGATGTGGTAAAATATTATAAGTAAAGCAAAAACGGCGGCCTTGCTTTTCCTATGCCGGATGTTTGTTGACTGCACACTGGGTTATGAGCTTGCTTCCAGATGGTCATTGTTCATATATTTCGTTAGAAGTATTAATTATCACGATTATCTTGCTCAACCCCAGTCTCTGCTTTTGGTTTTTAGCTTTTTCGCGTTCAGCAAGCCACCAGGGAGCGAGCTCATAAACCAGTCTGGAGACGAGGAACATGCTGATATACATGGCCTCCGATTCTAGTCAAAAAGCGAAAACTGAAACACTCACGAAATAAGTACCATGTACGACAATGAAGGCTGCTAATTTACAACAGATTTTATTAAGAAACATTCACTCAGCCATTTCGTCCTTCACCGTACTTATAACCAAGCCATAAACCGACAAGAAATCGGCAATCTTACGTGAAGCCATCTAAAAGAGGCATTTCCTTATTCGGCAGAAAAAACGACGGCGTTCTTACATACTTTTCAACCGCGTTCTTGAGAAAGTTTTAACGATTTCTGCCTCCGTCCTTTCAATCGTTCTTTTTCGAAACTTAGACGAAGCTAGAAGTGGTTCACAACCACAACGCGTACAATGTTTTTAAATGATATGAACCAACTAGACCCAACCAGATTTATTGCTCCGATTTTGCCTTATTTTCAATATTTCACTATACCTCAAAATTCGGCTCTAAAGAATAGATTAAAACTTTTGGCGAAACTATGTTCGCGTTCCGAATTTCGGGTATGTGCGTTTGGAATTCGAATTTTGCAAGGTGTGCATAATGTGTTAGTCCTTGCAGTTGCACCTTGTATATTTCAAAGCACAGCGTGTAGATGGCGTTTCACGGGATTTTATGATAGAGTTCCTAGACAAGAGCTTCGTACAAATAGCGACCTTCTTTGAAGCGCCGACTGCGTGACGGTGCAGGTCTTAGAAAGCGAATGGCGGCGCACAGCAGACGACTGAACTGAGTGACGCCATTTTTATTCCGAAATGTGCTTTGTCATTTGTATTGGTTGTCGTTACTTGTTAAAATAAGTATCACTGAAAGTCTTTATTTTATGAAGCACACAGTTTTGAAACGAAAATCAAAGTGGCGCTTGGAACGAAGGGAGGCGAATTGAAGAGAGGGGGTGGGGAGGGGGGAATACCCCCACTTTAGGGAATTTCTACAACTAAGGTAATGTTGTAACGCTGATTACGGCACAGATTGATGTGACCCGTGACGTCCCGGACGTGACGTGTCACACCTGGCAGTCAAATCATGAAGTTGTAAAAGGTGAAAACAAAAAGGTTTTAATGGGCCGATAAAAGCTTCGTTGAACTTACTCGGTAAGTTCCTTGATGCCGGCCTTCGACGTCTTCAGGGGCACAGAGAAGAAATTCAGGATAATCTTGGACACGCAGGCCTTGAAACGCTCGCCGTCGTAGCACTTGAAAGCTCTGATGAGCTCTGTAATTGAACATTAGCCTGCGTCACTTAACTCAATGCAGTTGGTAGACTACAGCCCAGGACAAATTTATGTGGCATTTTCGACGAGAGGAGTGCGCGTGCACAGCTTTAATCAGCGTTCATGTACATGCACCCGCACCTCTGACTACATAGGCACATTAGGGAGTTCTACGGCTTATGGGGCCCCCAAGGTTTGGGGGCCCCTAAGCCGTATGGGGAAACCGAGCGCAGCGATAGTCACCGTGACATGCTTGCGTTTCTCGATTGCAGCGTCGATACGGCTATCAATCAAAATTAATAAAGCGAAAAATATACCGGAATACCTTAAGCAGTAACCGCTTCCAGTAGTGCTCGCCGTTAAATATTCATTACATTTTAAAACGTTCATTCGGGGATAACCGTGACTGTACTAACATAGCTTGCGCACACCTTTCTGAATCCAGCGTGTTTTCGTCGTTGAAATCACAGGCGCCAGCTGGGAGTGAGAAATAGGTAAAATACATTACTCGTTCATTTCTCTTCAAAAGTACTTATAGTCGGTGGCCGTTCGAGAGTTCAGAAGAAGCTCATCTCAGCTCTTTCCACCTCTAGCAGAGCGAACGCTGGAGAGGACGACAACTCCTCTCCAGCGTCCGCTCTGCTAGAGGTGGAAAGAGCTGGGAGGAGCTTCTTCTGAACTCTTAAAGTGTCACCGAATATAAGTCGCTCCTTAGTTAACGAAAAAAAGTAACTAGGCAGAAGTAACGCATTATGAAGAGATCTCGAAGTAACCAACCAAAGAAGCGAGTGAATCAGAGGATCCGAAAAAAATCCACTGAAATTATTTTTTCTGTGTGTCCGTGTGTGTGAACAGTAAGAAGCAGAAGAAAGCACTACCACAGCGACACAACCAAAAGAGCTACGACTGTTGTCGCTGCCGAGAGTTTTTCCTCGGTGGTTCAACACTTGACTCAAGTGGAATCGACTTAGCCAGCCTCACTGTCAGTTGTAATAAACTGCAAACATAATAATCATTCATTACTACGTATAAAAAAATAAAAAAACGAGCAATTCATTTAGGTAATAATAAAAAGGTAATCTATCAAGATAGCGGCGTTGATGCAAGATTGCTAACAATTGCTTTATGAACCTTTATTTTCCGCGAGCTTCAGCATCTGAACGAATTGCTATGGTTGCTGCGCCGTTAGCCGTTGTGGCTCTCTAATATCTAGGGGATTGCAAATGCTAAGGAAACAGGAAGGCTCGGCTGCGATACGTATATAGCGAAGCTCGTAGAGGATTGCGGATAGCGTACCAATTAAACGATCTACTAAAATCCTCTATTAGGGATGTCTTGTACACTGTTTGCACCGTCCTGCAACGCCCTTGAGGCCAGCGAGACGCGTGTGGAGTAGGGGCATCTCCGCTGCGGAGAGCGGGGGGCGAGAAACGGTCTACGAAAACTCCCTATTATTTGAGGCAGCATTAGGGTGTTTTCGTAGACCGCAATTCCCCTTCCGCTAAGCCCTCCGCAACGAAGAAACCGCTACTGCACCTGCGTGCCGACGGCCTTGATTGTAGAGTTTCGGTTATTGTAGCGGGTTTCGGAGAGCATTGCGAAAACGATCTACGAAAACTCCCTAATAACGTTGAGATACGGGTCACTGCGTGTCACCCAAAAACACAACGGGAAGTTCAAAGTGTGTGAATGGAATTGTAATTAGGGAGTTTTAGTAGACCGTGTTTCCCCCTCCGCTAACCCTCCGCTACGAAGAAACCGCCACTGCGCCTGCGCGCCAATAGCCTTGGCTGAAGAGTTCCGGGTAGCGCAGGGGCTTAGCGGAGGGGAAAACACGGTCTACTAAAACTCGCTATGGATTTCACCTCTACTCGTCACTTCTTTCTTACAAATAAAAGTCAAACTTTTTTTTTTTTTGTCCGTGCAACTTTTAAGAGTGATTACCTTTGAAGGAACTCTTGTGCACGATTTCTTGGCGGAACTTCTCGTAGTTCAGCCTCGCCCGAGCAAAGTATTCTTTCTCGGCCGCAGTCGCGCACTGCTCCGTCGGTCCGAAGCAGTCCGGTTGGGCTGGTAGATAACTGCGAGAGAAGAAACATGTGTGCGAACGAAACATTGCATGCACGCGAACCTACCATACTGTCGATCATTATTTTTCATTGCCACGGATTTTGTAAATTGTTTTTACTGGAAAAGCGCAGAAGCCTGTGTGTCCTTTCCGAGCCATCGTGTCAGAGAAGAACACTTGGCAGGTTCAGATCAGCCGGTTTTTACAGCGCCATTTGGACATTTGCGCTAAAGGATCCTTTTTTTTTTGGTGCAAAGCTCGCTTGAAATAGTCAGTGAACTTAGAGAAGGGGTTCGGAATGCTGTCACTGCAATATCTGTGGATGTTGAGGACTTGTATTATTCCGTTCCTCACGATGGCCTTCTCAAGGCTGTTCGGGATAACATCAACGAATCTGGAGAAGTTAGATTTCAAAGTTCCGCGGGCATTAGCAGCGATCATTTTTCGGAACTGCTAGTCTTTTATCTACATTCAACTGCCGTCAGTTTTGACAAGCGATATTTTGTACAGAAGTCTGGTGTGTGCATTGGGTGGACAGTTGCCCCTGTTTTGTGTAACATTTTTTTGGCATCACTCGACCGGCAAATTTCAGATAGGCTTGCAGATTTTCATGTTGTAAAGACGTTAATATATGTAGATGACTTTTTTTTTTTTATTTTAGATACAGATTCGGGTTTAGAGAAAACGGTTGAGAAGATTGTCGCGGTGTTTAGGAAGTTGTCAGGTGGACTTAATTTTACCTGACAATTGCCTTTGAATAACTACCTTCCGTTTTTAGACATTTTGATCCTTTTTTCTGACGAACATGTCTGTGGGCAGTATTGTCCCCGCACTAAGAAAAACCTACCGTATTTACTCGCGTACAGGTCGACCTGTTTTTCAAAAATCGCCTCATCAAAACTGGGGGGTCGACCAATACGCGAATCCCGGTATTATATTTTTCAACTTTTTTTTTTTTTTCGGGGGTCCCGAAGTTAGGGGGTCGACCTATACGACGTATCGACCAATATACGAGTAAATACGGTAGTTTTGTTTGAAAGTGCTCACTCTAAACTGGTTAAGAGGGGGATAGCCTTGACATGTCTGAGTGAGGCTCTGGAAAAAAGTTGCCATCATCAGATGAAAATCATCTGATTTTTATCTGATGATGTTAAGGTTAAGGTTAAGAGGCTCGGGGTACCCACCTAACCTAATCTCTAGTTCTTGTGAGAGCCTTCTCCAAAAGCTAAAAAGAAGTAAAAAAAGGGCATCGAGGCAAGTAAAGAAAGGAGACGAGTGCAAGTCATTCCGTACATGCATACCGTGTCTCATAATCTAAAGAAAGGTAGCTGGCAGATACGATATTAACGTGGTTTTTTCGGTACCGTGTAAACTCGCTAGGGTATGTCCGATGTTGACTTTAATGTTGACAAGGCAGGAAAAAGCCCCGTGTTCTAAGAAACACATGGTCCAATATACTGCGTGTCACCAATGTGGTGTGCGAGATTCCGTTTAGTTGTGGCCGAGTTTACATTGGGCAGACTGGGCATGATAGAGCACGAGAGCATAATCTGTGTGTGCGCAACGTGGGAGCCATTTTGCTGACCACTGTAGGCGATGTGGGTGTAAACCTGACCTGATTGGCAACAGTTTTTAAGAAAGGCAAAAGACAAAACGGAAAGAGATTATAGAGGCATTCTACATAAAAAAAAGGGGAAAACAATTGGATCAGCGCTCCGTCTGTGTATCTGCTTCAGAGTGAGTTGGTACGTCTGGCTGCTTCACGAAAGCGCGAGCCCGGCCGCCCTCTCGTGTCAGGCGTTGCCGGAGAGGGGAAGGGAAGGGGGGGGGGGGGGGGGGGGGGGCTGCGGCCGCAACACGAGCGCGCGCGCTCAACCGCCGCTCTGGTGGTAGGCGTTGCCGGAGGGGGAGGGGGGCTGCGGCCGCTACACGAGCGCGCGCGCTCAACCGCCGCTTTGGTGGTAGGCGTTGCCGGAGGGGGAGGGGGGCTGCGGCCGCTTCACGAGAGCGGGCTGCGCCGCCGCTCGAAGCAAACCAATATGAACACAATCCGCCCGTCGCCGCCGCCGCCGAGAGCGAATCCGCTCCCGCGGCAGCGGATTTCTTCTCAGGTGCAAACGTACCGTAATGCAGCGAAAGAACGACATTCATGCTTTCGCATCCACAACTCATAAGAAGTGCTAAGGTTAGGGTGACCATATTCCTCAAGGTAGAAAACGGGCGATCGCAGCTGGGGGAGAGGGAGGGGGGGGGGGGTACTGAAGATTGATATTGGGAGAACAAATCTAATTAAGTAACTAGTCCTATTTCAATACTGTACCATATTGCACTAAGCCCTGGAGCAGGCTCACAATTCAGTTCCATGCACCCATTTGGAAGGTGCTTGAGGGCAAGAGCAGTTCTAAATTTTACTCTCTGGGTAAATATTTTAAAGTACCTACTGTAATTTTTGTAAACTATACTTGTAACGAGTAGGCATAGTTTCGGTTTGCTTCAACTCGCTTGGTGATAATTCAAAACTATGCACTCCTGTGAAAACGGGACATTATTCTTTATTGGGACAAAAAGACGGGATCTACCTCAAAAACGGGACTGTCCCGGCCAAAACGAGACGTCTGGTCACCCTAGCTAAGGTCTCCTCAAAATGTTTTTCTGATCTTTTTAAAAGTACCAAAAGTGTGCGTGCATAGCTTTTATAGGCGCTGAAGATGCGCGAGAGTGGAGATTACGAAAACTCCTTATATGACGTAACCCTCCGGTGAGAGGGGATTCAGCGGTACTTTGAAAATTATTTTCTGCAGCCTCCGTGCACCAATTTAAAAAATAACCTCGATATTCCTGATCCTGGAGGCCAAATAAAGACGATTTAGGTGTTTTTACTCCAGAACTGCTTCAGTTTCCCTTCAAATCATGATATGATCACGAACACGCTTTATATCACGACCTCGGTCGTTCAGAGGTACGGAATAATGAGGTATTATTATAATTATTATTATCATGATTTACCCAATGAGCATGTCGATCAGACCGTCCAGAGCGCTGTCCTCTGCCTGTGCCAGGTGGGGCATGTTGTCATTCATGACATCGAACAGCTTTTTGAAGCATTTCGCAGCACCTCGAAGATCGCATTGTTCGACGGCCAAAATGCCTAAAAAAGAAATATTTTTTACACACACACACACACATATATATATATATAAAGTTTATAGCCAGCGCTTTTTAAACTATTTTATATTTATAGTAAATTTTCTTCCCTTTTTAACAATTTCCTCCTTTCCTTCTTCGATAACGTTGAAACCTTTGGAAGCTGGTTGTTATATCTTATATATTGTGCCATTGTATATGTTGTTTGCGCCCCCGTCCTCGATGTTTTATACTTTCAAGTCTTCGTAGCGACACTTTAGTGAAAAGAGGTCATTTGAGCAAATCGACATTTTAGCGAACATTGGTCATTTCAGTGAATGACATTCTAGCGAACGATGTTTTAGCGAATATGCTTCTTTCACTTATGTTTTTACTAGAGCCGGAGATGCTTGCCTGGCTTTTCCTTTTTTTACCGCGGCGGAAAACAACGACACGGAAGTGCCTATTTTGGTTTTAATGAAACAACGTAGCAATTTATTACGAGGCAACACGGCGTGGAAGCGAAAAAGATAACATTACAGAAATCAAGAGGTGCGCCAGGAACGAAAAGCCATTCGCTAATCCGTCATTCGCTCAAAGAAGCGCCGCCATTCGCTAAAGCGTCGTTCGATCAAACGTAGGGGGCGGGGCTTCATTCGCTAAAATGTCATTCGATCAAGTGAGTGCCTCCCGCAGTAATAAATGCTCTAAAGCAAAAGCAAAAGGAATTTTACCTCGCACGCCTGTTCATCAAACCTTTCTATTGGTTATTTACATGGAATATTTTATACCGGGAAGGCGAGCGCGTGCGGCGCGTAGTTACATTCTCAACATTCTCCTCGATCGGTAACTGCGGTTAACCCAAGGTGCAGTTAAGTGTGAATGTTTAACTAGGGTATTGGAAAAGCGATGTCCATTTCATCGAGGGGCTTCGCGCGTCAATTGGTCACATCATACCTCGGGGCCACTGGAGTGCGCAGGTGAGAAGAACAACCACGCCAAAAGCTGCCTTCATGACTGTCAGGTCCCGGGGTGCGGCTCGCGTCTGACGAATACCGCGCAGTACGCGAAAGATATCCCGCTGCGCACACGTAATATCACCGTCGAAGCGGGGCCGCTTATCGGCCCGGCCTTTCGTGCCAAAAGGTCACACCTAGTGTGCCCAGATTTCAGAGTGCTTCCAATCACTCGGAAGAGGTCACGTGGTTTGCGGGCCGCGTTTGCAATACGAGCTGCAGAGCGAGGGTGACGTAAGCGTTGATTTTGCGTTGATCGTCTGCGAGTGCCTCCGCCTTTCCGTCCGCTTTCCTTCTCGTCTTGGGCCAACGCAACGCATGCGGACTTACGACCCATTAGCGCAGGGGGCGTCCGCCATTAAATTGAAAACGCTCCCCACGGTTTCACTTCCTCCATCTCTTAAATCTAGGCTCTCTGGTTTCACCTGCGAGTGTCTGAAACTGTGTGACACACGCGCTTGTACGGGCAAGAGGAGTGAGTGTCAGTGTTGACTTAAGGACGACAAGTGTCGACCTATCAAGTGGAGTGGAGGCCTGCCGATTTCCTCCTTGATTACAACAGTGCTTACGATGACACTAAACTCAAAGAGAAACGTTTCTTTGAAGGGTATGTCACAAAAAGACAAAAACAAACAAACATTGGGAGTTATTTTACTCTGTCAAGGTGGATGACCAGTGAAGCTGTTTAGCACACGACACAGACGTGACACAGAATTTTGAACAGAGGTACGAACACATTTATCTTCTTGATCGGTGGTCATCGCGACGAAAGGTACACACACACATGTCGAGGACTATCGCCGCCCCAAGAAGCCGGAGGAAACAAGGCACACACGACGGGACCGCCACCCGGCGGAAGGAAAGGAAACTAGGTACGCAAACGCTTGGAATGACGACAAAGAGAGGGCGGTGCGAGCCCTCTCCAAGTTTTTGTTGACGCACACGAAAAAACCACCGAGCCCTAAACAGTGCTGCCAAGAAACTATACCCAAGTGTGGGTCAAGACAGAGGTCTCTTGCCACCCAAGGTTAGCCCTTGCCGCCAAAGAGGGGTGGAAAAGGAGTAAGAGAAATGAGAAAGAAGTAAAAGAAACAGGAAAGGTAAAGGTGAAAGATTGGAGGGGATAGTAGAAGAAAAGGCGACTAGACTGAATCATCCTGGCCGGGCCTTACCAGGACTCCCGTCTACGAGAAGCGGGGGCCGAAGTGGTGTATTGCCTCACCCGGGGGGCCCCGAAGGGTCCAAACCTACCCCGGGCTCGGCTCAACCACCAGGATGCCCTTTTCCTCGGACACGGGAAAGCCACGCACAGCCAGACGTGGGCGGGCGAACCCGCATGGCTCGGGGTCCGAGGTGACGCCACTCACCAAACATTTGGGGGTGTAACATCAGTACCTGAATGTAACAAAGGGCGCCAAACAGCACCCGAAGTAAGGGGTATCCGTTGAATCAGAATTAGTTGGGGGGTTAGTTGGTTGAACATCTAGACGGTGGTTTAAAAGCGCAAAGGACTAAGAAGACAAAGACAGTTGTAAGTAAGCGCTCTGTCCTGTCCCCTTCTTCTCTTCTTAGTCCTTTGCGCTTTTAAACCACCGTCTAGAGGTATCCGTTGAAGCTCGTGGACTTTGAGGGGGTGCTAAGTGATCCCGTATATTTGGGGAGTACTTGAAATCCCCAACTTCAGGGGATACCATATACACCCCAGGGGAATCACATATGGGACACGGTCTAACTCCACTGAGGGGAGTACCCGTATACACCCTTTTTTCTTAGAGTGTATAAGTGAAATAAAAAAAAATACATCAATGTCTTGTGCCGGTCAGTCAAAGTTATATTAGCCAAAATTATGTGAATGCCACTCATCTCAGACTCATAGCGTTAGAGAAATAATGACAAAACTGAAGTGGCTTGCCGGTATATTCTACCCGCTGATGAGGCTGAAAAAAGGTCCAAAAAAGAAGGGGGGGGGGTGCAAAAGTGCCTCTCCCCCTCCTCTTTTCAGCTGTTATTTAAAGTTATTTAATTTCAAGTTCTCAACACTACTGAGCTATAGAATGTAAAAAGAAAAGGTAAGCCCAACACTGGTTTGTGCTCACCTCCGTGGACCACTTACTTTTTTTCTTCGCCGAGACAACAAATGATTCTTTCCTTATGAATATTCAATGTAAGTCACAGATAAGCGATTAAATTAAAACTACCGAATGACGGAAACTCTAAACCTAAATAAATGCTTTTTTTTAGAATAATATTTCGCGGAAGGGTTCTATACAAATGGAGGCCGCAAGAAATTATGTGATTTAAATGACCTCGTCTTTTTGTCTCCACACTGCTTGTAAGTGCGTTGATAAAGTCCCTCGATGATACTGCGCTGGCGCAGCACAAAACAACATTGAGGCACTTTAACCCTCGATGTGCCTCGTATATCTTATATTCAAAAAAAAAAAAAAGAATGAAAAGGTGCCAATGAACGAAGCACACGCTTCGTGCGGCTCTTGGAAACAAATGGTGGCGCGGCGCTAAAACTTCATTGAAATGAGCTATCGATCGAGACGCAATATGTTTTCGTTCTGGCATGTACTGCCTTCACGTTTCTCGCAAGTCTAAAGAATAATGTTGATAGACTTTTAGTAAACACGAATCATTATTTATCAAAGCTTGTACTTCTGGCTCGTGTGAGAACTGCATTCGTCCGCGTGTGCTGCCAATGCACATCTCAATAACGCGCCTTGAAAAAAAAAAAGAAAAAAGAAAGACGTTTGCGCGTTCGACGAAAGGCACCTGGTATGTCCTAAAGTCACTGGATCCTCGGAAAGTAACGACAAGCTCCCCGTGTGGTCGCCATCTTGGTCCGTGAAATGAGCAATTTCGTCTTGACCCTCCCGTTCTTGGTAAACCGATCTAGATTCGATGGTGACGGGTAGCTTTATGGAATGGTTTTTCGTATACCGAGATTTTGCTAATTACACACCAGCGAAACAAGCGTACACATTTGTACCACCACCAGACGTTGTGTCAGTGCTTGGAGGCACTGAAAAATAAGTTTACTGTATTGAAATACGCAAGAAAAACAATACAATTGTAAGAGATCCATGCATGGAGATGGGCATGAATAATAAGTTGATTGCATACAGAACACCAAAGACTCTTACATTGGCGAGGAACGTCTCCAGTACAATGATGCTCCATGGTAATCTTGGCGCGACTGGTTTAGAACGACCCTCTGGAAGCTTCGAAGATTTAAATGGACCAAGGTGGCAATTTCCATGGTAACGTAAACCGATTAGCCAATTGCTAGGTTTGGGTCGTCTGTATGTTAGTATCCGTTTGTGTCCGGCTAGCAGGTAAGGAAGGTAATGGCGCTACTTTAAGTCTTTACTATGTCCCAGAGGAGAGCTGAGGATTAATTTCGACCACCTGGGGATCTTTCGGAATGTCTCCGAATGAAGCCCGTTTCACGTTCTGCAATTGTGCGCGTAATATTCGGACTCGTGTAAGATAAAGCCAGTGAATACTGCACGCATTTCAAGTGCCGTTCAAGGTTTATTATTATTATTTTTTTGCCGCACGAGTGACCTTGCAAGCGAAAATTGCAAGCACCATGTGAAACGGGAATTAAAACCTAATTAATATGATAAGATTTTGCTTCCGATTTCTCAGCTGTACCGTTAAGCACCGTAGCTTCCACCACACTTTTATGGCCGTACGAGCGACGACGCAGCATCAAAATTATACTTAAGATCGTACAACGGGCTCCAAACATAAAGGCTTGATTGCGCAAAAAAGATATGTGCAAAAAAGCAACCGGAAATTGCACGGAACTCGGAGCATGCGAAAACTGTTTCATGCCACTATGAAGATACTAAGGTGTTTAATGCTTCCAAATAAAAGATATCGTTTTGTTAACAGCTTTTCAGAGAGGAGAAAGTACAGGCGAGCTAGTTAGGAAACCATTGTGAACTCAGTATCAGGTTCACAAGTATTTCGTTAAAATAATATGGAAGATTTCTGTGCGATAAATACCAGCCCGCAGTTTGTCTTGCAAAATATGGCGTGAAACAATTTTTTTAGTATGTGTGTCCAAAAGTTGTGCGAGTTCCGCGTGGTTTTTCCCACGTCCGTTTCTGCTGGAACACGTGTGCGGAAAATCAACAGACAATTGCAGAAAAAATCGAACTAAAATTGTCCCATATACCATAAAAAGGACATTCGTAGGTATTTATTGCACATCATTTGCAAATGCGCGTTTAATGGCAGCCGATTTGAAATTTACTTACAGTATATACCTTAATTCTTGTATAGAAAGAGTTGGGCGATATTACATGTTTCGACGTTTATCCGATTTTCACACAGTTTTCCGCACATCTGTTTCAGCCTTTACACGGCACCCATGGCTTTATAATGTTCATACTTCGTCTCACCTTACATGGAATAACTGCGAAGGCTGTGCAAGCGCGAGCGGTTAGCCTCGATTGCCTTGACTGGAGCACTCGCTACTCGAGCGCTCGTGCAGCCGGCCATGCTTCATTCAAAGCAACTATACTCCGCGACAACTTTTCTTGGCAATGCAGTGGAAGGTAAGTCCCGCGTCCCCTCTCCCATTTTGAGTGTACGCAGGCTCTCCTCCTCCCCCATTTCCGGGGAGAGGAGGAGAGCCTGCGTACACTTAAAATGGGAGAGGGGACGCGGGACGTACCTTCCACTGCATTGCCAGGAAAAGTTGTCGCGGAGTATAGCTCGCGCTTTTAGCAGCTGTGAATCTGTCGTCCACAGAAGTCTGCCGACCAGCTCCGTGCACCATCAACATTGAACGGCAAGCCTTGCTCAAGAACGCACCGGCGAAGCCATCACCATAGAGTATTATACACAATTGAGAAAGAAAGCAATCAGTGATTATAATGCAATTAAATGCAAAGGTGCAAGCGAGCTGGACAAGAATGACGAAAATAATCCCTGCGGAAGCGAAACAAGAGGGACAAAGGACAAACACAAATCTCCAAACACAGCTAGGAGACTTGTGCGCGACCGAAAAATCCGTCTAGTCCTGGCATCGAACCAGGGACCTCTCCATTTCCAGTGGAGCGCACTACCAACTGAGCTAACCAAGAGTTGATTGATTGATTGATTGGGATTTAATGGCACAGCAGCGACCAAGGCTATAATGAGCCAACAACTAGGACTATTGCTGAAATCAAGGTTAAAGAGAAGAAAGAGCTATAGTAGGACTTGTAATTTAATAAAACAATGATCATGAAAGTACAATCGCATAAGATGTGGCAATGAATATGACGAACTATTAAAATTATAGCTGGTCAGGAGTCTTATATCTTTAAGAACGTTGGAAACACACTTGTGCGGAATCAACGGCTCATCGCTGAGTAAAAGGGGGAAATGTAATGGTGTATGCTCTTGGTAAACCTTAGCAAAGTGTCTGTGGCGTTCTTGGTCATGCAAAGGGCATACAAGTAAGATATGTAGGGTGCTTAACGGAATGTGGCAGTGTTCACACTCCGGAGCATCCTCCCCACGCGAAAGATGCCCACGGGTATGACCAATTCGCAATCGGCACAAAACCACGTCATAAAAACGCTCGCGGTGTCGTGCACTCTCCCATTTCTGAAGTAGTGGTTTTACTGCGTGCAACTTATTGTTTATTTCTCGGTCCCATTCCTCTTGCCACTTGTGTCTTATGGAAAATTTCAGAACATGTCTATAGTCTCTGTAAGGTATTTTCCACAGGTCGACTTCCCGACCCTTAGCAGTACTTGCTGCTCTGTCAGCATCCTCATTTAGCCTGTTCCTTATTTTTATTACAAGTGGATTGCGATCATCTCCCACTCTGGCAAGAGCTCGTAAAGCACTAAGTGAGTCGGTGTAAACAATTGACTTGTGAAGCTTTTGTTTGAGGATCTTATCTGTGGCGAGGAGTAAGCCATAGAGCTCTGCCGTAAAACTACAGGCACTGTCATTTATTCTCCGGACAAGCTGCATCCCAGGCCCGATCACTGCGCAACCCACAGAGGAATCAGTTTTACTACCATCAGTGTAGAAACTTATAAAGCCGTGATACTGTACTTGGAGTTCAAGGAATACTCGCCTCAGGACTTCGTGAGGAGTGTCTTTTTTGTTGAATTTTGTTAGCTCCAGTTCGCACTGAATGGGAACTAGATCCCAAGAGGCTGCCGAACTCATGCACTGTACAACCGGAGGCAACACGTCCAGTCCTACAGACTCCGCAGAATTGCAAACCCTCAAGGCAAGAGGTGGAGCAACTGAAGGCTTGTTACTGAAAGTTCGCTCATAGCGCATTAGTTCCATGCAGTGCAAGGTTGGATGGTTAGGAACCGATCTAATTCGCATAAAATACGTGAAGCCCAGTTCATATTTTTTTTTTTCTCCAGAGAGAGCTCGTTTGCTTCTGCGTATAGACTGAGGACAGGAGATGTGCGAAAAGCCCCGGTAGCAAGCCGCTGCCCCTGATGATGAACAGGGTCCAGCATTTTGAGAACCGATGTCCGGGCAGAGCCGTACACAATACAACCGTAATCAAGTCGGGATCGAACGACCAACCAATAGATACATAAGAGACAAAGACGGTCAGCACCCCAGGACACATGCGACAGGACCTTAAGTATTGTCACGGGTGGTGACCAAAAGAACAATAAATAAACAGAAAGAAATAAAAGTTTAATGTGGCGAACTTCTGCCAAAAAATAAAAGGGTACAAAAAATAGTAACAGAGCGTCGCGGGCGTAAAAGTCGGCGTAACAGCAGAGTCGAACGCTGGGGCGAAAACTGACTCCGGCATGCCACGCGAAACCCCTTTTGTACACGCGTGGGCTTCTGGAACATTCGGCCTAGAACGTTCGGCTCGTAGAACATTTGTAACTGGATCGAACGAGAAGGATAAATAAAAGAAGATTCCGCTCCCTAGAATCGAACCCAGATCCTTCGCGCGACAGTCAAGCACGCTAACCACACGGCCACGCACGCGCTCGCTCGGCAATGCGCGTGGCATTACTCCCCCCTTTTAAAAGCGCATCGCCTCGAGGCGACATACCGGGAAGCAAAACAAACAAAAATAATGGCAAACCACGTAAACTTGTGAAATATAGTCCTATCGAGCGTAGTAGAAAACACGATTCACGGTCCTATCGATCGTAGTACGGCTTGAGACGCACGACGTGCACGACTTCCCGTCGTGGAGTGTGGCGTGATGAGGTCCGTATTCCGTCGGGCATCACCTCGTAGTTCAGATCCCCGAGTCGACGAAGCAGTTTGTAGGGTCCAAAGTAGCGCTTCAGGATCGAGTTTTTCGCCGAGACCACGGCGGCGGATTGGTGTCCACACCCACCCCCCGTCTCCGGGCTGGAAATGGACGTCCCGGCGACGAAGGTTACGGCCAGTGTCGATACGTTGTTGGGCTTGAATCCTGAATCTGGCAAGCTGACGGACTTCTTCTGCCCGTTGGGCAACCACCTGGGCGGCGTCGCTTCCGTGGACAGCCGGTTCGTGGGGTAACATCGCGTCCAGCATTGTCGTCACTTTGTGACCATGAACCAGTTGAAAGGGTGTAACCCCTGTGGTCGCTTGCACAGCCGTGTTGTAGGCAAAGGTGACGTACGGCAACGCCTCGTCCCATGCCTTGTGCTCCACGTCGACGTACATGGAAATCATGTCGGCGATGGTCTTGTTGAGTCTTTCCGTCAGCCCGTTGGTCTGCAGGTGGTACGCCGTGGTGCGACGATGGCTGGTGTGGCTGAGACGAAGGACTTCTTGTGTCAGCTGGGCCAGGAACGAGGTTCCACGGTCTGAGATCAGGACTTCGGGAGCACCGTGCCAGAGGACGATGGATTAAATAAAAAACATTGGCAACTTCCACAGCAGTTCCGGAAGGAAGGGCTTTCGTTTCGGCGTACCCCGTGAGATAATCTGTGGTGACGATGATCCAGCAATTTCCTGACGTCGACAGCGGAAAAAGGCCAAGTAGATCCATTCTGATCTGCTGGAAGGGTGCTGTTGGCGCAGGAATTGACTGCAGGAGTCCGGCCGGCCTCGTCGGAGGTTTCTTTCGTCGCTGGCATTCACGGCATGATCGTGTGTATAGGTGGACGGTTTTGGGAAGCTTGGGCGAGTAATACTTTTCACGAATACGGGCCAGTGTCCGGCTGTAGCCAAGGTGTCCGGACGTCGGATCGTCGTGGCTTGCTTGAAAGATCTTTTCCCAAAGGTCGGTCGGGATTACCAGCAGCCACGTCGAGTTGTTGTTCCCGAAGTTCTCTTTGTAGAGTACACCTTGTCTAATGGCGAGGGTCGGCAGCGCTCGTGAAAAAACACGCGGCATGGCACTCCCGCGCCCTTCAAGGTGCTCTATTAGTGTGCGCAGCTCAAGATCGTCTCGTTGACGTCGGGCCATGTCGTCGGTGTTCACTGCGCCCAGGAAACACTCGTCGTCATTGTCGTCGCTGCCGTTGGAAGGTGTTTCGACGGGAGCTCTGGACAGGTAGTCGGCGTCGCTGTGCTTGCGGCCTGACTCGTAGACCACGGTCATGTTGAACTCTTGTAGTCGCAGACTCCATCGCGCGAGGCGTCCCGACGGGTCCTTGAGGTTCGCAAGCCAGCAGAGCGAGTGGTGGTCCGTGACTACGAGGAACGGGCTCCCGTATAAGTACGGACAAAACTTCGTGATTGCCCAGACGACCGCAAGGCATTCTTTCTCAGTAGCGGAGTAATTTCTCTCCGCCTTGGACAATGTCCGACTTGCGTAGGCGATGACTCGCTCGGTGCCTTCTTGTACTGGAACCAGTACCGCGCCAAGTCCTGCGTTACTTGCGTCCGTGTGAATCTCGATTTTCGCATCCTGGTCGAAATGTCCAAGAACCGGAGGAGTCTGCAGTCGTCGCTTCAGCTCGTCGAATGCCTGCTGCTGCTCCTCGGCCCATTCGAACTTCTCGGCGTCCTTCGTGAGGTTTGTGAGCGGTGCGGAAATCCTTGCGAAATCTCGAACGAAGCGCCGATAGTAGCCCAAGGAACCTTCGCACGGCCTTCTTGTCTCTTGGCGCTGGAAATGCTGCGACGGCGTGAGTCTTCTCTGGGTCTGGGCAAATGCCTTCGTTACTAACCACGTGACCAAGGAACTTCAGTTCGTCATAGGCGAACCGACACTTTGACGGCTTGAGGGTGAGTCCGGCGGTCCGTATGGCTTGGAGAACAGCTCGGAGTCGTCGCAAGTGCTCGTCGAAGTCGCCGCAAAACACTACACTGTTAGCAAGTCCCGTGTATTTGGTGAGTATTTGGAGTGAAAAAAACGCTATTTACACAAATTACCATAAATTTACACAATGAGTAACGAATAATTCGTTCAGAAATCATGCGAGGTTGTAAGAAACGTCTTTTGGTTCGGTCATACACGCATAACCGTGTAGCCGACCTCGATAACACGCATCGCCCCCGACGACGACCGCGGCATTGCCGGCTATCGAAGCACCGGAATGCTTGGGGACACACTTAGAAAGGACCCTCGAGACAAATGCCGCGGAAAGAAACATGTCTCGGAGATAGATATGCACCAAAAGCAATTGCGCCATGTCGCAGGACGTTGGCGAAACCCGCGCTTACCGTCCTCGCCGCCATTTTCGGATCGATTTCAATGCGGCTCCCCTCATGTCACCCATGTTTGCATTTCGTTTAGGGGTCTTGATAATAGTTTCTTACACACCACAAATAAAGTCATGGGCCTAATTATTCGTTCCAAACAGTTAAAATGGATATAAAAAGCGTGTCCTCGATGTGAACACGTGACCTTGCAGTTGGTTTCGTTTTTGCTTCAACCTTCAACGCCTTCAACTGCAAGCGATCTGGCCACGGCGCAAGCGCAACGCCGATGTACGGTGGAAGCAAGAGCCGGTTGGCTTTCGTTCTTTTTGTTTGACCGGAGAAAATCAGGCAACTACGCATGGCGCCGCTATTGTTTTGGGGATTGGGATTGGGGTTTTATGGCGCAAGGGCTGCTGAGGCCAAAGAGGGCGCCGCTATTGTTTTGGTTTGACGGGACGCGAGAAGCTTCGCATAGAGCTTCGCAGTTTGCGAGCACATAATGAAGACGTGACCGGAGAGGTGCCCCTGTGATGTTCCCGGAAGACGGAAAGTACCATTCGTCGTGTGTGCTTTGAAAGCGAAGGGAGTCACAGGGTCCACGAGTGCGCAACCACAAGCCAAGGTTCACGACAGCGCTGCGTTGACTTCGGCAATCTCGTTCTGTTTGGGGCAAGACGGCGATGCGAGAAAGAGCCGAAACGTTCGTGGTGTGTGGTGCGGTGCTTGAAGGTAGAAACCCGCACTAACACGGAGCTCATATTGGTTGTTGTGGGGTTGCGTTTGACGGGTTCAGCCCCGTCGTCGTCAGCTGATCCGGTCCAGCTGGTCCGGGAGGACGCAGCGAGTGTTCTTAAAAGTAAATCTTTCTTCGTTCCGTTTCAAAATGTGGAAGATTCCCGACGCATACCGCGAGTAAAATGCTGCGGGCGTTTTTAACAAAATTACTTGGTTTTAATTGAAAAATTTACTTCGGATAGTTGTCCTAAATCTGCCGTTTTTATGCTTCGTGTCGTGGGACTGCATTTGCACAGCGACGCACACCGCTCGAGTAGATGATTCGGTCCCGCAAACGAACGGTTATACAGAATTTCAGGGAAACTTAAGTCACCACCGATGTTTGCCTGCAAATCTCGTGTGACTCGCGTGAGTTTGTTGCGCTCATGCGGTGTGAATAAATTAGAGCAAGATTTTCTACCTGCCCACAGATGCATGAACTGAGACCAATTTTTTACGTAGTGAACATTGTGCTTTTTCTTTAATTTGGGAAGAGGCGCGAATTTGTCTTCTTTCCCTCTGGCACTGCCCCAAGTTTCAAGTTGCAGTTTCAGTAGACATACCCACTAACAGGTACAAACTGCTCTAAAGGAGGTAAAAGACTGGGAAGTCAGGACGGTGCGGACACCGTGTGTTGCGCTTTTCGCAAGGTGACTGATGTTTTTGCGAAGTATGCGGAATATGCAAACAATTTTGTTATGCCCGTCGTTATCGTCTCCAGAAAAACGAATAAGATTATCTACAAATTTAGGCGCAATCACAAGCCAAGATTTACGATAACAGTGCGTTCGCATCGGTGGTCTGTGTAGTGGTATTATACCCTGCTCTCTGCAACACCGTGTCATGACGAAGAGCTGGAACGGTCACGGTGTGTGTTGGGCTACCGGTTGACAGAAACCCGCATCGCCCGCATCGGCACCGAGTGCACTTGGGCTGTTGATGCTCAAGCCTTTCATACGCGGCTTGTCGCCAGCTGATCCTGCTGCTCGACGGTGAGGAAGCGGCGAGAGTGACCTCTGAAGTAAATGTAAATCCTCGTTCATCCAGTTATCCAGTGTCAAAGTGTGGAATATGTCCAACGTGTACTGAGGGCGGGAACTAAGAGCATTTATTTTGCCTTGCTTTTATAACCAAAACCAGGGCAGCGAGATAATTGCCTTGCGTACTCCAAAATGACGGAAGCAGTAAGTTTCAACAGGTCGAGTACGTCACCGCGGATGTAGGCGAGACGGTGCACACTGATTAAACGCTTGCAGTATCCACGAGTGCTACCAGAAAAACGACGTCAACAGAGAAGGAGCTTGCGATTCAGCATAATGCAGTGCCACGGGCCCGTGAATTTTCAATGTCGCTATAAAGAAATATAAAAAAAAGCATCAGCGCCACATTAGTGATCATGAATAACACCGGTCACAAACTCCCAAGCCTCATCGCTTTACTCGACACCAACACAACACACGACAACAATCAGCATCAAAACGCCCCAAAAGGCGTCTGCTCCCGTACGCGTACAACAACTAGCGGAAGTGAAGTGTTGGGCGGATGTCCTTCACAATAATATATATAAAAAATGCTTTGCGCAAGTATAATTTCCATTGATTATTAAATACGTACTGATAAAATCCCAATAATTTGTTTTTCTATCTGATTCAAGCTAATCGGACTGCTCATAACACTGGTCGAGCATTAAAATAACAAAAATTTGAACTATTTCATGGCCGGTTTAAGATTTATTGTTAGTACATCGTTGTTTTTCGCAACGGACTAATTTTACAGATTTTGCCTCCATACTTTTTAAATGCTAACAGTTCTTACATACGGCTGCCCATTGTGCCGTGTTTTGCGTCTTCTATAAATCTGTAACGCTCAGCGACCAAAGAGCTCACCCGTACATGTCAAGCTTATATACGACGCGGGGAGAGTACGATGTTAGTAGGAAGTGTCGGGCGTAGAGTCGGGTGTTGTGTTTGTGTATGTGTCGCTGCTGTGTCCTACGTGGTGCTCGTGTTGTCTGTGATGTATGTAGAGTTGCAGTCTACTTGTGATAGTCCCCAGCGTAGTAACCACTGATCTCCATGACAATTGCTGGATCGCGCTTTCCCGCTTGTTCGCTGCAGCGCAAGTGAAGCCACCGGACTTCACTCGCTTGGGATACAATTTGCCGTTTTTGCTAGCCTTTGCTGCGGTTTTCCAGCGTGCTGTGGACACGTTCTCTACTCGTTCGTCGTCATTCGCCGAAGAAGTTTTTTGAAGACTCTCTGTATTGTTGAGACTTGCCGTTGTGAACACGTGGAAAATTTTACAAAAGTGCAGTGTCGCAGGAAAAAGGCACAACGCGTCGAAAGGAAGGGCTGGCGGCGTGTTCAAAGCTTCCTTGGCACGCCGAAGTGCCGTGTCTCTGTGCCTTCGCACGCTTGGATACCGACCAAGAACCGACGCCGTGAGTATGTGTCTAGCGAGTGCAATGTGCGTGAAGCTGTTCGTGCCTCTGGATCAGCGTCTTTTCCCCTCGCGGTTTAGGAACGAGCTTAATCCAGCGTCCACTAGCGACGGAAGATGGGGGAAGGTACGTCTTTTTTTCGTCCTTAGACGATTTACTCAATACCGTGCACAACAGCTCCTCATCACTGATCAGTGCTGGCTTATTATCAACCTACTTAATTGCACTTGACGTTTGAGCGCGGCTCGCCTAATTGTAATTGGCCAGCAGATTGCACACGACCATATCGGCCGCGCTTCAAAGATTTTCATTCTCGCCGTCTTGTACTTTTGCTTTCGAAAACCCCCCTGGCTCCACAACGTTGCCCTATTCGTGCTCCCACGGAATCTATTAGAGTAGATTTGGGACATAGCCATGGTTAATATAGTACATAAGAACACGTACAGATCTCTCCCTTTTATTGATAGCAACTCACCGGAACAGCTGGACGATCCAGAACTCCGTGGCGGATATATATAAATGATCTAAAGGCTTCTACGCGCGACACACGTTCAGAACTTTGGCGCGGCGTCAATTCTTGACCGGTATCCAAGCGTGCGAAGGCACAAAGATGCATCACTCGGCGTGCCAAGGAAGCTTTGATCACGCGGCGACACTTGTTTTCGACGAGTTGTACCTTTTGATACGGCTTCACGCACATTGCACTCGCAAAACACATCCACACGGCGTCGATTCTTGGTCGGTATCCAAGCGTGCGAAGGCACAGAGACACAGCACTTCGGCGTGCCAAGGAAGCTTTGAACACGCCGCCAGCCCTTCCTTTCGACGCGTTGTGCCTTTTTCCTGCGACACTGCACTTTCGTAAAATTTTCCACGTGTTCACGACGGCAAGTCTCAACAATACACAGAGTCTTCAAAAAACTTCTTCGGCGAATGACGACGAACGAGTAGAAAACGTGTCCACAGCACGCTGGAAAACCGCAGCAAAGGCTAGCGAAAACGGCAAATCGTATCCCAAGCGAGTGAAGTCCTGTGGCTTCACTTGCGGGAGCGGCAAGCGCGATCCAGCAATTGTCATTGAGATCAGTGGTAGTAACAGACTCCTTTTTTTTTTTCATTGGTTGCTAGAAATCTCACTAGGTGGCACAAGTTACCGCCCGATTCCAAGTAGTTTGCTTGAGTTATTTATCCATGTAAATTTAAAATTCGTTTTTTTTTTGTTTTTTTTTTTGTCTAGCGGTTTTGTTGTAGCTGCCGACGCCACCGACCGCTATAGACGCACGTACGTACCTTTGCACGTAGCTACGTCCGCCGCTTGGAGACTTTACTGTGCATAAAAGACATCGAACGAGAACAAACGCGTCCTGTGTGCTTTCTGTTTGGCTGAAAGGCGCGGCTCGCTGGGCTCGTCTCTCGCCTGTTCTCGGCTGCTGGTCGCCATATTTCATAAGGAACACGTTGAACCGTGCTTCTCGGAAGGCAAACACGGTGTAGCGTGTTAAGTTTACACGGCACCTCATGTGTAGACGAGAAACACAGATGGCTCCGTGTAAAACGAACATGTTTCGATGTGTCCGCTATGGGACAACGGTTTACACGTCTGGGCGTGTTATTTTTGCTAACAGTGTACGACGTCGCCGAGGTAGACGAGACAGCTCTGCCATTTCAGTCCTGCAAGTACGGTGTCCATGACACGCTGGAAAGTTGGTGGCGCCGTGCATAGTCCAAAGGGCATCACCTTAAATTCGTACAGCCCATCCGGTGTGACGAAGGCTGTCTTCTCTCGGTCCCGTTCGTCGACTTCGATCTGCCAGTAGCCGCTCTTCAGGTCCATTGATAAAAAGTATCGAGAATGGCGCAGCCGGTCTAACGTGTCGTCGATGCGGGGAGTGGACAGACGTCTTTCTTCGTCACTGCGTTCAGCTGCCGGTAGTGCACGCAGAACCTAAGCGTCCCGTCTTCCTTCTTAACCAGTACTACTGGAGAGGCCCAAGGACTGCTTGAGGGTTGAATTATGTCGTCGTTCAGCATCTCTTGAACTTGCTCCTGGATCACCTGCCTTTCTTTCACGGAGACTCTGTATGGAGATCGATGCACAGGGCGCGCGTCGTCCTCGGTAACGATGCGGTGCTTAGCAACGGCACATTTGGCGCACCTTTAAGGACGTCGCAAAGCAGTCGCGGTACTCGGCGAAGAGGTCAACCAGCTGACGTCGTTTCGGTCCCGGAAGCTTAGGGTCAATGTCTAGCTGCGATGGCGACGTATTGTCTTGCTGAGGTGGCGGGGATTCGTCATTAATGGCGGCGATTTCGGCGGAGTTTCGGAGTTCCTCGACGTGGCAAACGGCTGCACCTTTCGTGAGGTGTTGCGCTTCGTTTCGGAAGTTCGTCATAAGGACCACAGATGGGCCATCCTGAAGTTCAGCTACCCCTCTTGCGACGCCTAATCCTCTTCCTAGAAGCAGCTGGAGGCTCCCCTCGAGCAGAACTTCACCGCAGAAAGCTTCGGTGATCCCCACAGGCACGAAAAGACTCGACCGCGGCGGTAAGTTCACGTGACTTGCAAGGACTCGGGCCGCGGATGACGTCACTTTGGGTTCCTCCGGTGGTGAAACAGGTTTTCGTAGAGTTAGCCTGTTTGCTCCGAGGTCAATGACGGCACCATACTCGCAGAGAAAGCCCATTCCGAGAATGACGTCCCTCGAACAGTCTTGCAGAACGACGAACTTGACAGGGCACGTCTCACCATGGATCTGGACGCGAGCAGTGCATCTCCCAACTGGTGAAATGAGGTGTCCTTCGGCGGTTCTTATTGGTGGTCCATCCCATGGCGTCATGACTTTTCGAAGGCGGCGGGAGAGCCTCCCACTCAAGAATGAGTAGTCTGCTCCGGTGTCCACGAGTGCCAATGCGTAGAGGCCGTCGATAACAACGTTTAGGTTGTTGGACACCGATGCAGGAGCGGCGTTGTGATGCGTAGCGTCGGGAGAGTGGGAGCGCTTCGTTGTTCTTGGAGGCTCTTTACGTCGGTCTTCTTCGGCAACTCCACCTCCAAGGGTTGTCGCGCATAGTTTCCCCGGCGTGGAGCGAGGGGCGACAGGCTTTCACGTCAAGGTCGGTGCATGGGTGAAGCTGGACGTCTTGGCGAAGGCGACCAGAACTCTCGGCGGAACGCAGGCTCAGAGGACTGAGGTCGTCGCAGGTACTCGTCGATCTCCCGAGGGCGTTCACCATACCGGGGGCGCAGGTCGTTTGGGTGGAATCCGCGTAGCCCGAGTCGTCGGTATGGGCATCGGCGGTACACATGGTCAGCTTCCCCGCAGTGGTAACACATCGGGCGTCGAAGCTACTGAACAAAAACCACTTTTATAAATAATTGAAACGGTTCGCGCCACATATATTTTGTATTTCGACTAAAAAGAAGCTTTTAGCGGCTCTGACCAGTAGTAAGCCCAGGACAAAAGACGTCACATTTTGCGCGCTTTCGGTACCGCGGGTCGTCCTCGTCGGTGGAGGAGGTTTCCGCATCGTCCGGTTAAAATATGACGCACTGATATTTAGTTACTCTCTCCGTGCCCGCTGGCTTGCCCGAACTTGAAGAGACGTGAAAACCGCAAAAAAAGTAAACGCTTAAATTTGATTGCAGGGCCCCTTTAAGTAAGCACAATCCCGTGGAAAGAAGAAAACGTTCAAGTGCTCCTCTAGCATCCCGTTCGCCACTCCCCCACAATGGGTTGTGTGCATTAAAATCGCCTAAAATTAAGTATGGAGCCGGGAGCCGACTAACAAAATCCTCTAGCTCTTCGTACTGCAGCTGGTATCCCAGTGATATGTACATTGAACAAACAGCAATCACCCGGTCTAGCAGTATTCGGGCAGCCACAGCCTCGAGAGTGGTGTACAGAGCCACTTCGGCAGATGGGGTTGTGCGCTGGGCAACTACAGCAGCACCACCAGACGCCACAAAGTGCAACTTACCTTTTCTAAACACTTGATAATGGCGCAGTACATTTGACCTAGTTTCTTTAAGATGCGTCTCCTCCGAACGTCGCTTTCCTCCTCTCACTTAAGAATGCGTTCGTGGATACCAATTCCTACCTCTTCTTACGATGTTCTTAGACTAAGAAGCTCTTCATGAATCCGGCCTCTAATCCTAAATGAGCACTTCAGTTTAACGAATAGCGGGTTCGTTTCACGGCACTCATGCCCACGCGTGCCCACTCGCAGCGTGGAGCGGGTTCGTTTCAGCCGGCACTCCACGAGTGGTTGCACTCTGAGTTTGTTTGAGCACTGGTACCCCACGCGTGCATGCACTAGCTGCACCGAGAAAATCGGGAGTGCGCCAAAATGCAATCCCGTCATGCCTCGCTCCGGCGAGGAGCAGGAGCAGATGACTAGGGTTCGTCTGCTACGATGTGTCGCGGAACGGAAAGGGAAACAAGTAGATTTTTTTAAAGAAATCGCGTCCCGTGAGCAACCAAATCAGACGCGAGCTTGAATTGTGAGCGTCTGCTATTTCATGAAGGAAGTAATTGAGAAACCGTGCTTCATTTGCAGGTATTAAGTCACTCTGTTGCCGTACAGACGCTGAAATATACCAGTATGTAAAGAAATGCTCAGAACAAACGCATCAGCGGACCCCTAGATGTTTATCACCATCTATGTGCTGGTTGGTTGATTGGTTGATTTGGTGTTTATGGCGCAAAAGCTACTAAGGCCATAGAGCGCCAAAAACGAGACTATTGCTGGAAAAGGTTTGGAGAGAAAAAAGAGGCTTTAGTAGCCAGTGATTAGATAAAAGATGGTAATGGGGTACCAAAATGTAAAAGGGTGATGGGCATGATTTGTAAATTAAGAAAGCCACAATCAGTGTAGAAGGCCGATACTATCTAAAAGTTTGAAAACATTAGTATGTGTCACAAGTGAATCATCACTTAAGAGCAGAGCTGGGTGTAGTGGGACTTGTTCTTCATACAGTTGCGAAAAATACAAAAGCCGTTCTTCATGATAAGCAGGACATTCAACTAGAATATGAAGAATGCTTAAGGCATTGTCACACTGCTCACAAGTGGGGGCATCTTCCCCACGAAGGAGGTAGCAATGAGTCAGATGAGTGTGACCAATCCTGAGCCGGCAAAGTACAACCTCAAAAAAGCGTTCCTGGTGGCGTGCACTCTGCCATTCGCTCAAAAGAGGTTTGAACATGTGCAACTTGTTGCTGATTTCTTGGTCCCATTCAACCTGCCATTTGCACTTAATGTGACGCCTGAGAAGGCCTTTGTAGTCTGCATAAGGAATGTTCTGGAGGTCAACGGTTCGCTTTACGCAAGTACTTGCTGCACGATCTGCGGCCTCATTTCCTGGAATGCCCACATGGCTGGGAATCCAGCAAAAAATAATTTCGTATCCTTGTCTTGAGGCAGCAACAACCTTATTTCGCAGTTCAAGGAGCAAGAAGTGCTTGAGGGGTTGGTTGGTTGATTGGTTGATTGGGGGTTTATGGCGCATCAGCAACTACGGCTATATTGCGCCAAGCTCAGACTATTGCAATTCGGGTTTAAGAAGAGGAAAGAGCTATAGTAGCGAAATATATGATAAAACCATGAACATGAATATGTATAAGGGTAAACAATATGACAATGAATTTAGGAGTAAAATAACAGTCGGTGTAGAAGGCCGATATCTGTGAGGAAATTAAAAACACAACTGTATGGAATGAGCGGTTCGTCACCTAGTAGTAGGGCGAGGTGTAGTGGAATGTGTTCTTTATAAAGCAGTGAGAAGTGTTTATACCGGCATTGGTCATACTTAGAGCATTCAATGAGTATGTGCATAATACTTAGAGGTAGGTTACAGTGCACACATTCAGGGGCATCCTCCCCGCTCAAGAGGTGTCCATGTGTGAGACGAGTATGACCGATTCGTAACCTACAGAGCATGACTTCATAAAAGCGCTCCCGATGTCGGGCACTCTCCCACTCGCCTAGAAAAGGTTTGATTGCGTGTAGTTTGTTGCTGGTTTCGCTGTTCCACTGCAGCTGCCACTTTGCTTTGATGCAACGTTTCAGAGAGTTGTGGTAATCTTTGTAGGGTATTTGGTGCGTGTCTATTTCTCGATCATTAGCAGAGCTAGCTGCACAATCAGCTGCTTCATTTCCAGGAATGCCAACATGGCTAGGAACCCAGCATAAAACTATGTCAAGATTTTTCTTAGCAGCCAGGATAATCTTGTGCTTTAACTCAGAAACCAGTGGGTTTTTTACACGGTTCATTGATGCAACAGCCTTCAGAGAGCTTAAAGAGTCTGTGTAGATTACAGCGTGAGAAAGTCGTTTTTTCATTATGTAATCAACAGCCAGCAGCAAACCATAAAGCTCTGCTGTTAGTATAGAGGCTTTTGGATTTATTCTCTTCACCTGATTTATTGATGGTCCCACCATAGCACAGCCTACTACCGAGTCCTTTTTTGTCCCGTCTGTATAAAAACTGGCATACTCGTGATATTTGGTCTGAAGCTCAAAGAAGTCCTGCCTTATGACTTCCTGTGGAACATTCTTTTTGTTATACTTGGTCAGTGTAAGGTCGCAATGTATGTGGCAGTTGTTCCATGGAGCTATATCTGGTGGGTACTGGACTAGCTGAGGCCTTGCATCAATCCCAACAGATTGTGCTGCAGTATTATTCCTCATAGAGAGAGGCGGAACTATGGAAGGTTTGTTTTCAAATGTACGTTGGAACTTGATAGTCTCAATATTATCTCGAACGGGGTGCTCCGCGACAGAGCGCACCCTGACAGAGTACATAAAACCCAGGGAAAACCTCCTATAATCAAGGGACAGTTCGTTTGCTTCCGCGTAAAGGCTAAGCACTGGGGAAGTACGAAATGCTCCTGTAGCCAATCGCAGTCCCTGATGATGAATAGGATCTAACATCTTTAGAACTGATGCCCGAGCAGAGTTATAGACAATACAACCATAATCAAGCTGAGAGCGAATGACTGAGCGATAGATATGCAACAGACATAGTCGGTCGGAGCCCCATGATACATGTGACAAGACCTTAAGGATGTTCAGAGATTTAAGACACTTGAGTTTTAAGCTCTTAATGTGTGAAACGAAAGTCAACTTGGAACCAAACACAAGGCCCAAAAACTTGTGTTCATTTTTTACAACAATAGGAGAGCCATACATGTTCAAAGAAGGTTCCTGAAGAGCACCACGTCGACGAGAAAAGCTGACACAAGCTGTTTTTTCGGGAGAAAATCTAAAACCATTTGTATCGGCCCATCTGACCAAATTATTGACCGCAAGTTGGACGCGACGTTCACAAATTGAGGAATTACAGGATGAAACGGAGATCTGAAGATCATCAACATATAAAGAATACTGTACCGAAGGAGGAATTGCACGGCCAATGGAATTAAGTTTGACGATAAAAAGAGTGACACTCAGCACGCCCCCCTGAGGGACTCCATTTTCCTGTAAAACCTCCTTAGAGAGAGTTTTTCCCAGCCTCACGCGGAATGTACGGTGCTGCAGGTAACTCTGTATAACACTCAACATTCGGCCACGGAAACCAAGATCGAACAAATCCTGCAGTATGCCGTAACGCCAGACCGTGTCGTATGCCTTCTCCAAATCAAAGAAGACGGAGAGACACTGTTGCCTGTTGACAAACGCCTCACGTACAAAGGTCTCAAAGCGGACGAGATGATCGACAGTGGACCGTGCTGAACGAAAGCCACACTGGAACTTATCAAGGCAGTTGTTTCGTTCTAGGAAAAACATCAGTCTCTTGTTAATCATCCTTTCTAGTGTCTTGGAAAGACAGCTAGTTAGGGCTATTGGTCTGAAGCTAGATGCACAAGAGGGATCTTTTCCGGGCTTCAGCACTGGCACAACGATAGCAATCTTCCAAGAGGATGGAAAGTGGCCCTCGAGCCAAACTCTATTAAAAAGGTACAAAATTAGCTCCATAGTGGATGGATGAAGATGTTCAAGCATTTTATAATAAATACCATCTGGTCCAGGGGCAGTTTGTTTGGGATAAAGAAGTGCCATTTGAAGTTCATATAATGTAAATAGAGTATTATAGGGTTCGTGCGTGCCACCTGATGTGTTAACAGCTTTTTTTTCTGCATTTATCTTGTGTCGCTCAAAAGTCTGAGTATAATGTTGGGAACTGGAGACATACTCGAAATGCTCGCCAAGGATGTTGGCCTGTTCCTCAAGACTTGCAGGACACACTCCATTTCGACTCAGGAGTGGGACAGTGAATGCCCGGTAAGAGCCGTCAATTTTATGTACGCGATCCCAGACTTCCTTCGCGGGTATAGTGCTGTTAATTGAGGAAGCGTACCCTCTAAAACTTTTTTTTCTTTGCTTGTCTTCGAATCCACCTCGCCTGGGCCCTTTTTCTTTTAAATTCAATTAGATTGTTTGCTGTAGGGTAGCGCCTAAAAATACCCCAAGCTCGATTTTGTTCTTTTTTGGCCAAACGGCAATCTTTGTTCCACCAGGGCTTAGGTCTTTTGGGTAGATGCGAGGACGTCATGGGGATGGAAAGAATGGCAGCCTGTAAAATGTGGTGAGTGATATGTTCAGTGGCTCTATCGATATCGAGATCGTCAAGTGATGTGTATGCCAAAAGAGACGATTCTTTGAAAGTTGACCAGTCGGCGTTTTCAAATTTCCATCGAGGAGAGCGCGTAGGGACTGTCATGGGAACATGGTTAAATTCTAAAATGATGGAAAAGTGGTCACTTCCGTGAGGATTCGGGATGACCTTCCATGAAAACAAGGGGAATAATGATGGGTGACAAATAGATAGGTCAATGGAAGTGAAAGTGTGAGTTGTTGAACTAAAATATGTGGCTTCATTTGTGTTAACTAGGCAGAATCCCGAGGAAAGAAGAAAGCGTTCAATGAGAGCCCCTCTGGGATCTCCTCTGCCACTCCCCCACAAAGGATTGTGTGCATTAAAATCTCCCAAAAGCAGAAAAGGTGGTGGGAGCTGGCTAACAAGGTCTTCAAGCTCTTCAATCTTTAGCTGATAACTGGGGGGTATATATAAGGAACATACTGTAATTAAACGATCTAACAAAATGCGCGCTGCCACAGCCTCCAGCGAAGTCTGCAGAGTCACTTCGCTACATGGGGTTGAGCGTTGCACTACAACTGCAACGCCTCCAGATGAATGAACGGCTTGTAACCGGTCCTTGCGAAACACCTGGAAGTACTTTAATATATTAGTGTGGCTCGCTTTTAAATGTGTTTCCTGCAAGCAAAATGCAATGGGGCCGTGATCGTCAAGTAGCTGGCTCACATCATCATAGTTAGGAAGGAGGCCTCTACAGTTCCACTGAAGAAAAACGGACATTGATATTTTAAAAGGAAGTCAGAATATATATACATATATATATATATATGTACCAGAGAAAGCTAGAACATAAATTTACGGGGCTTTTGGTGCCTCAACACGTGGGATTGTTTTTTTCTTAGAAGTGTCCTTTGGTCGTCCTACAACCTCAGAGGAGACCAGAGGAGGAGACTCTCTTTCAGGGAGAGACTGGTCGTCTTCAGAGAGCGGTAGGCTCTCGTCCATTTTTTCATCCGGCGAGAGCGTTGGGCCCTTGGGCGGAGGAGGAGGTTGTTCTGTCCGCCTGGGCTTCAGGTGGCTGCAGGAAGCACGAGGAGAGAGCCCTCGACCCCTGCCAGAAGGGCCAGCTAGGGCCGCTGATGGCACCTCTGGTACCTTGGAGGGAGTGGTACCCTCCTTGGAGGGTACAACACCCTTGGAACATGAAGGTGACTGAGTGTGCGTCACCTTCAGAGGTTCGAAAGGGGACCCCTGTGGAGAGGACAGGTCTTCCGAAGAAGTCTGTGTCTCCACAGATGCCGTAGACAGTGGGGGTCCCCTCAACACTGCCTGGGCATAAGAACCCCTTGCCTGAAAGGCAAGCTGTTCTTTGGCTGCTTGATAGCTAAGGTTATGTTTTACTTTAAAAGTCAGGACATCTTTTTCCTCTTTCCATTTTGGACAGGAGCGAGAAAAAGCAGGGTGAGCTCCGCTACAGTTCACACATTTGACTTCATTTTCGCAGATGTCTGCTACATGGTCAGTACCACCGCACTTTCCACATGTTTCTCGGCCGCGGCAGTTTCGGGAACCATGTCCGAAACGTTGGCAGCGGAAACACCGCTGAGGATTTGGGGTGAAAGGGCGGACTCTACAGTTCAAGTACCCTGCCTTCACGGTGGATGGAAGAGTATGGAGCTCAAATGTGAGTATCAGATGGCGGGTTGGTTTTTCTTGTCCGTCACGTTTTAAGGTGATTCGTCGAACAGCAACGACAGCACTCTTGCGCAGACCTTCCAGGATCTCGTCTTCGCTGCATTCGAGAAGGTCATCTTCTGAGATGACACCGCGAACAGTATTCAGGGTACGGCGGGGGGTGACAGTAACCGGGTAGTCTCCCAGGCTTGTCATCTTCAAGAGTGCTGTGCTTTGTGGCTTATTTTCTACCTCAACAAGGAGGTCTCCAGCAAGCTTCTTTGCCTTATAACATTTTCCAACCACTTGTTCTAAATGCTTTGCAATGACAAAGGGAGAAACTTTTGACAGATGCACAGCGTCACTTGCAGAGTGAAGTACAAGAAATCGAGGATATTTTTCAGGTTCATTAGCTTTTTCAAAAGTAGGGGGAGCGGGGCGAACCCTTTTCGGGGGTCGCTCTGCTCGGGGTTGAGAAGAGAGGGGCGCCATAAAAAGGCAAAGGGTTTTCGGAATCTGTGGCGCGCCGCCCACCACGGAGCCCAACGAGGGAATAGGTAATACCCCATAACAAATATGGCTTTGCTAGAAGCATTACTCTATTAGCGCTACCCAGAAACTATAACCAAGTGTGGATCTGGACGAGAGTATCTGTCACCACCCAAGGTTAGCCCTTACCGCCAAAGGAGTTGAAAAGGAAAGAGAAATGAGAAGAGTGAAAAGAAGGAGAAGACAAAGATGAAAGAAAGGAGGGGATAGTAGAAGAAGTGGCGACTAGACTGAATCATCCTGGCCGGGCCTTACCAGGACTCCCGTCTATGAGAAGCAGGGGCCGAAGTGGTGTATTGCCTCGCCCGGGGGGCCCCGAAGGGTCCAAACCTGCCCCGGGCTCGGCTCAACCACCAGGATACCTTTTTCCCCAGACACGGGAAAGCCACGCACAGCCAGACATGGGCGGGCGAACCCGCATGGCTCGGGGTCCGTGGAGACGCCACTCTCCAAACACCTGCTTTCACAGGTGCCCCCTGCGGGGTGCTTGAGGGGTGTTAATGAAGACAGTGCATGCAATGCACTAACGGAGTCAGTGTATACGATGGAGCGAGAGAGTTTTTTATCAAGTATGAAGCCTATAGTAAGAAGCAGACCATAGGGCTTTGCAGTAAAAATAGAAGCAGAGGAGTTGATTCGCCTAACAAATTGAACTGTTGGGCCAATCATGGAAAACCCAGCAGCAGATTCCGTCTTTGTACCATCTGTGTAGAAGCTTACATATTCGGAATACTGACTTTGCAGTGCTAAGAATTCCTGAAGAAACACACCATTAGGAGTATCAGCTTTCTTGTATCGCGTGAGTGAAAGGTCACACTTAATGACAGGGTGCTCCCAAGGTGCTCCCGCAACAGCAGACTGCAGCACTGGGGGCCTCCAATCGAGTCCCATGTTCTCACTGGCCCTTTTCAATCTCAAAGAGAAGGGAGGCACAATTGTTGCTTTGTTTTGAAACACCGTTTCAGAGCGCATGTCTTTCACGGCCATTCGCGCAGGGTGATCAGAGATGGACCTGACTCTCAGAGAATACATAAAGCCCAGTGAAAATCTCCTCTTCTCAAGAGACAGCTCGTTGGCCTCTGCATACAGACTTGGCACAGGAGACGTGTGAAAGGCACCCGTCGCCAATCGCAACCCAAGATGATGAATAGGGTCGAGCATTTTTAGAATGGAAGGCCTAGCTGAACCGTAAACAATACTGCCATAGTCCAGTCGTGATCGCACTATCGAGCGATATATCCTCAAAAGGCACGTCCGGTCAGAACCCCAAGATCGGTAGGACAGGACTTTAAGAATATTAAGTGATTTGTGAGCTTTTAATCTTAGATTCTTAATATGGGCACCAAAGGTTAGTTTGCTGTCAAATGTAAGACCCAGAAACTTGTGCTCAGGCTTCACAGAAACTGTGGAATTGTTTAGTGTAAGAAGAGGTTCTGGAAGTAGTCCGCGTTTCCGAGAAAAGCACACACAAACTGTTTTATCTGAGGAAAACTTAAACCCATTTTGATTGGCCCAGGTTGATAGCTTATTGATAGTTAGCTGAATTCGTCGCTCACACAGTGACAGATTGCAAGACGTCACAGAGATCTGAAGGTCGTCTACGTAGAGTGAATATTGCACCGATGGGGGGATAGCCAATGCAAGGGAGTTAATTTTGACAACAAACAAAGTGACACTAAGAACGCCTCCCTGAGGAACGCCATTTTCCTGGACAAACACTTTAGATAAAGCTGTTCCTATCTGAACACGAAAGGTGCGCCTGCTGAGGTAGCTCTCAATGGTACGAAGCATTCGACCACGGATACCCACATCATACAAGTCCCTCAGTGTACCAAAACGCCAGGCTGTATCGTAGGCATTTTCGAGGTCAAAAAATACAGATAGGCAGTGTTGTCTATGAACGAAGGCCTCACGCACGACTGTCTCCAGCCTTACTAAATGGTCAAGAGTGGACCGATACGAACGATAGCCGCATTGGTTCACATCTAGATGTCTATTTAATTCAAGGAAATACATCAATCTTCTATTAATTATTCGTTCAAGAGTCTTTCCAAAACAGCTAGTCAAAGCGATAGGCCTATAACTAGCCTCACAGGATGGATCCTTACCGGGCTTGAGCATGGGTATGATTGTTGCCATTCTCCAGTCCAATGGAAAGTAGCCCTCAAACCAAATACGATTAAAAAGGTATAAAACAATATCAAGTGTGGAAGGATGGAGATGTCGAAGCATATAATAATGAATACCATCTGGACCAGGAGCCGATGACTTAGAGTTTTGGAGCACTATGTTCAGTTTGTGTAAAGTAAAGGGGGCATTATAAGCTTCGCGTTCACCACCGGATGTTTTCAGTACCATACTTTCAGCTTTTTTTATGTTGCAGAAAAGCAGGCGAGTAATGCTGCGAGCTGGAAATGAATTCAAAATGCTCGCCAAGGATGTTGCCCTGCTCTTCAAGATTGCTTGGGCATTTCCCATTTCTGGAAAGAAGTGGAATAGTGAAAGCATGATATGAGCCATTTACTTTATGAATCCTGTCCCATACTTCCTTGGAAGAATTACTACTATTGATAGAGGACGCATATTTTTGCCAGCTCTCGCGTTTCGCTTTCCGACGAATGTACCTAGCTCGAGCTTTCATTTTTCGGAAAGATATCAGGTTATCCCGAGTTGGATAACGTCTTAGAACACTCCAAGCTTTGTTTTGCTGTTTGCGACTCTCTTTACAGTCTTCATTCCACCATGGCTTCGGTCGTCTAGGGAGCTGCCCAGATGACCGAGGGATTGAGAGTGACGCTGCAGTGAGGATATGGGATGTTAAAAGATGGCTCAGCTCATCAATCGAAAGCTGATCGAGGCGAGAACAGGCAAGGAGTGACGACTGCTTAAAAAGGCTCCAGTCTGCTTTTTCAAACTTCCAGCGTGGATGGCGCGTAGGTGAGGACTGCGGAGTGTCGTTACATTTTAAAATAATGGGGAAGTGGTCACTTCCATGGGGATTCTGATCAACAGTCCATGAAAAATCGGGTAGCAGATTTGCACTGCCAATAGAAAGATCGATGCATGCAGATGACAAGGATGAAGGACTAAAATATGTAGGATGGCCAGTATTAAAAATGCATAATGACTGTGAAAATAATATGGATTCGATTATCTTTCCACGTGTATCTGTATGATCACTTCCCCAGAGGGTACTATGTGCGTTAAAATCACCGAGTAAAAGAAAGGGCTCTGGAAGCTGGCTCAAAAGAGAGTCGAGATCTTGTCGCTTCAGAGAAAGAGAAGGTGGAAAATACACTGAACATACAGTTATGGCTTTATGCAACAAGAGACGAACAGCGATAGCTTCGAGTGGCGTTTGAAGCGGAACCTCTGCACACGGAATATGTTTAGGAAGCACCACTGCAACGCCGCCACAAGAAATGGACGTGCTAGGGCGGTCTTTACGAAACACACTGTAGCGTCTCAGAAAGTTAGTGAGATGTATTCAAGTGTGTTTCCTGCAAGCATAAGGCAGATGCCTTATACTCTTCTAAAAGGAACTCAACATCTGTAAGGTTAGCGAATAAGCCTCGGCAGTTCCAGTGAAGAATTACAGAGCCCATTTTAAAGGATAAAAGATTTCATAAATGAATTAAAGCAGTTCTACATTTGCTACACCCTAAGGAGGAACCACCGGCTTTTTTCCTTTTTGTTTTGATTTAGCGGTTTGCCATTCCATATCCTCCTGATCCGAGGAGGGACCTGAAGAGTCGGCAATGTCAACAGTTCCCACTGCATCCTGAACCTTGGATGCAGGTTTGCCAGTTCCGACGTGGTCGGAGACCTGAGCCACGAGTTTCCGGCCGCGGCCAGATCCCGCCGAAGAAGGCTTCGACGTACCAGGCCGGGACCCTCCCACATTCACGCTTTCAACATCTTTTGACGTTGATGGAGCAGCAGGTGGGCCCTGCTGCTCCCTAACAAGGCGGGCCACCTCCAAGGAATTGGAACGACGGCCCCGCTCTCTATCTTGAGAAGAGCCACTGGCACAAGGCTGCCGGTCAGCCGGAGCTCGTGCCTGAATCGACTGGGGAGTCTGTGTGCTCCCAGCGTTACCTGGGGCACCCTGCTTCCCCGCAGATTGTTTCGGGGCCTGAGAGGGGCCTGCCAAGTCCTCAAGAGAGAACTGAGTAGCCCTGGATTCCGTACGCGGTGCAGGGCCCCTGCGCACCGCATCGGAGTAGGTACCTTTGGAAATGAAAGAAAACCTTTGTTTTGCTTCAGGGTACGATAAGTTCTCTTTGGCTCGTAAGGCAAGTATTTCCTTTTCTTGTCGCCACAGCGGGCAGGACCGAGAGTAAGCAGGGTGAGGACCCCTGCAGTTAGCGCAGGCAACTGAACCTTCACAGATGTCGGCCACATGGTCGTGGCTCCCACACTTTGCACACGTCTCCCTCCCCCGACAGCTTCGCGATCCGTGACCAAAACGCTGGCAACGGAAGCATCGCTGTGGGTTCGGGACGTACGGTCTGACACGGCAGTTCAGATAGCCAGCTTTGACGAGTGCAGGAAGCGTGTGACGTTCAAACGTCAGGATAAGGTGCTTAGTTTTCACCTCTGCACCATCACGCCTCGTCATAATGCGTTTGACCGCCACTACTTGAGATGCCCGCAGGCCTTCCAAGATCTCGTCTTCACTGCTGGAAAGTAGATCATCTTCTGAAATCACTCCTCGAATGGTGTTGAGGGTTCTGTGTGTGCTCACTGTTACCTGTATGTCACCTAGAGATGTCAATTTTACAAGAGTAATGCTCTGGGACTTTTTTGCAACTTCAACAAGGTCACCAGAATGCAGTTTCTTTGCTTTATAATCACAACCAATCTGACTGTCGTAAACCTTCGCTACCAGAAACGGTGATATCTTAGATAGAGGTTTGTCAGGGACCTCAGAGTGAATCCCTATAAATCTTGAAAATGTTTCATCCTCCTTATCTTTGACTATGACTGTTCGTTCGGGACGATGCCTCTTAGCGGCACGTCCAGAACTGGGGGTTTTGGTTTGAGGGGTTGCCATAAGAGGCGAAGTTTGTTCGGAACCTGTGGTGTGCCGCCCACCACGGAGCCCTACATGGGAATAGATAACGCACCATAACAAAAAGGGCTTTGCTGGAAACGTTATGCTATTAGCACTGCCCAGGAACTATACCCAAGTGTGGTTCTGGACAAGGGGTCTGTCGCCACCCAAGGTTAGCCCTTGCCGCCAAGGAAGTTGAAAAAGGAAAGAAGAGAAATGAGAAGAGTAAAAAGGAGGGGAAGACAAGGGTGAAAGTAGAGAGGGGATAGTAGAAGTGGCGACTAGACTGAATCATCCTGGCCGGGCCTTACCAGGACTCCCGTCTATGAGAAGCGGGGGCCGAAGTGGTGTATTGCCTCGCCCGGGGGGCCCCGAAGGGTCCAAACCTACCCCGGGCTCGACTCAACCACCAGGATGCCCTTTTCCCCAGACACGGGAAAGCCACGCACAGCCAGACGTGGGCGGGTGAACCCGCATGGCTCGGGGTCCGTGGAGACGCCACTCTCCAAACACCTGCTTTCACAGGTGCCCCCTGCAAGGACCATCTATGTGCGAGTAAAAAAAAAAAAAATTTAACATATGTCGACAAAACTCCCCCAGCAGAAAGCTGTGACTGCCCAATAAGCATCAGAGAAAGCTAAATAGAGGGACTTTACACGAGGCTTGGGCAAGATCATCATGTTTAACATTTACCTAAGTCAGCTAACTTGCCTCGTCGTATTTTGTTCGAGAAAGCTCTCGTTCTTGATGCCCTCACCAAGGCTAATATCTGATCCACCTGTAATGACGATTGAAATCGAAAGTCCCACGTAAAGTTTTGCTGGATATTCCAACAGACTAGTTTTAAGCCGTACCCTTTCAATGGCTGATGCATAATACCATGCTCAAACGGATCAAGCTTCTGCTCGGACAGCATCAGTACGACAACAAAGCGACTTAAAACCTGCTAATAAAGCACAAGATGTCAATTGCTTTTTTCATGAAATAGCAGACGCTCACAATTCAAGCTCGCGTTTGATTCCGTTGCCAGTGGGACGCGATTTCTATCTGAAAATCTACTTTTTTTTCCCTTCGGTTTCGCGACACGTAATAGGAGACGAACCCTTGTCGTCTTCTCCCGCTCCTCGCCAGCCTCGTTGGAGCGAGGCACAACGGGGTTACATTTTGGCGCCAGCCCGATTTCCTCGGTGCAGCGAGTGCATGCACTGCCGCCGCTGAAACGAACTCGGAGAGTGCAACCACTCGTGGAGTGCCTGCCAAAACGAACTCTCTTTACGCCGCGAGTGGGCACGTGTGGACAGGAGTGCCGTGAAACGAACTCGCTATATTAGCGGGTTCGTTTCACACGCACTGGCACCGTTCGAGTTCTCTCCTAGAATGTATCGCACTCGCAGAGTATTCCGCGGAGAGCTGGACTCAAATGGACACGCCAAATGCACCGAGTGCAGAAGACTGATGATGCCGCCATCTATGTTGTAGAAAAGGCACCCTTCTGGCTGCTCCAAAAGGCACTTTTTCTGCTCCAGAACGCTGTTTTGGTTGCTCCAAAGGCCACACTTGCTGCTCCAAAACACAGTTTTGGCTGCTCCGAAAGGTGCTCCAAAATGGCTTCGGCCAATCACATCACTGTTCATCCCAGGACCAGAGTATAGTTGATTGTATTCCTTATACTTGCATCTCTTTTACATAATAATGCCTCCACTTCTGCAATGGAACTGTCGAGGTCTTCTTGCAAACTATGAAGATATTACTGATTTACTAGAGGAACACAATCCCATTGCCCTCTGTTGGCAAGAGACTCACCTAAAAGAGAGTCACACCAGCGTCCTCAAGCATTTCCAAGTGTTTCGGAAGGATATGCAGCATTCAAGCCATCCATCTGGAGTTTCTGCTGTCGTTTTGCAACACTCTGTACCATGTTTACAAGTACCCTTAAACACAGAACTAGAGGCTGTTGCTACCGGTATACTGACTCACCGATTGATTACTATTTGTTCAGTATATATACCTCCAAACTACCAGCCTAAGTATAAGGAACTTGAATTACTTTGTGATCAGCTTTCTTTTCCTTTTGTGCTTGTGGGTGCACGATTTTAATGCTCATAATCCTCTCTGAGGAAATAAGTGAAAAGGTACAAAAGGAGCACTTATTGAGCGTTTTTTTACTGTCATCAGGATTATGTTTGCTCAACTCGAAAGAGCCTACACATTTTTCATCAGGAACAAATACATTCACACCAATTGATCTTTCAATTGTGCATCCCACATTAGTTTTATTTCGAACTTCGACGCTTGAAACACGCATATGTCATAAAGTTTTGGCAAGAGGTCTTCGTTACGCATAGTTTTCCTTGCAAACTGATCAGTGACAATGGGCCACCGTCTAACAGCCACAAGTTTGCCGAATTCATGGACCGTTGTGACATCATCCACACACAAGTCCACACTAAACCCGTTCAAACGGAATGGCCGAGCGAGCCGTCCAAGAGGCAAAGATGCTTCTGAGCAAGACTCCCTACGACACGGCAGAATTCTACAGCGCCCTGTTGGAATGGAGGAACATGCCAAGAGAAAGGCTCCTGCAGTCCCCAGCCCAGCGTCTGATGGGAAGGACAAGGACACTGCTGCCTATGCACCGCAAGCTTTTACAGACTGAGACAGTGCCACTCCAGCAGGTGACTGCAAAACTTAAGGAGATACGGCAGCGCCAACAGACCTACTACAACCAAGGTACAAGAAGTCTGGAGCGTCTGCACCCTGGGTCGACGGTCTCCGTGTAAGACAGTCGATCTCTCAGTGGTCGCCTGCAGCCATAGTCACAGACGACCCTACACCCAGATCCTACATAGTGACGAAGATGGAGAACAGCTTCGTCGCAACAGAGAGCATAGCCGCTCCCACAGCCCCACAATGACGACGCCACAGCCTTCGGGACCCCAACACGTGGCACTACGGAGAAGCTGAAGGCAGCCCCGCAAGCCACGTCGCTACATAGAGTGTGAATATGCAAAGCCTTAGCTCCAGACTTGTTTTTTTTTTATTAAAGAAAGGGAGTTGTGGCCAGCAGCATTGTTATACGCATTACCGGCACAAGCAGCGCTGCCGGCCCTCTGTAGTCGCAACTAAAAGCGCGCAAATAAACGTATTTGTCTCTCAGCAATCACCGCGTTCTGGTGTGTCCCTACGCGCGGTCCAGACATTCCATGGGGGGGGGGGGGGGGGGGGGGGGACAATGCCGGCCTAATCGGCAAGGCTAAGTCCAACCAAATATTTTTAATAAAATGTCACCTCTCTCTCTCCACATTCCATCCTGTAGCGTTTTTGGATGGAACTGCTAGCACGCTAAACTTGCTCTTGGCGCAATTGTTGAGTAGTCTGGTACAAGGACCGACGACCCCAGGGAAACAAGGCATGCTCAATATGATTAGTTAGCCAGGCAGCAGCTTGTCACTGACAAAACCCTCATCAAGACTGACGGTTTCGATGTTTTATTCTTGCAACAGTAATGTGGCTTTTCCAAATACCAATGTCGCATGACTTACGTCTACACATTGTCATCTGGTACTACTCCTGATAAGAGTGTGCGTGGTGTGCATGTCTCCATGAACCAGTACAAAACTTATTTTCATGCGGGTGATAAACCAGTCCTTTTTAAGGGATTCTGTTCTGAAGGCCCGACGCATACTGTCCTGAAGGGCCGACGGGCACGGGGCACCTGCTGCTGGGAAGAAGACCCTCTCCCAGTGATCTTTCCATTCCTTGTGCACTCCTTCCCTTCTTACCTGAAAAGAGGAGGTCAGAAAGCTGACCTCTGCCAAAAAGAAGACTCTCCTCCTCTTCTGGGTGAAAAGAAGAAGTTGAGGGGCGTTTTCCTCCTACTTTTAGATCGGCCTTTAAGTCACTTCTTTGTTTAACCTTCTACATGACCCTGTCAGAGGATATTGCAAGAATGTTGCAGAGCTTGTGTGAGGAATTGAAAACATTGAAAAGCGACCGCCAATAGGAAGCACGAGGAGGTGATAGCACTGCACAGAAGTTTGGAACTAGACGGCACGGCTACAGTGGCGTTGATCGCCATTACCATCATGCTTTGCGCCCACCCTCCGGATAAGCAGCGAGTGTGAATATCTCAATGTGCAGTCAATTTTCATATTCTTTAATATGTACTAAAGATAATAAATGGAGATGTTAGACACCCTAAGGCATGACCGGCTACTCCATTGCCATTTAAGAAAATATTAGAAATTAAACACTTCAAAATCAATCAAATCAAATTTGGGGGTTTTACGTGCCAAACCAACGACGGGCATCTGGCACGCCCCAGCGGAGGACTGAGGATTAATTTCAACCACCTGGGGATCTTCTGATGTGCAACCGAAAGCTCGGTTACACGGCGCCTTCTCTGCAATATGCCTCCGTCAGAATGCGGGCACCTCGGCCGGGATTCAAACCCGCCACATGGGGATCCGTAGGCCGGCGCTCTCGCCTCGGAGCCACCGAGGTGGCTAATTAAACACTTTAAACATATAGATGCAGTGCATCTCAGCACATACACACCTTTTCCATTCTCATTCTATTGTCATGGTATCCCACGAGCCCAACCATGCACAGCAACAGCACTGTCCTTTACACTTGCACAGTGGAACACTTCCCTTGTTGCATCTTGCCCTCAACTCGAGATTCCGTTAGAGGCCGACCAACAAGCAGAGAGGAAGAAACTTTCCCTTGATTTCTTTTTTTTTCCCACCCAAAAGAGGAGAGCCATTTTACTTGCAGTGGAGGTTAGCTTCCAGACCCCTTCCTTTTGGGTAAGGAGGAGGGCAGAGCGTGAAAAGGAATGGGGAAAAGGACATTGGGCAAAGACGTTTCGTGCGCGTCGGGCTTTGAGGTAGTATTATGCAGTCTTAGGTTGTCCGCCTGATGGTGATGGATGTTACATCTGCCCCGTTTGCTCCACAACCCTGCGTGCTACTGCACTATTTCTTTGTCCTCCTAGCTCTACAAATATTGCAAATCATTGCTTGGCAGGAGGAGCTATTACTCTTTCGCTAGCTTCATGGGGACACAGATTGCCGCATTGACCCGGGGAAAGCAGGATTTGGTGCTGCAATGGCCAGCCTGTGATGTAGTCATGTCAACGTCTCTCCTTCGGATGAATAATATACTTTCAGCAAGCAACCGAAAAGTGGTGTAGAATCGACAAGCCTCTCAACGCTGCAACAGCAGGGAAATAGGGGCCACATAAACAACGGTCATTTAGAATCAGAAAATGTTTATTGAATGAAAGACAGCAATGCTTGCTCTTAGCTTTTTACCATGAATCTGAAGTAGGTGATCATGTTTAATGAAGATCTTAATGTGGGTGAGGGCCTTATGAAGAGCTGAATGAGGGCGAGAGCATTGGCCTGATGAAGGCCAGTGAGAGTTTCGTATCTTCTTCCTGTGTCTGCCTTTTTTCCTCGGGGCGACCCAGTCCTCGTTAGTGCAGGGCGAGATGTGGTAAGCATTGGTTTTTCTTGTGTCTGTATCCTGCACCTCAATAGGTATTGCCTAATCTCAGATATTTTAATTTGGAAATGATTACATTGTCAAAAGTTGTATCGGCATACATCCAAAAAGCGTCCGACTTTAAGCAAAAGATATTTTTCAGACTACAGGGGCGGTCCAGATATCGGGCCGAGACCTGAATAAATCGCAAAAAAAAAAAATTGGATTCCTAAGCTACGACACTGACTTACCACGCAAGTTCGGCTACGATTTTATTTGTAAAATTATATTAACATTGCTAGCCTCAGTGAAACGTTACAAAGGAAAACAAAAAAATTCTTATGCATTCCAATCAAACCAAAAAATTGTTGTAGGCCAAAGGGACCTATGTCGGCCCACAGAACTTTCCGTTTTTATTCATAACTTTTGACTGGGTGAAACCACCACCCAGTTGGTCTTGTGTGGTGAATTGCAGTGCCATAGTTTACAAATCAAATTTTTCGCGATTTAGTTCAGTCTCGGTCCGATATGTGGCAGACCATACTCCTCACTTGTATCCCAGTATTTTCTCCATTGCTGAAGGTTCTCCTTTGCTACCGCATTCTCGATACTGTGCTTTCGGCTCTCGTGCAGAGACCACTTCAGGTATATATCTTTAGCATGGGGAACACCTCAGGTTCAGAAGCAACCATGTCATGGGCGCGAGAAGCTGGCCACGCCTTATCTTTCTTTTTGTCGCAGGAAGTATTGAAAAAACACCACCATGATTATTTCTTCAAGGAATGTGATTAAGATCTAATGATTTACAAAACAGCTGCGGTAGCGACTATACAAGCAAAACGTTCGGTATGAACGCGAGATGAGAACTTCATTGCAGCCCACGTCAAACACAGGTATCTTGTCAACTGAAGCTGTCATGCTATCAAATCCACCGGTAACTCTATCAGCCATGCTTCGACGCAACTCGGAAGTAGTGCCAAGAGTTTCGTATAATATGTTTTTTGACAATATTTTTTTTTTACTTTTTACAGTTGTAAGTGGACGTGCAACGAGTCATTTTGCGGGCAATGATACAACTGGCAATACAGCCTGTGGCACAGCGATGTGTAAGGCATCTTTTCCACGAACGCAATGCTCCTGGATTGTTTAAGAAACATTATTTGAATATAAACAAACTTCCACAAAACATTCGAACGGGATGGCCTGGACAGCCTGCCGCGAGGATTCCCCTTACCGCCACACACGCTCTCGATGAAAGGTTTGCCACAATGGGTGTTCTCGTCTTCAGCCATTGCTATCGGTCGGCGAAAAGTGGTGAAAAAAAGCATACGCAGCTGCTAAAGCCACTGGAGCGAGCAACATTAGACGCGAGGTTGTGGTTTTATCTAGCGCTTGATTTGCACGCGCCCTCGCGCAAATCCACGTGCTCGCGCCAGCAGAATTGACTGCATTGACTACAGGAGGTATCAAAATATGAAACAGAGTATAGACTAAAATCAGCACGCAAAAAACAACGTAGGCACCAAACAATACGGGAAAATCAAATCCAACTCGCGTGCCCACTCAGCCGCCCAGCTGACCACCGTGACTCCGTGACCGATGTGCTCAGCCAACGCTCAGCCAATGGCCAAGTGCCAAGCGGTCAAGCGATGTTTGGAGCTTTCGATTTGGAATTTTGTATTTCTGAATTTCCAACTTTCAACAAACTCCGGTAGAGATAAGCAGTCGACGCCGCGAAAAAGGAAAAAGAAAAAAAAAGTGAAAGCATGAAGTTTTCAATTTTGACACGAAAAACAAATCGCATGATACAAAAAAAATGGCCACAAGCACATCATTATCATCATGGCCCGTAGCAGACAACGTAAATTCTGTCTGTTATGCACGGCAGTTTTGAAGCGCATAGACGAGCATGGCAGCAAACTGCTCCTCTTTTGCCAGCGCATTAGATGCACAGGGATGGACAAACAACCTAGTGGAAGCTTCTGCGGTATCGGAGGGAGACATAGAAAGATGCTTCAGGGAAACAGCTCCGATCTCTGCAAGACAAACGCTCGAAGGGCAGAGCTTCAAAGAAAAGTTTGTAAGGGACGTCCAGTTCCTGCGAAACAACGACTGTAGCTGCTACATAAAAAGCACCTGTCTGCCCTCTATGAAGGCATGCCACTACAAGCAGCTTGTTTTCATCTAGGATGATCCGGTGATGATACGTCACGCATTCTGCCAGTGTGAGATGAAAAGACAGCAGGGTGAGATGTTTCAAATAATGCCTTTTTTATTTTCTGCAACTTTCTTTTCTTTATCAATCATAGAATAGTCGCAAATTAGATCAATTAAAATAAATGTGCACATACCGGATGAGGTCCTTTGCTTTCCAGGCTCAGCCAAATGTGCCAGCACGTCGCCGGCTTGCTCTATGCGTTGGTGGCGATCAAAACGACCTCGTGTACAGGTGCACTTTGCACATGGTTTATCCCAAGCAATGGTATGATACACATGCTAACACTCATGTCCTAGTTAATCAACACTTAGGGGTGCTTAAGACATTAGAGCTTGACTGCGCTGCGTCGCATCAGGAAAGGCATGCGTCCTTTGTTAAAGGATTACAATAGGACGCATACAAAGATAGTACGCATGGTCTCCAAACGGATGCACTGGGTTCAACCAAATGCAGATGTCTGAAGCACCCTTAAGTAAAGCAAAATTATGGTTAGGAAAGCAGGTGATGCAAGATTGAAAAACCAAACAATATCACTTAAAACTGTTAACATGAACAGATGCATATCTACGGATCTGGTCTGGTCTTAACCAACTCTTGTCCGCTTTTCTACCGTTTGTATCAAGAAAAATATTAGGTCATCCTCTCCATCCATCATGTCAAATATTATTCACAGCTGCAACTGTCAAGAATATGCCCCCACTTTGCTAAGGCTGCAGAATTTGTTTTGAGAAGGATATTGAGTTTAAATCATGTGGGTCTGAAAAACAAAGTTTGTTTCAAGAAAAACATTAGGTCATCCTCTCCATCCATCAAGTCAAATATTATTCACAGCTGCAACTGTCAAGAATATGCCCCCACTTTGCTAAGGCTGCAGAATTTGTTTTGAGAAGGATATTGAGTTTAAATCATGTGGGTCTGAAAAACAAAGTGCTCAGTCCACGAGTTCTTTCTCATTGTGTGTGTGTTGTACTTTTTCATTGCTATTAGGATTACCCCGAGGATTACCGTATTTTCCGGTGTATAAGACGCGGCTTTTTTCAAAAGTTCTTGCTGGTGCGTCTTATACAACAATGTGTCTTATACGCGAATATTTTTTTTTTTTTGCGAGTTCAGAAATTTTAAATTTACTCGGTTGATGTTCAAGCTTGTTTCACCAAAAACAAAATATCGCTACCGATCACGCGGTCATAACACGGGGATACTTCAATACGGGGACCACCGCGTGCCACGTTTTAGGTGAACTCCAAGATTGCAAACATACGGTCGTTGCGGATGCGGAGGTCCCAGGCGTAAGTAATGTGAAATGCAAACAGATGGCAACAATCACGCTTCTCGCCAAGACAAGCCAGGACAAGCCAGGACAAGCCGCCTCTCTTTTTCAGTCGCCATTTTCATCTTTGTTCGCTCTGCGTGCGTGCATCGTCGTGTTTTCCTGCCATCTGCCCGGTCTTGCTACAATATGCCACCGCAGTTGCGCAAGAGCTACACAGCGAAGTTTAAATTATCTGCGGTCGAGTACGCTACCGAACACGGTAACCGGGCTGCAGGTCGCCGTTTCGACGTCACCGAGAAGATGATTCGCACATGGCGACAGTCGTCCACCAAACTACAGGCGATGAAAAGTGGAAAAAAGGCTGACCGCGGAAAGAAGGCGCGGTGGCCTGAACTTGAAGATTAGCTCGTCAAGTGGGCTCTTGAACAGTGGGCTGAAGGTAGGGCACTGTCAACCGTGCAATTGCGCTTGAAAGCACGCACTTTGGCCAGTGGAATGGGTGCCGCTGATTTTGTTGGTGGGCCGTCATGGTGTTATAGATTTATGCGCCGCAAAGCCTTGTCAATCAGAGCGCGAACGACAATGTGTCAGAAACTCCCAGACGACTTCGGAGAAAAAGTGGAGAAGTTCCAAGAATTTGTAAAGAAGGAAGTCGAAAAGAGTAACATCATCGACAGCCACATTGTGAACATGGATGAAGTGCCCCTGACATTTGATATCCCTATGTCAAAAAGTGTCGCTCAGAAAGGTGCCAAGGCAGTCACAGTACGAACAACTGGGCACGAAAAGTCTCACTTTACAGTTGTACTAGCGTGCTGTGCTGACGGAACAAAGCTGCCGCCGATGTTGATTTTTAAAAGAAAAACGATGCCAAAAGAAAGCTTTCCGCCTGGTGTTGTCGTCAAAACTAACGAGAAGGGCTGGATGGATGAGCAAATGATGGGAGTCTGGCTCGAAACCTGCTTTTCGAAGCGCCCGGATGGATTTTTTCATGCCCAGAAGGGCCTTCTAGTCATGGATAGCATGCGGGCACACATGACAGACTTGACACTAAGGCAGATTAAGACGATGAACTGCACCCCTACAATAATACCCGGCGGTATGACAAAGATTCTGCAGCCTTCAGACATATCCGTAAACCGCAGCTTTAAAGCTGTTTTGCGACGCATTTGGGAGGCGTGGATGACGGAAGGCGAGCACAGCTACACCGCAACTGGACGCATGAGGCGCGCTTCGTTTAGTGAAGTTGCAAAGTGGGTCCATGAGGCCTGGAGTGCAGTTTCAGCGGCAACCATAACTGCGGGCTTCCGCAAGGCTGGCCTACTAGCTTCAGCGCCACCTCAGCACGACGATGACGACAATGACCTGAGCGACTCTGAGTGTGAAGAGACTGTCGCAGCAGAGTTGCCGCCAGAAATTGCCGAACTTTTTGACAGCGCATCCGAAGATGAAGACTTCGCAGGTTTTGAGTAGAAATAAAATGTTATGGGCGTATGAGAGAGTTCTTTCGTCGTTATTTATTTATTTTTTTTTGCAAAGGGGTGGGTGGTTGGGGCGTGTGGTGGCTTTTTCGATCACTTCACGCCGCATAAAGGCCCAACCACATGCCGCGTCAGCGTTTCCCAGTTAACGCCGAGGTCTGTCCTGTCCAGATATGCGCGTCGCTTTTTTTCGGATGGCCTTCGGGCGATGCGAGCAGGCGCCGGGAAACGCCGACTCGTCTCAGACGCGCCCGTGTGGTTGGGTCTTACGGACTTCTCACAGGTAAGGTGCATTTCGCAATGGTCGCGCAAGCGTGCTTAATTAGTTTCGTTAGCCTATGTGGATAAATTCGGGTGCGTCTTATACACGGGTGCGTCTTATATACCAACTTTTTCAATGAAAGCCTGCATATAGGGTGGGTGCGTCTTATACAAAGGTGCGTCTTATACACCGGAAAATACGGTACATTGATGCTTAACTAAACTATGTTAAGTTTTACATGTCACACTTTTTTGTGTGGTATACCTTTGAAGGGCGGTCATTATCAGTGTCTGAACCACTATAACATAACCTGCCAACCAGAAAGGTAACAACATGCTGCAAATGACGACAATAAGGTGCCTACCAGAAGTATTCTTCTGTCTGACTCATCAATTGGACAACACAAATATGAAGAAATAATGACTAGCTCATGCCATTCAGCCTTTTTGCAGAATGTATAAGTGACTAGTCTTTATTAATGACTGTCTATCAAACCATGATTACAGTGTGACCAATAAAAAAAAAAGTTTTACTTGATTATCGAACTGACCGTCGCTGCTAAATCCCCAACTGACATGCGCACAGTCAGATACTATATGCAGTGAGGATGGTGTTCGTGCAATGGTCACTTCTTTTCCTTGAGAAGTGAGCGTTATTATGCAATTATTTTGCAAATTATAACGCTACACTCGTGCCCGACATTTATTACTCTGGAAGAATCATTTTTCTATGTTGAGAAGCCTTCATTTTCACTGTTAGGTCGAATGCCCTATACACACCGCCTGCTGACAGGACCTATCATCTGTACATTGTTTTGCTAAAAACTACAGCAGGCTGAAACTTCCACATTTGCGGTACTGCCAACGTATTTCATTCTGAGAGCAAGTGTCTGCTTTAAAGCGAGACATTTGACTGTTATGGCCACATAAGACCTAAAAATTTCTCAGATATATTTATCACCAAAAAACCTGGAATTCGCTCAATGTCATACAGTGGTCGATAGCCCACAATTTCTTGCTATGTTGATGCCTATTTAATCACAAGTATGTCTTCTGCACAGAAGAGACCAGCCCCAACGGAACTGGACAAGGTCCAGTTTTGGAAGGTGAAGAACGAGAAGGCGGCCCTTGACAAACCCAAGCAAGGACTACCCAGCACATTACTTCGATGGAAGGGGACCCTTTCCATGTTCTTGCTTCGGCGCTGGAAAAGACGGTACCAAATGCGCCCTGGCTTCGCTATGTGAATGGCAGAGCCAGCCAACTGAACCCGTCCCCTCCTTTTCCGGACACAGAGGATTTTCTATCCAAAAGTGCGCAGTCACTGTGTGACGAGTACTTTGAGGCAATCAGGCCACTCAGTCTAAAACGAGACTGGGACCAGACAATCTCAGCTGGGCCGGATGGGTAAAAACCCGCGGCAGTCTTTATTCATGACCTATATACAAAACATAACAGTGAGGCGGCGCCATCTATGATAGTGCGTCAGAATCGTGTTAGTATTGTTAAGAGCGACACTTGCCAGTAAAAAACAACACTACATCCCCCCTTCCAGAAGGATGCACAACTCTCAACTGAACTAACAACAATCACAAGTTCAGTCTCACGGGTGGAATAACCCATCGCCCTGATCTTGTGTGGCGATGCTGCTGCTGCCTGAAGTCCCCTGATGTCGAACTTCCGTTCACCCGTGAGCTTCCACTCGTCGCTGCCGATCGTCACTCCTCAGGAACTGGAGACCAGCAACAGGCTCCCCAGAAACTGGAGCCCCAGGAGCGTGAGCACCATAAGGTACAAGATACCGCCGTTTCCGCTGCAGCATGCCCCGTCGAGTTTCCACGACAGAGGAATGTGCACGCTGCGCACCACTGAGCACCCAGGCAAAGCACTGAGCGTCCGTCACCCAGACTTCTTTTCCTGGCGAGAGGTCTCGAAGCACCTGCCCCCATGGCGACGGTTGAGGTCCGCTGCCTGCTGCCACCTCGCTGCACAGTCCCTCTCTTGGAAGGCCCCCAAGGCCGGCACCTCAGGGCCCAGTCTCTCCTTGGCCCTTGGCATCCGAGAACGCAGACGCCGCCCCATCAGCAGTTGCGCCGGGCTGAAGCCTGAAACGCCTCAGGTGCCCCGGTACGACAACAGTGCCAAAAAGACATCCTCACTCTTGCGAAAAAGGTCCTCAATGGTTCTCACAGCGTGCTCCACCTCCCCATTCTCTTAGGGGGTAGCCGGAAATACTAGTGATATGTTCAAAACCATAGTCTCTTGCGAAACTTGCGAAGTCATGCAAAAGAAAACTGTGGCTTGTTGTCGCTTCTAAGTACTTCGGGTATACTGAAGCGAGCCATGGAACTTTTGATCACTGAAATCACAGCCTCGCTTGATGTACTTCGAAGTGTTACGAATTCTGGGTAACGAGAGTGGTGGTCCACCAGAAGAAGAAAATCCTGACCATCCAGAAGAGATCAGCTCCCACCTGTTTTCATGGTAGATCCACCAGAGGCATTGGCAGCAGGGGCTCGGCTCATTGCGTCCTCGTCATAGATGCACACCGTTCGCAGGTTTGCACGATGGCCTACCTGCTGTCCAACATGGAGCCACCAAACCGAGTCTCGGGCCCGCACCTTGCACCTGTTCACCCCCTGGTGTCCTTCATGGATCAACTGCAAGACTTATGGTTGCAGAGCTGCTGGAATCACAACACGATCACCCTTGAGAAGCAGCCCATCGCAGACTTTCAGCTCACCATGGAAATTCCAGTACTTCATGACATGGCTAGGAAGCTTGTTCCTCTGAGGCCAGCCGTGGTTGCAGAACTTCTCCAGTGTTACGCACTCGCCGTCTGATGCTTGATGCCGACGGACATCTTCAGCGCCGACTGGAGAACCTTCCTGGATGGAATAGACGACGTTCTGCACGTAGAGCTCCACGGAGCTTGCTTCTACGGCTGATGTCAATGGGGCCCTGGACACTGTCGGTTGTAGTCAACAGCTTCTCGGGAAAGTAGAAGATTCTGTACTGGTACCTCATCAGCTTGATCCTCAGCCGTTGGATCCTTGGAGGCAAAACGTCCACGTCCATTTGTCTCAGTAGGGCTGTTAAAGGCTGGTGGTTTGTCTCCAAGGTGAATTGTGGACCTCTGACATACTCGTTGAAGCGTTGTACAGCCCAAACAACTGCCAAGGCCTCTTTTTCAGTTTGACCATACCTCTGCTTGAATGGCGTGAGTGCACGGGATGCAAAAGTCACGGCTCGGCGTTCGCCCGTTGGCTGGCCCTGCAGCAAAACTTCTTCAAGTCTAAACAAGCTGGAATCTGCCGATATGATGGTTAGGTGCTGGGGGTGGTAGTTGGCCATGCAGACATCTCAAGAAATCGTGACCTTCAGTCCTTGGAATGCCACTTGCTGACTTAAACCCCAGAGCCAAACACTCCGCTTGCTCAGTAGCTCGCGGATTGGTGCTGTAATGTCGGAGAGATCTGGCAAAAACCTTTCCATATGGTTGACCATGCCCAAGATCCTGCACAGACCGCCGACGTCAATCGGCGGTTCCATACGCCGCACGGTTGCCACCTTCTCCGGATTTGGTGCCATTCCGTTTCCGCTCACGATCACGCCAAGGAAACCGACGCTTGTGACGCCAAGCTTGCATTTGGCCTTGCTCAAGGTCAGTCCTGCCCTCGCCAGATGATCCAAGACTTCCGCCATGCGACCGTGTTCCACGCTATCCTGGCCGAAGACGAAGACATTGTCTATCATGTTGACGACCCCGTTTTGACCCTCGAGGATGTAACTCATTTGGCGCTGGAAAAACTCTGGTGCCGACATAATCCTGAAGGGCAACCACCGGAAACAGTAGCTCCTGAACCGAGTTATAAACGTCGTGAGTTCCTGGCAGTCTTCGGACAACTTCACTTGATGGAAACTGGATGTAGCGTCCAGCTTCGGAAAAACTCGAGCTTCACCAAGAAGTTCCAAGACCTGGTCCACCATCGGAAGAATATGGCACTCTAAAAGCACCACCTTGTTCAGCCTCGTGAGGTCGATGCAGTAGGCGCCAGACGGCTTGGGCACAACACCATTCCCGCGCACCACGGCGTAGGATTTGACACCAACCAGTGACGCCCTGGGCTTCCATTTTGTCCCACTCTGTCTTCATGACGTCACACAAGGGGATAGGAACTCTTCCTGGAACGTGAAGCGAGAAACGATCGCATCGGGCTGAAGGCGGATGATGTACTCTTTTTTGAGCTCAACCCAACCCTTGGAACAACCGTGTCGGTGAAGTATTGTTCCTTCCTTGCTGGATGGTAGCCACCGACTCAACGAACTTGACCACGCCGAGTGCCTGGATACCCGGCAATCCCAGGAGCGGAACGACCTGGGACCGGACCACATACAGCTTCTGCTTGGTCGTCTTGTTCTTCCATTCAAGTGTGGCGACGAACGCCCCAAGAACATCCAAAGGCTGGCCCGCTAGACCGGTCAGCTGTCCGTCCGGCGGCTCGAGCCGCGCCGAAATCCCAGAAAATGTGCTGGGGTCACCGTGACTTCGGCTCCGCTGTCGACCTTGAAACTCAGTTGCATCTAGTTGACCTTCACCTAGACGAACTTCGCCCGAGTGCTGCAGTCTGCACTGACGGCACCCAGCTCAATCAACGCGAGCCTCTTGCTGTGCCTCTCCAGCCTTGTCCCGGAGCGACATACCGCTGCGAAGTGGCCCTTCTTGTGGCATTTGCTGCAGAGTGCCCATCTTGCAGGACACTCAGGGCATGGATGAAAGGTACGTCCGCAGAAATTGCATGGTGAGGAAATCGCATAGCCTACGGCAACGTTGCACGCTGATTTCGGTGGACAGTTCCCCGTGACTCTCGCTGCGTCGATGCTCATCGCCTTCGCTTCGGCAGATGTCGCTGAAGCACCAGTAGAATCGCGAATCCTCCACTAACTCTTGGCATCTTCAGCCTGACTGACTTAAATCAGGGCCTCTTCGAGTGTCAGTCTTAGATTGCGACAAAGCCCGTCTGACAACTTGATGTCTCGAAGGCCCAACACGAAGAGGTCCCGTGTCAAATGGTGTTTAAGCGGGCTCGGACGAGTGGTTCAGGCAAAGAAAGGGCAGAATCATGGCGTCAATCGTAGGTAAGGTGATTTCATACTGCACAGGAGTGGAGGGGGTTGTCTCCCAGGTCATGGGCTACACGGAGGCGCCGAAAGTGTCCAGTGTAAGATAGGACAGAGACAATGAGGTAAAAGCTAAGAATTGCTTCATCAATGACGAAGGACCAAAGCACAAGGGCTTCGAGGTCAGAAGTTGTGGCTTGTTCGTAGACGAAAAGAGGCCCTACTTAGGTGCTTCTCCTGATGGGATAGTGTCTTGTAGCTGCTGCCAAGATACAATATTAGAAATCAAATGTGCGGCATCATGTGCACACCTAAATATTGATGCCGCCAAGAAGGTATTCAAGAACGTGGACGAAGGGGGCCGAAGCACCAGCCGAGAAGAGACGACACACAGCCTGGTTGTGAGGGTGGACGATGACTGACTGGGGCGGCGTACGCTCCACGGCGTTTATTTGCGCGGTGACCAATGCTGCCCGCTGAGCCTGGCAACCATCGACAAGTGGACTGGAGGGGGCGCTACATACTGTCACATTCCTCCCCCCGTTTGTTTTTCTAAAAAAAACAAAATAACAGAATAAACAATGCACACGGCCGACAGATTTTGTGTCTGATCGTGCCAAGTCCTGGCCGGTCGACGACGAAGGTTTCCCCGAGTAGCGGTCAGGTGGCCTTCACTGCCGCGTACCCCGCCTGGTCACTGGTGTCGACGGGCTAGGTGTGGCAACGCCGGGCGCTGCCTGTACTGGTCGTGCTCAATCCGATGGAGCAGCAGGGACCGGATTTGAGAGTGGCACCGGTCCAACTGGTGCCACAGGAGTGGCGACGCTTGTCGCCTTCGTGGTAGTTGGCGCTCCACTGGCCGCGACTGGTGCTGTCGTTGGTCCCCCTGCAGGCTGGTCCTCCGAAGCGACGGCCAAGGGTGCAAGCCAGGTCCCAGAGCGAGGCCTTACATGGTCGGCGTGCCGGCGCCAGGTCGTCCCGTCGGGCATGTGGACTAGCAGCGACGAGGCACTCGCTGGAGAAACCACATGTCCGGCAGACCAGGGTGGACCAGGACGGAAGTTCCTGACGTAGACCGACGATCCCGGCTCCGGCAAAGGCCCGGCGGGACGGGACCCTCGGTCAGCAGCCAGCTTCTGCTTCAGCTGCTTCAGGAGCACCGTGAACCGGAGGTCTGGATGCAAGACGTCCAAGGGTGTCTTGACCACCCGGCCCAGCAGAAGCTCGCAGGGGGCACGACCAGTGACCTCATGGGGTGTGGCCCGTAGTGGAATAGTACCCGGGCCACCTGTGTCCGGAAATCCCTGGGCTGGCTCTTCTTGAGCTTGTCCTTGATAGTCTGTACCACCCGCTCGGCTGCACCATTGGAGCGGGGTGGTACGGCGGAACCAGCATCCGGCAGATCCCATTCCTCTGCAGCCAGTCAAGGTACTCGGTGCTGGCGAAAGCGGGACCATTGTCGGACACAATACTGTAAAACCCTTTATTTTCGCGGCCCCCATTTTTCGCAAATCGGTCACAGATGCATTGAAATCTTAAGAACCGAAATTTTCGCGCGGCCTTAAATTTTGCGAATTCTTTAATTCATGAAATTTGCGAAAATTGAGGGCTCGCGAACATTAAGGGTTTTACAGTAATGTCCGGCAATGACTGCGCCGCGAAGACCTGCTGCAGCGCCGTAATGGTCGCGCTTGCCGATGGAGTAGTGACTGGCAGTGCCTCCACCCACTTGGAGAAGGCGTCCACTAGCACCAGGAGGTAGTGGCCCTTGAGGGGTCCCGCATAGTCAATGTGCAGGCAGGACCACGGCCTCTGTGGGAACGGCCAGAAGGTGATCTCCACGTGGCGCGAGGCTCGCTGGTTCTCCTGGCAGACCTGGTAGCCTTGCACCTGGTGCACGATGTCCTGGTCCAGGCCAGGCCACCAACGTGCGCCCGTGCCACCATCTTGGTCTTTTCAATGCCAAGGGGCCCACAATGCAGCAACTGCAGGGCCTTGGCCCGGAGACTCTGTGGAATAACCACCCTGGAACCCTGTTCCAAGCTCAGCTCGGTGGCCTTGTGGCTGTGGGCCTGGCGACGCAGCTCCTCCCCTCGGGAAACCGCCTTGACCACCTGAGACAGGACCGGGTCCATCGTAGTCGCCTGCGCCACCGCAGTCCTGGTGAGTACCCCCGGGTAGGCCCACTCCAGCCAGAAAATGTCAGTTGGCTCTGGAACGGCAGCAGGCACCTCCGGCAGGGGCAGGCGGCTCAGGGCGTCAGCAGGTCCCAGGTCCTTCCCAGGGCGGTAGACCAGCTTGTAGCTGTAGGCCGCCAGCGTCAAGGCCCAGCGTACCACACGAGGCGATGCTTGCACTGGGACTGCCTTGTCAGGCCCCAGCAGCGGCTTGTGGTCCGTGACCGCCTCGAATTTCCGGCCCCACAGGTACTGGTGGAAGCGCTCGACCCCGAACATGAGGGCCAAGCCTTCCTTGTCGAGCTGGCTGTAGCGTTGCTCTGCCGCATGAAGACGACGAGAAGCAAACGCCACAGGGCGTTCCCGACCATCCTGGCCCCGATGCGACAGGACTGCTCCTACCCCGTATGGCAACGCATCCATGGTGAGGACTACAGGCTTGGCCGGATCGAAGTGCACCAGCACCGGAGCCTTGATGACTAACTCCTTGCTGTGCTGGAAGGTCAAGTCCTCCTCCTTCTTCCAGGCCCACTGCTGACCATCACAAAGCAGACGATGCAGCGGCTCTAGATGCGTCGACAGGTTGGGCAGGAACCTCCTGTAGAAGTTGATGAGGCCGAGGTAGCTCTGAAGCTCCTTCTTGCTCTTGGGCTTCGGCGCCTTCAGCACGGCCTCAATCTTGCGGGGTGCCGGGGCCAGGCCAGCCTGGGAGATGATGTGTCCCAGGTACTCCACACAGGGGATCAGGAACATGCACTTGTCCAGCCTCAGCTTGAGATCGGCGTCCTGTAATCGTGTGAGGACTTTGCGCAGGTTCTGCAGGGGGTCCCCGTCATCGGTACCGGTAACCACGAGGTCATCCAAGTACACCGCCACGTGCCTCATGCCCCTGAAGAGGTTGTCTATCTCCCTCTGGAGGATGGCTGGGGCCGAGGCCACGCCGAACGGTAGGCGCGTGTACTGGAAGAGTTCCATGGTTGTAGAAATGGTGACATACTTCCTGGCGGCATCCTGGAGCGCCAGCTTTGCAAGCAAGATTTGTGAACTAACAAAGGTGACCCTTTCACACTGTCCCTGCCACTGTTATTTCCTTGGTACAGGATGGACAAGCCATTTGCCATTGTGAAATTTCCTCTCGAAAAAGACTGCGTGGCAGTTGTTCCTGTGACAACCGAAATTTTTTTTTTAAATAGGTTTGAACGACCGGGAATTTCCTCCCATAGAGACGCGTAGGGTGGGAATTGCATGTTAGTTTGAATTAATCAGATTTGGCTAATTGATTTTCTCTAGTCAGAGGCATTGTGCTATACTAATGTTCAACCATGGGATATCTTTGCAGCAACCATCTCTGCAAAAATCAACAAAGATGACAAGACATCGCAGGCAATCATTGGAAGGTGGCTACCGGGATCGGGTGACCGGGGTGGCGGCAGAAAGCGTAGATTCATCATGATGACGGGCGATGCTTCCGCCCATGTCCCCAGTCAAGGGGGTTGTCAGGTCGAGTCATGTAGGGTGGCATTTTTGCGGTGCCTTTTCCATGGACACCGTGGTTCAATGCCACCCTATATGACTCGAGCTGTTTCGCTATTACTTTTTATTACTTTTTTTGTTTTGCTTCTACTTTTTTTATTACGTTTCCTTTGAAACACTAAATACCAAAATATAAATTTAGAATTTTTTTTACTTTGGTTTTCAAGTTTTTTCTCTTTCAGTTATTTTCCTTAACAAGCTTTCTTCTGAAGCAAAAGAATAAAGGCAATTGTGCAATAGCAAAACAAATAAAGAGGCGTCTTGTTTTTACCGTCTTTGTAGCCTCTGTTAAAGTGTTAAATAAAAGTTTCGCAAAACCATTGGTTCTGAATTCGTAATTTGCATGCTGTAGAGCATGGTACAAAGCAGAGTAGTTTTTCTGTACACAGTTCTTTAAAGTGACTAAGTATTGGAGTAGTGGATATCCAGAGCACTATGCCTAATACCCAGGTCATGGGAATAATTCCTAACCATAAGATAGCTGTGGATCACCGGAACAGCCAATGTCGGAGTAAAGTATCAGTGGTAAGAATACATAGCAAAAAGTGGCCATATGTCTGGAACTGTGGTTGGATAATTGCCTACTATTGGTATCGATGACGGCCAAAGTTGGCTGAAACGATGGTTGAGAAATGGCCAAACATTGGCTGGAACGAGGGTTGAGCTATGGCCCAACATTGAACTGGGTAGTGCGTCCAGTATTGTCCAAGATTACGCCGGTCTTAGCCAATGTGGGGCAACCATTGGCTGGAACGATGGCTCAACGATGGCCTAACCTTGGCACCAATGGCTGGGCCAACGTTGGATTGGGTAGCGCTTCCAATATTGTGGCCGATCTTTGCCAATGTTAGGCCACTGTTGGACCAACATCGGTGTGCTGCCTGGGTATGCACCTATTCTCAGGATCTCGCTGTTTACAGCTGGGTACTATTAGACGATTTTACTGTTTAGAAAAATCGCAGTCCAGCCAGCGCACGCTCGCCAATGCGGCCAGTCAGAAAAGGCTTGTGCGAAATGAACACACAAGCAATTAATGTGTCCTGAAACGTTTACATGGAAAGGTGTTTAGTCAGTAACACGACATCTTTCTTTCGATGTGGTGAACTCAGTCTGGATGCCCTCATGGGTAATGCACAAGTTAGCTGCCCCAACAGCAAATATGGGTCACGCTTAATCTTGAGGAGACACGGTGTGATCTCCCGACAAACAGGCAACTAATAGCCCCTGACTTCTGCTCGGACATTTTGTATATCTGGGCTATGCATTATGTGCAGAGAGTGTAAGGAAAGGCAGTTGTTTTCTATCTAAATTTTTCCCTATGAAGTATACAGTAGATGAAACGCTGAAGAAAAAATATCTTTTCAGCCTAAATAGGCACAGGTGGACTGTATGAGGGGTGTCAGTTATGGCTAGCTGAAAACAAACATAGTGCCATTACCTCAGGCATTGTAGGGGCAGCGGGAAGTCATCACTCTGATTGGTATGCCAATTAGAGTTCGAGCCCGTCAGTCGAGAGAGCCGATCTCTCGGCAGACGTGCTGCAGCGGGCCGACGGAGCGAGGCGATGTTTACGCTAGGATCACGTTCAGTTCTCCAGGTTTACGGGGCCTGGAGAAGACGACCGTTCTCGCCCGAGGTTCGCAGCAGTCTCCCAATATTCGTGAGGAACGAACAAAAACATATTTGCAGTTTTTTAGAAATTTAGAAGGCACAAAAAACGGGTATCATTGTTTTTTCTTTCCTATTTCTATAATAGAGTGTGTGCCTTCGATGACCCACGACTTTGATTATCTTTGGTGGTTGTGTCTAAATTGCAAAAAACTGCACATGACCACAGAGTTGAGACCGAGCGCGACTCAAAGCGGCCTGTTCTTGATTAACGGTGTTCGGGCAGAAAGAAAACTAATTTCGGGTCGCAAATTCTGTTCCGGTCCCGAAACGTCGGGTAAATGTTTATGAAATTTTTGGTAAAAGTCCCCATTTTTCACCTCATATGTTATGTACAAATAAAAACCTTGGCGAGCATAAATACCCAGTCAGTGTCCCTTTAAGGCCAGTTCACGCGTACGTCAAAGCTAAAACAACACTAGGCACAGAGGTGATCGCAGATCATCGGAAGATGTCACGGTTGATTGCCCTGCTTCAGTTGTACAATCCTTTGCCATCCGAAATAGATAGGTATTGCAGTCTTGCAGAGCCACCAGTCACATCTCGTCACACACAGACAACACATGAAAACTTCACGTCGCCACTCCTAGGACTAACATCTGCAAATTTTCCCCCTTACAGCTGTCTATTACTGACTGGAATTCCTTCCCCGATAACATCGTAACGATAGAAGAGCCCAGCACGTTCCAAGCCGCACTTGCCGCTCTTCACAACATGTAGTCTAACCTAAAAGTTATTTTTTTCTCTGGTCATAGCGCATTTTATTTTATTCCGAACTAAGTCCTCTTTTATGCGATGGTGGCCACAGCTTAGATTTCTTGTTTTTCAAACGTAGAATGCCGAACACAAATGCTGGCGTCCAAACAGTTAGTAGAGACCAGTGGTGGAGACGTTGCCTGTGCTTTGACACACTGAATCAGAGTAAACAAGTAGTGCTTAAAAGGTTTTATCAACGACAAGCCCCAAGTATTGCAGTAAGTTACTCAACGTCCCTCTTTCAGATGCCGAGTGGACACCAGGTGAAACTAAGCTGCTGCTGGGCTATTACGAACGCTAGTTCCCCCAAATTGGACTGCTCAAAAAATTTAAAAAGAAATGTGTATTCATCAGAATCTCTGAAGACCTGCAGCACATTCTCAAGTCAGAAAAAACGCCAGACCAGTGCAATAAGAGGCTGAAGACAATACAAAAGCGCAAGCGAAAAGCGGTCAGCTATAACGGCCGTTCTGGTGTGGGACCTGTTGGTGTTCCCTACGATGATAATTGAGTTTTATGGCACAAAATGCAACTCAGGCCAAAGTGCACCTAACTAGGCTATATATTTTATTCTTTTAGTTATGTCGCGACTTGACAGATATGTGTGACATTAGATCTTCCCTCATTTCTGTCGCCCAAACGAGGTCTGCTGGAGTGAGCTATCCTAATAAAAATAAATTTTGTTGTCAACTTAATGCTCTTGTTTGACTGTTTGCCAGCGTTATCACTTGTTTATCGGCGATTTCGGCGTCTTTGCTTGTCTCCAACAACCACGCCATTCCCGAAACTCCAGGTAAGCGCTTAAGTTTACCTGAAATTACTTCTGAAATTGAACACTAGATTTGTTTCTTTTTTTATCTGGCTCTATATTTATTTTCAGGTGCATACACAATGGTACAACTTGTGCCTTCGTCTTGGATTAAAGACGGTCAGTGTGCTCGGCCGAGACACAAAGAGAAAGTACGAGACTGGTAAGGAGATGTGGTTCTCCAGGAAACGATACAAGTATAATGCACGACATAATTGTCAAGAAATGATACAGTGAGTGTAACCTATGTTTATATTGCCAGCAGTGCTCATGTCAAGTTTAATTATCAAGTCACGCATGTTGTCAATTCGTTTTACAAGTCTTATGTGTCATAACGCTTGTATCTTACAACTTGGGAACCCATTTTGTTTTCTTGTGTTATTTTTATCTCTTGTATGAACATTGAGTTCGCTTCAGTCGTGTGGAACTCCACCGGAGTGAAAGAATTGTCTAGAATTGAGCGTATTTAAAGAAAATTTATTGTTTCATGATCGTCATTTACAACCCAGCATATTGTCAACTATAATAGTATTTGTAATCCGATTGGGTTAAATCTTTGACAGATGATTCGAAATTTTATGTTCTTGTACAAGGTTGTAACTGGTTGCCAGACTCACCAACACTACTGAACTGTGTATGTTTCCAAGTTCCTCAAAGGGTGAGCAGTGTTCACTCTCTATTTTTATCCTTCTCCTTTGTACAAAACTGTTCCCACAACTCGTTTGAAACTAAATGGTTCTTAAGTAATTTGAATCTCGCTCAGGTAATCTTGATATTGACATTTTTGGACCCGAAGGAAAATTTCGAGAGAGCATTAATGTTTTCTTCTATTCTGATATGTAGACCTTTGTTTTGAGGATTGGATGTGATGTTTTTCAGTGCACCACTAAAGAGGCCTCGGGCTGTTTGTGCGGCACTCAAAATAAAGCAAATACAAATAAGTTTTTTTATGTTTTCTCGGGGTCATATGAAGGGCCGAGGAGGCTGGATGTGTATAGATTCAAGTCGGGCACATCAGATGACAAGCTCCCGGAAAAGAGGAGGAGAGTTCGCCCTGCTTGTTTCTTGAGCGACACAGAGGACATGGATTCGGAGCAATTTTTAGACACTGTCCGGACTATCCTCCGTGTTGCGGAGCTTGGGTGGCACCAATTGACTCGTATGTCCCAGGAGGCTAGGGCGGTTGATGCCCTTGCAGTATTTACAAATTTTTATATGCCTTCGATTTTTTTGTAATCTACACTGTACCGATTTTGTAGGTCGCTGCTTAAAAATGGAATGCTAGACACCAAGTAACAATCAGGAGGATCACTCAGAGTTAATATTAGACACTTTTAGATGGGGTACGCAACGAGCTTGCGTACGCAGGAACGTTGTGGGCCATGAGTGCGCCTGCGCAGAACGTAACGTAACGTTGTGCTGGCGGCGTGCGTACAAACGCCGTCAGACGTTGCGTGCAGGTCCCGCGGGCCACTGTGGGACGGTCTCGCAAGATCTCGGCCGAACGAGAGCGCATTTCAAAATGGCCGCTGCCACGGGAAATGGCTGTGGAAACGACGACGCTCCTAATGGAAATCGCATGTTTTATACGCTGAAAGTGGATATAGCGTTGCTGCTGGAAGTGCAAGCCAGTGATCCGTTCAGGAACCCGGACCAATGGGAAGAAATAGCCGTAAGGCTCAAGGCAGTTCTTGGCAAGCCGTTGTGTGCGCGGGCGGTTCGACTTGCTTGTGTCGCGTTACACGGCAAATGACCGCAGAAAGGTACGGAGGAGTACACAGAACGGGACCAGCTACTCCAGGACATTATCAGTTTGCTACAAGGCACTAGCTACAAAATACGTCTGGCCCGAAGGAGCACCGCCAACAGCGCGGCTAAGCCTACGGCTTGGCTTGGCTTGGCTACTTTCGGTCAATACTTCAAAGATTGAAAAAACAGTTCTTTCCTCTAGCGCTAGATGGCGCTAAAATACGCTATAAAGCATCTGCAGGTCTGTTTTATATCTGCTATTAAGCGTCACCGCATCTTCGAGGCGAGCGAAGGCATTTGTTTTCATGATACCATGTTATTTCGCACAATTGAGTTTTTCTTGCACATTTCCACAGTCAACGGTCAGATGCTCGACTTGCGCAGTGGGAGCCAGATGGCCTCCAAGAGTAGTGCTCCTCAAGTGTCGTCAATGCCAGTTTCTCCTGGAAACCACTTATCGCTTTGGTGTGCATTAAAAAAGAATGTACAACCCATCTTTTTGGAGTTTTAGTAGATCGCTTCGACACAATGATAACGATACCCAATGACGATATAATGCATGCACAAAGGCGGCGGCAGAGCATCGGGTATCGTTATTGGAGTAATCTGGACAACCTACTAAATCTCTTATTTTCATGCCTCTAGACATGTTCCCCATAAGCTGAGAGACAGCAAGTGAATCAGCGGTGGACACAATTTTTTTCATGTTTTTTTTTTTTTATTTCTTTCGAGTTTCGAGCATTGCACCTCGTATATTATCCCATGGATCTGATCGCCTTTCTGAGAGAAGGAAATATTGCACGATTATGCGCCCACCCCAGATCCTTCATTTCCTTATGCATTATAAAACAAGTGGTTACACATGCAAGTAACCGTGGCAATGTCTTGTTCTGATCCACGAAGATGGATCCCGGTCAACGCCACCACCAATCCCAATCATCTGGACGCCAGGGTTGTTTCTTCTTAATTTATTTGCTTTACTTTTAGGGCCCGAAGGCATTACAAAGGGAGAGAGAAAAGTTTGGATCAAAACAGTGTCAGTTACGGATGCACTTGGTCAGAAAAGGTGATTCCAGTGGAAGGATGTGCGAGGAAGGAAAAAAGATTGGAATGTAGATGTGATTGCGATAGGTACCTCAACTTTGTGCTGATGATCATAACGAGCAGAAATATAAAAGGGACGAGTGATTAATTTGTCGCAAAGCACAGAGCCATCAGAATAAAGTTTGTGAAATAAAAAGAGGCCCGAAACCTTACGTCGCAGGAAAAGGGGCGGGAGTGACAAAGTAGATTTCACAGAAGTTACGCTAAATATAAAATGATAATTAGAAAGAATAAAACGAGTGGATCTATTCTGAATGCCTTCCAGTGCAGTGATGAGAGTGGCTTGTACGGGATCCCAGACAGAGGCTGCATATTCTAACTTCGGTTGAACTACAGTTTTATAAAGAATTAGCTTGTAGGAAACAGGCACTAATGAAAAGTTACATTTGAGATAGCCTATCATACGGTTAGCATGAGACATGATATACTGAAAATGTGTTTTCCATGAGGTTAGAAGTTATATGTCCACCTAAATATTTGTAAGATACCACGTCCGCAAAGGACAGCCGCGACGACCTGGACAGACCTCGTGAAGAACTCCCCTTAAGGTTCGGAACCGTTCCGGGGACAAACGTTGGAGGAATGCCAGCCCACAGAGCCGGCCACGCACTACACTTTGGAGGAGACACACCTCCTTTGCCTGCTCCGTGGGGTTCCCGAAATATGCCGGGCGGCCCACCTCCGAGGGAACCTACATGGAAAGCAGGCAGACGCGGATCAATCGCCCAGATAAATCGTCTCGGGGACCGCGACCTGGAGCACGCCATAGCGCTCATACAGCGCCGCCAACACCCTCCCGACAATGATAATGACGATACAATCATTGACATGCCAGACGCTTAAGAAGGGGGGGGGGGGTGAGGGTCCACCACTGCATCCAAAGCCCATAGACCGCATCCTGGACTTGCCTCCTGGACTTGACTCCAGCCAGGTTGCTGAGACAAACCTGCACATGCTGATTGTGGGAGCCCAGAACCTATAAAAGGGAGACACGCCCACGGGACGGGGGAGGACGGACCGAAGGCACGGAGACGTGTAGGTGGAACGCCACGGTATCGTTTTACTTTACTACTAACAAACCATTCCTGTTATACTAATAAGTGTAGTTTCTTGTTGTGGAAACCCCGGCTTTGTGTTGTTTCTCTGGGATGGGTGTGCAGCAAGGCAACCCGAACACAATTTTAAGCCCTCTCTTTGTGCATCCAGACTTCCAGCGACGACGTGTACTGACAAACCTGAGCATCTTGTGGCACGGAAAAGTAGAACTTCGAGAGATGTTGTCTACTCTCCTGCTTGGGCAAGAGAAAGAGGGAGGTGGCCTCCGAACCAGTGCTACGTGCTCCGCTTTATTCTGCGGAAGCAGTGATGATTTTTGATGGCGATCTAAACGATGCCAGCCGAGAAGCTCTGGCGAGCTTTTTCTCTTATCAATATGTCTAAACTATAGGTCTGACTGGTTGAGGCATGTGTTTAGCATTTGGTTGAGCTATGTAGGCTTCATTGTCTTGAAGCTAGCATGCAGGGAGCTTTAAAACATGCTAATAAATAAAGAAATAAAGTATATAAACCCTTGCGCTTTTAAAGCGATATCTGTCGAAGGTGTGAGCCTATGCTTGCATGTCAGCACTAAAATTGTTGTTAAAGACCTTCTTTTTTTTTAAAAGAGTGCAACCACTTGTGCATTTGTACGGGGCAACTCCTACAGATCTTAAAACTTTGGAATGAAAAGTGAGAAACGAGCAATTATCTAGCTAGGCGGTGAAAATTGCTGCCCCATTAAAAAGCAGGGATGCACGAAGTTATGTTGGTTTTGTCATGAACCTTAAGATTATAGCTCTGAACTGCACGTGGAAACTCACCTTCCAGGTTGTGGAGCCGACGTCGTTCGGGGAATTGACAGTCGGCACAGCATTGAAGGCTATGTTGGCGTTCCTAATGACAGACCAAGCTGTTTCCGAATTCAGTACGGACGGTTGAAAAGGAAAACAAAAATTCCGAAAGCTCAAGCTTGGGAAGCTCATACTTGGCGAGTAGAATTTCGCCAAGCAACTCCTTACGTTTTTCAACTTACATAATCGCCATCGACTGGTTTTAGATGCTGTGAGGCGGACCAAGCATGTGCGAGATGCCACCAAAGACGAGATGGAGAATCAAGTGAAGGAATGGCTGTGCCGTGGAAAAGAGTGATGCTGCTTAAATAAAAAGTTTTAGTAGATCGTTCCCCCGATACCTTCAGTACCGCATATGATTATGATGCATGAAAATAAAGGACAACATTGTTTCTCCATATGAATGTTTCATTTCGGTTCACGATACACAGCACAGTATGTATAACTACATAACCCACGTACAATTGCTCACAGTAAACATTTCAGAACTTGCACAGATTAATAATAAAAATACCTTTAAATCGTATCGTTGGACTTTGTGCGAGCCTCTGGCTCCCTTTCCCTGATCCGGTCTTCGGGCTGCAGGCGCGACGTCGGGAGCCACCTGGCTTCCAACCGGAGTGTGCCCTATCGTAGCAAGGAGAGGCAGCCATCTTGGTTGTCTACTCTCGCCACTCCTCCGTCCGCGTCCCGTCCCGTCCCGTCCCCCCCCCCCCCCCCCGTTGGGGGGGACGTAGGAAACTTTCCTCTGGCAGGCTCGCCCACCTCCCGGGGACGAGGCTGGAGCCGCCAGTGAGGGAAAGAGAGAGAGAGAGAGTGTGTCCTCTGGCCACTCGAAGAAGGGACTGTTCTGCGGGACTTGAAACTGTTCGGATGTGCGGCCACGTACTTTGCTGCCCCACCTCCGTCCAGGCTCTCGGGAAAGTGCGGCAAGGTAAGGACACCCTCCCCCTTGCCGTTACTAGTCTTTTTATCTTTGTATTTAACCGGAGTCAATAAACCCCGGGTGTCCTTCTATTCTGCGTGTCCATGTACTCCCTTCGTGAGTCCCGGCTAGCGGGTGCAGCCAGCAGTCGAACCCGGCGTAGCAGTGACTCTGATCCGCTGCGGTGTGGTGGTTTCGTGGTCGGCCTCCTATCAAGACGCCTCGTACCCCATTGAGACCTCCACATTGGGGCTTCATCGGCGGCTGTGGCCGCGACGGCCATGAAAGACGCCACACTCGGGGCCTGCCCGGGCCACCGCCACCCCTCGGTCATCTCCGGCCGTCATGGGGGCCACCAGCACCGGGTTCACGGGCAGACCGGACCGGCCGGTCCTCTCGGGGCTCCATCGGCGGCTGCGGCTGCGACGGCCATGGACGACGCCGCTCTGGGATTGGCGGCCGCCGCGCCAGCCACCGGTGGCGGCAGTCGAAGGTCGGTGCGCCACGTCACGACATGGACTTCCCAGAGGGGCACGGAGCCGTCTCGTTGTTACGTATCGTGGCATAAATGGTCGCAGCAGCGGCGCCCGCGGCTGGGGGCACCATCAAGGGCGGTGCTGCCGGTGTTTTTGGGCCGCACTATGGACAAGGAGGACCGGGAGGCTCAGGGCACCTGTTTTGCCCCGGATCCCGGTGCCATGTACTGCGGCGTTTGCGGCACCCTGCACCTCCACGAGGTGCATGAGAGGTGGCGCTACCACCGGGACCGGGTCCGGGGAGCCACGCCGAGCGCCAACCCCGCCCCGACCGACCTGCACGCCGCCCTCGACCAGCCCGGCGCCGTGGAGGCGGTGCTGGCCTACATGACCCAGAGGCAAGGGTTCTTGGCGGCCGTGCTGGAGGGGAGCCTGCTGCAGCTCCCGGCGACAGCGGCGGTGCCGGCAGAGACCGGGGACGTCTTGTCGGCAGGGGCGGCCACGTCAACGGCGGGGTCCACACCTACCGGGGAGAGTCGGGCCTGCCTTCCGAGTGGACGGCTGTGTGGTCGAGTCGTTGATTGGACTCCAGGCAACGGGTCGAGTCGCGGCTTGAGCTCGTCCGACCGGCGATGACTGAATGCTAGTGATTCCCCGGGCTCCTACAGTCGGCTCCATCTGCCGAGAGCCCTGGCCCCGAACTCCTGCGACGACGGGTAGCGGCGTGAGCTCGCCCGACCGGCGATGACTCCGCTCGCAATTACCCCTTTGGTTCTCAGGTCAGCGGGCAATGCGAAGAAAAAACGTAAGCAATCGACGCGAGGGACAAAAGATTAAAACAGCAGTGGGTGGACGCGCCTGCTGGGCACTTCCAAAGTGGGGTTTATTTCCGTCAAGGTCACGGTACGTCTTCCCGACAGGGACGGCGCCAGGAGTTTCGAAGTGGAGAGACAGTGGGGAGGCGCACCAAATATCAGGGTCCTCGACTGCAGGCACACTTCCAAACAAGGCCAGCACGTCGAGCACGGGGGGAAAATACCTTCAACATATCTAGTTCCCTTTCTCTCTCTCTGTCTCCCTCTCTCTCTTTGGAGGGTGTCTGCGAAAAATTTGTGCCCTGAAAGCTCCCAAACGCAGACGCCAGGCAGCCTTCCTCAAGGGTTATCCTTCCTCTCTAGCGGCCACCTTTTCATCACTTTTCGTTTGATGGTTTCTTCGTGGTTCTGGGCTTGTCTTTTGGCATGTCTTTTTTGGTTTGCTTTGAGATGCTGTCGCCCACGGGATCAGAAGAGGTATCTTATTGGAACGGTGTGCTCATTGCCAAGGGAAGTGCAGAGCGGACGTACCAGGAGAGGTTCCAGGGGGGGGATGCAGCTTCTACAACCAGGTGACCAATTGCTTTTCTTCTCAACTGAGAGGAAGTAAATGCTCTGGGTACAGTGTAGTCTGAGTTTGAGCTTCTCCTGAAGACGCTCCGGACTTCCCCACGACCTTGGCTTAAACATAAGCCTGCTTTCGTCCTCGTCTCCATCCCTCACTGAGGATCAGCGCCGCAGCGCGGAATACAGAAAGAAGCCGACGAGCACCAGAAGGGGAAGATGTTTCCTCTAATGGGCTTCATACTGCCTGTGGTACTTCTCGTGGCGGGAAGCTAATAAAAGAAAGATAAACGGTACGAGCACTCTAAAGGCTGGAGGCTGCTTACACGGGGTCCTCCGATGCCGTAGGCATTTATTTGTATACAATGCCATTTTAACTTAGGGTGGCGGGACTTATTTTAGGGAAGGCACCCGCTACCCCTTGTCTTCCCTTGGCGCCGTCTTTACTTTTCGAGTTAAACGCGGCTTCTGTGGATTGAAGGCAGAGCTTTCGCGCGGCTTTGCAGGAGCGAATATGTGTGTGTCGAACGGAACAGAGGCGGGGCTTGCTGGTTTGCAACTGCGGCATCAAATTCCCTACCCAGGGACTTGGGGAAAACGAGCCCTTTCAAAGATGCGACTATACATAAATTAAACAGACAGTGCCTGTGCCCGTTCGAGTGAACACCGACTCCCAAACATCCATGCTGCAGTCTTGATCGGCCTTTAGCCCATTTGAGATTCGTTGACCGGACAACCGCTCTGCCCCATCATATCTCTGCACCTGTCCTCTCGACCCTGACGAATGAGCTAACTACCCAGAAACAAGTAAGTGTTCCTTTCATACAGAAAATATCCAGACGAAGTGCAATTGGATATAATTTGGAAGGATTCATTGCTGGTTTAAGGTCTTGTCTAAGTTTAAAAGTTATAGTTGCCGAACTGCAACATGCTTTCAAAACTATTCAACAACTATTCGCTTTCGTTCCCTCGAGTTACACCCAGAACACGTGAAAACACGAGTTGGGGTTGGCAATGCCGCATGTGCTGCGCTCTGGACATTCCAAGTGTACGGCGAACAACCGACGAACTTGCCTGGCAGCGTTCGTTTCGCTCGCTGCGTCAACAGTGTTTTGACACCACGAGCAGCGTCGAAGCCGCCGGGCCATTTTTGTCGCTTGTTTGCAACGTACTCGCTCCATTGAAGCAACCGGCGACAATGAAAAGTATGCTTTAAAACCATGTTCTGCATTTTGGCACAGAATATAAAGTTCTAACTACTATGCCAAGCTTAATCTCAAAGAACAGCAGAGCTTTAGATTAAAACATTTTTCGCATTGTCATTAGCTGCATGAGCTTCCTCCGTATAGTTGGCAAAGGTTGGCTCTCCGTACATGCTCTGCGGGTGTAACGAGAATATATAAATATTCAAGCAAAAGAAGCCCAAAAGTTGTAGTCCCGCCGGGGATATCTGAGCCATCAAGTTACACTGTCTGCAATTGTCACAGCCGCTATAGCACCAAACATTCAACCCCAGTAGTTAAACTTCTTTTTCTATTTCTAGCGCGCTGCCACGCGAATTGAGTAATCCCGTTACCTATGAACTATAAAATTCCTTGCGTTATGGTGTTTAGAAAGGATAGTGCCACCACAATTTTCTAGATACTTACCTCTAGCATGGTCACCCGAAAGGTTTTAAAGGGGCCCTCCGGAGCGTTCTGCGATGGTCTATTTATGGCGGTAACTCAATCTACAGGCCCTAAGGATCCTAAAAATCATAAAATTACGGTCATGCACGGCAAATTTCCCTATCAAAATTGCTATCAAAGTCCCCGGCACGCCCCCCTTTCTGAGATGACCCCGGAAAACGGGAGGGGCATCTCTTTACGCGTCAGCCAATAGCAAGCGAAGGATTCCGGCGTCACTGCGCGCCACCAACGCGGCCGACCACCGACCCGCGGAGGAATCTCTCCGGACTTTGTGCTCGGCAGTCGTCGTTCGTGGCACCGCACCGTCGCGCTGCTACTGCAATACGCAGTTGCATTCCACAGATGACAAGGAAAAGTTTGACTCGTTGACGTGGAAGGATCGCAAAGCTGGCTTCGGAGTCGGGATCCATGGGTAGAAGGAACACGTGTCCCGCAAACGCACGCCTGCAGACGCCCCAGGATGCAGACGAGCCGACGCGCCGACGCATCACCCCCTAGCAACAAGCTTGCGGGGAGAAAACATAGTTCGCTGGTTTTGGAGCGATAATTGCGGGCTATGTTTCCCGCACCACAATCAGTTTACGTTTTTCTCAAGCTCTAATTTACAACAAGCTTAAAAAGTGTTGCAATAATAGCGTTTGCATTGACCGCGAAATGCAGCATTTCCATTGGTCAAGTTTTAGCGATGGGCAGGGAATGGGGGATTGTCTTCCAAGAGAAAATAGTCCCGATATATTTCTTCTGCCATCTGCTTAATAAACGGTTTTGTAATCTAAGACTTTGTATACATATTAACTTGCACCTATTACGCAATATAACAACGTAAACAGATGATCGCAGAAAGCTCCGGAGGGCCCCTTTAATTCAAAGAGTTCATCCCCGACAGGTAAACCGATACAAAAGCTCTCAAGATCTATATTATGTTATCAGAATTTAGTAAAAACGATAACTCCACAAAAATATAAACACTCCCCCCCCTCCCCCCTCACGGGCGGAAAGCGTGTGTGTGTGTCTGTGGTGGTGGTTGGGGGGGGGGGGGATAAGATGCATGTGTGTATTATTGGGTCACATAGATTTCAAGGGGATTTCTTCACGTCGATGCTTGACGAGACGTACTCGTACTTCGCATTAATGTTTGACAATCAATGGGAAGAGTGCATCGATAGTGAACCGTTGAGCTCAACTCGGTGCTGTTCCAACGAGTGAAGAACACTACGCTGATGTTAGACCTCCATCACTTAGGCGCAACGCGGTTCTTCCGATTGCCGGACTCGCTTGCGACGCTGAGTTGCCACATCCTGGGCTTGCTGGGCATGATGCCGACGCTTCACTGCCGCTACTGCAAATCAACCTGCTGCGCCCATACAAGCCTGCGGTTCACACGCTGCCTCTGCTTGCCATCAGTCTGCTATTCTTTTGCTTGTCCTTTCCAGCCCTCTGATCTTCGCAAGCTTTCTCACAAGTCATGCTTTTGCTCGTACTGTTCCCTCCTTTTGGGTTTGTCGCTAAGACAGCAGTGCGCTCACATTACTCGTCAGTGACTGAGGTTTGATCCCCTGTCACCAGAAAAATTATTTTCCAAGAAAAGATTATTTAACAGTTACAGACAGACTTTCCTACACATTTCGTGCTTACACGGCTCCTGAGCTTGGTTGGTCCTATGAAGCTACTGCTTTAAAAAGAGCTCAAGCATTCCGACAAGACATTTCCCCGAAAAAAATGAAGGCAATAAAGTGCTCGTAAGGCAATCACTAGTTTGCATTAGCAAAACTTCCTTAGCCCTTTCCACGGATGAATATGAGTCTTGAAACGGGGGCTGGGCAAAGATGAGTGACGATTAGTATGCCTGTCGGCTATATATGTGTGTACTTTTCAAATAAACTTTGGTTGAGAGCGCACCCTGTCCTGTTGTCTTTCTGTCTGTCTGTGTATTTTTCGGCGCTTTTCCATTGTACACAAAAGATGGTTTTGCCGGTTTGTTTCCTACCACTCTGTGGTGATCAGCTGCCAATCGCAAGCAGCGGCTTCCCTGCAGCGAGGCTAGCAGCCAGACGGAAAAGGGCGAAGCCGTCACTTGTGATTGGCTGCTGAGCACCACACGTCTGTCGGAAAACTCCACCATGCCAAAGACTGATTTGAAAGGAAAACAGCAAAGCAGTCATTTGTGTTTGGCTCACAAGCACTCGTTGCCCTCTTTTTTTTTTTTTTTTTTTTCGAGGTCAATATGTCTCGTTGCAATGCTTGAGCACTTTTTTAATATAATAATGTGGAACGCAAGGTTGCAAACTTAGAATTTCGAGGGTGCTTAGAGCAAGCAGATTGCATTATCATCATAAAAAGATGATCTCTGAAATCTCTTTAGTGACTTTTTAAATCTTGACTACAATTAACATACTCTACCTCCATTTCATTATTTATTTATTGACCTTAGGTAGGTATTAGATGAGGGAGGACTTATATTCCTATTTTTATCACAAGATAATTGCCAACTGTGTACCGGAAGTTAGTGCTTCCCCTGCTCTCTTTTCTCCAGTAAGATGCAGTGAGGAAACAGAGGTAAAATATCTGAGTTAGTAAGCCACCTTTGGCACATCTTCATAGATAAAAAAAAAATAGAATTTATAAACTTAATTTTTATCACAACCAAAAAAGAAACATGGTGCTGTAAGGAAACTATAAGAATGCACAGTCAGGGAGCTTCAAACAGTACAAATGACTTCTGGGATCTTCAGCGCGACATTCTTATACAATTCATAGATGATTTTAGTTTGATATGGTTTTTCTCAGAAAGTACTGTATGTAAATCTGAAGTAAAATATTGATTGAGAGCTGTTTTCATACAAGTTTTGTTTTTAGCAATAAAAGGTAAAGGTTTTCGGGGCATCAGAGATTGTCCAGTGGTATCCATCTCATCTTACTTGCCACACGTATATTGCCAGACCTGCTACCTGCTCCTTTTGGTGCTCATCGCAAGAGGGCGCAAAGCCTGCAGGCTCTTCGGGAGACAACATGCTGCTGAAGGCTCCAGACCCATCCGACATCAAGCAGCCAGGGCCATCAGGCATGCAGCGACCTCGTTCTCCTGCTGAGGTGGACCCCACATCCTGGAGCTGCTCTACGCAAGGATCATAACACTCCAACACCAAAAGAAAGCTGCAATTAACAAGACATCACTTAAAAAGAATGGCATCCTCACAACAAAACTGACACAGTGCATGACTCCATGCCAGCTCAAAATGCCAGGGAGAAAGTCAACGTGGGGACAGAAATGGGACAATGCAACAGCAAAAAAGAAACTAAAACTGCGGCTACTTTGTGGAAGCAATGGTTATGCAGATTTAATATCAGAGTCGTTTCCACTTCCCTCTGCTTCCACACTTCGTGGCCAGCTTCAACACCTGCAGTTTACTCAAGGGATTCTAGATGAGGTTGTTGAACAGCTGTCTGTGAAAGTGAGCCAAATGACGGACATTGAAAGGCACTGTGACCTCACAATGAATGAAATGTTAATTTCACCAAGGTTGAAGTATGACTGCCGCACAGGAGGCTTCTTTGGGCACTCCGTCATGCCAGAGAAAGATTCAAAAGCAACACAGGCCTTGGTGTTTATGCTGTCTGGGCCTGCATCCAGATGGAAACAAACTGTTGCCTACTACCTCACCACTAAATAATCCGACCCAAAGATGTGTGCTGATGCAGTAAAAAGCATCATTGAGAAGGCTAGTGTGATAGGCCTTAAAACTTGCTGCTTGACGAGCAATGTGGGTTCCCCAAACAGAGGTGTGCGGAATGCCCACGGAATCCAAAGCGGAACGAGTTGCCTGAATTACAAATGCCCGTATCCCAGAAATGAAGAAACAGCACTGTACTTCATCTCCTGAAAAGGATCAGGTCAACATGCTTGAAGTTTCAAGTCATCACAGCAGATGACATTGTGGAAAATTTTTAGTTGCCGACAAACAAGGTTAACTTCCAGTTTGCTCGACAACTTGCTTGCCGTTCCTCGGAAAGGGAGCTTAAGCTGGCCCCCAAGCTAACACCAAAGCACTCGAACCGGGCTAATTCTCGTCAATGAAGGTGATAGTTGCCATGCGGGTCCTCAGCCGAGACACGGCAGCTGCTCTCTGGTACCTTGTTCAGCACGAGCACTGGAAACGACAGGCGTTGACAACGGCATGGTGTGTCGACAATGTGAGCAAGTGGTTTGATTTGATGTCAAATCGATCTCCATAGATGGCTCTCGGCCAAGCTCACTTGGAAATCTAAGAGAATGCGATGAAGTTCCTGAAAATGAAAATCCCCCTGCGTCGGAACCTGAGGATGACCAAAGGAGGCCCCCAGATGGAGCCTTATAAGCCGTGGCAATCTGGAGCAGTGCTCTCAACAACGTGCGTGCTAAAGCCGCACGAGGTGCTCTTCCAAGAGGACTACTTTGTAGTCGAGAAGCAGTAGAAGTGAAACTCCATCGGAAAGATGGCGACCCTTACGTTTGGGTTGTCGCTTTTAACTGTGCATGCCAAGCGAGTTTCGAGAGAGCATCATGACGCTTCCAAAATGTCAAGGGTAAGGTTTGTATAATATTACCAGAGGGGCAGTGTAAGGATCGACGAGGACCTGCGGGTGGGCCGTTAGTACCAGAGGGACTTGGCAGGTAGGAAAGCGTTAGCATAAACACTTCCTGTGGTGGGCGGCCTTGAGACAAGCATACTTTACGACGACGCAAGGATTGGAACGCACGTTTTCTGCCGAGAGAATCTGAGCGTGCGTTTCGGGCCGGGAGAATGCGATGGGCTTTGGCTGGCACCGTTTACATCGGTGTAGTCTTTCTCGCCCACGTGTTCGGGGGCACGACAGAACGGCAATGTCGGACCGCGTCTGGCAGAGCAAATGACATGATGGCTCAGTTGACACTATCCACGACAGAACGGCAATGTCAGACCACTGTCTGACAGCTCACCTTCGGAGTTTTAGATAAGTTTGCTCGCATCCGAACCCACCTGACCTTTGGCCGCGAGACATACGCAGATCGCGGGGTCTTATCCAGGAATGTATGCAATAGCCCCATGGTGAGAAAGTTAGCCAATTGGATGTGTCCTTTCGGCCAGTGGGAAACGCCTGCCTGACAAGGCGTTGAAGATTCACTGGTCCACCAGAAGGGGATGGGCCAACGAGATATTTTTAGTGGAAACGCAGCAAGTGAGTTTAGTTTGTGCTGAAGCTCGAGAGCCAACACTCTGGAATCGAGCCCGGTCGTGGGATTCCGAGGGACTTTTGTTCCCGCAATCAGGACGTAATCCTACAAGCAAGCCAACTCCTGAGCTTGGATAAGCTAAAACCCGAGCTTCTTTCCCAACCCCATAGTGGGGAAGTTACCTTTTTGCAGTATTGTTTCGTTTTATCTATTTTCATTCACTATAAAAGTATTAAATTGTATATTGAAAAGTAACTACCAAGTTCAACTGAATTAGTCGTCGACGGCCAAGGGAAGCTACTTCGTCTCCGACAACCCCCCCCAGCTGCCCAACCCGAAGTTCGTCACCCCATCCAGACCCGGGAACCCGGACGGCGCCAGGTGACCAGCAAAGAACCCGTACTAGCAGCTTCTTGGCTCTGCAACAAGCTTGAAAACAAGCTTCAGCGGCATAGCGTTAGGCCTCATGACATCACGGTAGAGTAGTAGGTGCTCGCTGCTCTCAGGTTTCAAGGCACAGTTGCGAGCGACGAGAATATCGCTGTTCATCACTGCACGGTGAGCCGTGTATTAGCGGACATAATGAAAGCCATTCTTGGCTGCATCGGTGCAAGATGGATGCAGTTCCCGCACACGTGCGAAAAAAGAAGGCCAAAGCAAAGAGGAAGTTCTTCCGACACTGCAAATTCAGGGGTGTGATTGGTAAATAGCTTTGTATCAAAGCAGTAGCATTCTTACAAAGCCGAGGCCTGTTCACAGAGTATCGTTTAGCTACATATGAACACAAGTCACCAGGATATGGAAGCCTTGATCGCAGCACAAATGTCCCGGACTTGCAATAGTAAGTCGTCGCAATGTAGTCGATCGTGGTTCAACGGAAATGTGTGAACGAGCCTTAAAAATGGGGGATCTTTTTCAATGTGCTTGCTCGAGAGCTTTCCCTATATTCTGCTCAACCTTGAGCTGAAACTAGAAGCGGCCTCCTTCAGCACGAGCCCAATGCCTTCTGTAGTGCTTTGGCTGCGCATAGAATTAGGGGGAAGCGAAGACACTTTTTACCGCTCATCCTGATCATCGCCCAACCAGTGACAGCATTACCAGTGTTTGTACAGCAATCTTTAGCTCCACATGCTACAAGCTGTGTTGCACTAACACACTCGGCTACCAGTCGCCCCCAACATATAGACTTACCAATGTGGTTGCACCGATAAAAGCTCTTGCAACTCAAAATTAAGAAACCAGTAATTTAAAGTCAACTGCAACACACTTGGGCCATTTACACATTTGCACTTGCCACAACATGGCGCCAGCAGTGTTGTTTGAACTTGTGGTTGTGTATTTATAAACTGAACACTTTGACATGGGTAATGAAGATGCCAAAACAATTTTTGCGTTACAGGGTGCATCGATGGCACACAGATTGCAATTCGAATTCCTCGGAAGGCAACCCAAGGTTCTCCAAGGCTGCCTACTGGTGCCGGAAGAGCTATTGTGCACTTCATGCTACGGTGGCATGTTAGTTTTGTTTCAAGGTGCACACTGAACTTGAACATTGTTTGCATGCAGGAATGGCATATGCTTGACTGGAAGCGCTCCCTCAATGAAATCTAAAAAAACTCACTACTGTTTATCAATTCACCACGACAGCCGTTGTACAACCCTGATCTGAAAAGCTAGTCTTTGTTCTCCACCTACGACAGTAAGGAACAGCTCACTTATATTTGTCCACTTTATTCCATTTTATGTGTCCTCCTCCAAAACAATTTTTTTACTTTCGCTACACACCACGGAATCTTTGACATCCATACCCTATGAAAAACCGCTAGTCTCAGAAACCGAAGAAAAACAAGTCGCATTAATCCCCTCAATTCGCAGCTAAAACATCCAAACCAGTTGATCTGGTGCTGATTAAATGCTGCCACTGTTAATGTGGTGCCAGGCTGAGATTGGCAGTGCACATGTTGTACTCTGTACATTATTAGAATTTTGTTGTTCCTGAAACTGCCGTTATTAAACACAGGCCTAAACTCGGAAATTTGGCAAGGCATTGATTGTTACCGAGTCAGAGCCGAACGCTGTCGCAGCGCTTGTGTTAAATCCAGAAAATGCATTAGAATAATGTAACCACGGTAGTATTGATTCCCGTGGCTACATCAACACCCTGCTCCTCACAACTATGTCAGCAAGCTTTGAAAAAAATGGACTGAAAAAAATTTGTATGATTTTGCCTTTGAAATTATGTTGCAGTAAAGGTTCAGGCTCAATAGCTTTGTGTACAAGTATATAGCAACATGTGTGTTAGACGTCAGACTGCAGAGGTAGCGTATATACTCAATGACATATAAGCAGAAGTTTAAACGCTTGCAAAACTAGTTCCTGCAGAAGAATTTGGTGTTTTTGGCGTAGCAGCAATGGAGGCCACACTGCACTAACAACAAGGTGTGCATACGTGATGATGTTCAAAGATCCTTCAGAAACTGTTGCTCAGTTTGGGTTACACATGCCAGTTTTTAAAGTCCTCGTAAAAGAATAATGCTTTTTAAATATTTTAAAACATGCGTGTATGAAACACGAAGTTCATCACCAATTAAAAGTGTAACATGACACGGTATGTGTTCATTACAAAAGATGGGAGAAAAGAATGAAACCGTGGACAGACTAGTAGAATCTGAACTACGCATAAATCCTTGGAACAATGGTCACAAAATGGTTGTTCCTCTTTCCTTAAATGGTTACTCTGGAGCTAGTTTGGACGTTTTTAACTGGACATATTTTTGGCTACAGTATTAGAAACCGAGCCGAAAGCAGCGGTTTCATTAGCAGAGTAATGTTCAATAAATATATAATTGCATACAAACGGCAAAACCGAAACCGAAACTACTTTGGTCCGCCATTTTATCATGATACCAGAAATGGTACAAACATTATTAGTGTGTGAACAGCCGTGCACCGTGCAACCCGTCGTGCGGCCGCTGTCGAGGTCGTCAGCCTGTCGAAATGGAGTTAGAAACCAGCTCTCCATCAAGCTCGTCCGGGTCTAGCGATGTAGTGGGAATGCTGCTGCTGGACTTTGAAGATGATGGCTCGCCGTTCGAGTTTGGTCTGCTGGCATCACCACCGAGAGAACGGCCCCCCAGCGTGTTCCCAATGTGCCGCCATGTGGACCCAGATGCCGCTTCTGAAGCAAGATGGTATAGCTCAATAACATTCTTCTGAAAGCCTTTTTTTACCACCGGCTTAGTGTCACAGTTTGAAGCACTTTTTTAATCATTTAAATCGACCTGTCAGAGCAGGAGCGGAGATGAAAAATTGGCGAGTTTTCGCGGCACATTAGAGATGATTGAGATTGTTTCCAGATTCCCAAGCCTAACGTCAGCTCCAGGTAATTGCCGCTTAGTTATACAGGTACTCCTGTGGCAGTTGTCAGCCAACGCTGCCTGACGAGAATCTCTGCTGCTAAGAGATCAAGAAATTGGCCCTGCTCCTGCAAGACGGGTGGTCTTACGCGTAACGATTTGTTTCAGCTCATCTGCCTTCACAAAGATCAGCTGAAAGTCCACGCTCAGCTCATGAAGCACTTCAGGCCCATCTATCTCAAAACTAACGATGTAAATAGGCACATATTTAGAACCCAGATTACCGGACCTATGCAATCTAATGTTTGCTTACCTTTTTTCTTTTTTCGCATTGTTTTGTATGGGGTGGTGAACTAGGAGTGGCGTAATAACAGCTGGGGCTCTCGCAGTTCTGTTCTAGCTTTGCAAGCAACTGGGGTTACATTCTGCTTGCAAGGAAAAAGTATTAGTTATAGTAACTCCTCAGTTTTTGTAGATATTTATAATAATTAGAATCTAGAAATGCTGAGGTACCAGAGCATTTTAGAGGCTTCCATTTGTCGACTCGCAACAAATAAGTATGGTAGTGGACTTTTTAATTTCCCCTAGTAATATAAATAATCTACTAGGAAGCTGAGATACACAGAATACAGGATATTGGTAAGCTGGGCATGGGTATACTGCAGAAAGTCCAATCGACACCGGTTACCTGGTTGTGTCCTCCGGAAGATTCGGGAAGAATTTCCATCGCCTGGCTACCAAATTTTTTTCTCGGACATATATCAGTACACCTGCTTCACACCTTACAGTTTCCCGAGTGTGTCATTGCCTTATGTGTTTTGGACACCATCAATTAAGTTTACTGCTCACAACATTTATTTCAGTTCGATTACATGGATATTTACATCAGAACCTATAATCAGTGCCAGAGAAGAGCATTTGCAGAGCATACACTAGTCAACCAATGCCATTCAGAGCAAAAGAATATTGCCGCGAAGTTATGCCTTCGAGGCTTTGTTGTTTTAGTTTTACTTTGTTTTCGGGCCCCTACTCTGGTCCCCAGTGTAGTCGGCTGCTGGCCGCCGCGAGGCGGATAAGGGTCTTCCCTCGAGGTAGTTTCCAAAGAACCCAGCTCCGGGTGTCAAGTAACACAGTCTGTGTTGTTCGATGACATGCTTACGACCCCCTGGTCCACGGACCGTTCGTCTTGAAGCTCTGGTCGTCGGGAGTGGTTAACCGAAAAGATCCAGGTTCAGGGAATTTCGGATTGGGTACCACGTGTTGAGTAGGGTTTGTTTTTGGTGCCATAGATTTGTTTCGTTGCATATGCACTTGCGTATTTGCTTTTGGTTGTTGACTTTTTGTGTACGCGCCTGGTCTTGTTATCGTGACTTCGTACTCGCTTTGTCTTGTTTTAACAGATCTTCTGAATTCGTTCAAAATGTGTTTTGTCTTGTGTATGCACTTGTTTCTGTCATGCTGATGTTTGATTTTGGCTCCGAGCCTTTTGGCTGGTGCTAAGAAAACCCTCTGTGATTGGTTACCTGGATGGCTCCAGAATGCTGCTGAACCCAATATAAGCAGCCGCCAAAGGCCCGCAGAGGACTTGGCTCCTGGACACCAAGCCTTGAACATCACCCTGCCTCTAATAAGCAACCTGCACGTCCGACCCCCCTCCCTTTTCGACTGTGGAGTCTTCCACCCACCGACTCTAGAACTTGGCCCCCCTTACAACTATGGAGGAGTTGGGCTCGCCTGCCCTTTGTATGGAGCTTGGTTCGTAAAGTTTGGCTGTGGTGGGGCCCCCCACTGAGGGTGTGGTCAAGGAGGGTGGCAGGGGAAGTTGCTAGAAGTCTAATATTATTCTACCAAAGTAACAGTTGCCCTAGTGCACTTTAACAATTATCGTCAAGTCGGTTAGAAAATAAATCGTTATTTGGACTTAACATTCGAAATCATCAATGACGTGGAAGGCCCCCTGCATTCCCTGATTCTGTATGGATGATAGACTTGCTCCGAGGGTCGTACCGGAGTTGAACTTTTGGCCAAACGGCTCATTTTTCACCAGAGTGGACAAATGGGGAAGACCCAATGTAAAGGTATCAAGGGCAGAGGAACCTTGGCTCGTCTTCGCCAGGGTCAACGAACTCAATGTTTGCCAAACCAGGCAGTTTGCATGCGGCCAATTTGCTATGGGCTCCCGCGTGCAAACTGATTGGTTTGGCTATGTCCGCAAGGAAGTGACTGCAACGAGGGCAGCCATGCCAAAGCTGGGAGGACCAGGTAAAGTCGTCCAAGCCGACGAGGCCCTCTTTCACTCTAAGAGAAAAGCCAATGTCGGTCGGCTCTTGGCGCGTGACGGCTTCGAACCGTGGAGAAACAATTTCGACGGCAGGATCTGCAGCCCATGGATCTTTGGTATGATTGACGTCGACACTAACGAGCTGCAGATGATAAGGGTGTGCAAGCGGGCACCCTGACCCTCTGCAAAGAGATTTGGAAACATATCGCGCCGGGAATGACGATAGTCACTAACAAATTGGCAGTGCATCAGAGGATCCCTGCACTCATGGATGGAGCCGGGGCGTCACTACAGTACACGCACCATACCGTCAATCATAGGAGGAACTTTGTGGATCCCAGGACGGGTGCCCACACTCAGAAAATCGAGAACACCTCGGGACCAGCGAAGGCTCTCCTGGTCCGTAACATGAAAGGATGGTGTGGTCGGGGGGCCAACACACAGAGAGAAAGAGCGGAGGCAAACCGAATCCTGCAGACCTACCTCGACTGGTGCTGGTGGAGGTCGCTAACGGTCTCATCAGGTGCACCGACCCCTTCCTCCGCGTGGTCGATGCCATCGCCCAGCGATACCCCAGAGCTGAAGGCATGGGCACTTGATAGTCGCATGTACATTTTTTGTTCACCTGTACCCCATATAGTTATTGGGGACAGCAAAATCCGTGGCATCTATATCACCAGCTTTCTGAAACTACACATGAAAAGTTATACTTACGAATATGTAGCCTATCAGCCTACAAATACAACGTACGCTAGAAAAAAAGTTATGGTTTCAAGTGTAATTTTTTGTCAACTTATGCACACCTTACACAAAATATCTGTAGTGGTTTCCTAAAATGCATACGAATCATCATGCGAAAGAAAAGCGAGTTGTGCAAAGAAATAGTGCCAAATGACTCCTAAATATTTCAACACGAAAAAAAAATCTAGCGTGGGAAGGCATGTTATTAAAACAGAAGTTCGGGTGAGTTGGTAGTTCATGACGCACGAGGACACAGCGCACCCGTAACAAACACTAGGACAACGTTCACAGTCACACCAAAAGAAAGGGACACTTACACAGCGCTGACTTCAACTCTTTGTATATTCCCGCCTTTTCTCTTCTTTCACGTCTAATGCATAACCTAGGCCTCATCTTTTTCTTTCTTTGCTAAAGGTTAAGTGTAAAAGTTTTAAGTCAGAAATTGAAAATTAAAAATTAAATGAAAATTAAATGAAAAATTAAAATTGAAATTACTGTAGATCAATGATGGAAAGCTAAGTAATCCAGCTCTTTTTGTGACAGCGCTATAGATGGATTACTAATACACCTGCCGTTTTGCCTGGCAATGTTCTCCGCTTCTATTATTTCCCTTGTGAGCTGGTCTCGGCTCCTTGCCAACACCACACACTTGTCAAGTTCCGCTGTGCACCCACGGTCCCGAATGTGTATGCCAACATGTCCAGAGTTCTTGTTGATGGTGGACAAGTTGTGTTCTCCAAGGCGGTGGTTTAAACACCTACCCGTCTGTCCGATATATGTTCTTCCACAGGACAGGGGGAAGGAGTAGACCACATTTTTAGTGCATCGAACAAACTTATTTCTGTGATTCGTTGTGCAGGACGTCGGTGTTCTTGAAGGAGTGTTTACCCTCTTGCTCAGGCTGTAGAGCTTGTTCGGAGCGGAGAAAATAACGTCCGTGCCTACTTTGTTTGCTATTTTCTTGAGGCCATGACAAAAATGATGGAGATATGGCACAATCACTGGTCTTTTTGCCCTGTCTCGATGACTTTTCCTGAATCGCTCATCATGCTTAAATTCTCTGAAAAGTCCTTCCGCCACTGATGTTAACAAGGATGGTGGATATCCAGCACGTTTTAATCTCGACACTTGCCCATCAAAGCTCCTTTGGATGGAATGGAAGCATGACTTCGTAAGAGAGTTCTTAAGGCACAACCGCGCTATGCCTCTCTTTACGAGTTTTGTGGTGCCAAGCCCTATGTTGTTTACCCCTAAAAAAAGTCAAATTTGGGGGTTTTACGTGCCAAACCAACGACGGGCATCTGGCACGCCCCAGCGGAGGACTGAGGATTAATTTGGACCACCTGGGGATCTTTTGACGTGCAACCGAAAGCTCGGTTACACGGCGCCTTAACCGCAATAAGCCTCCGTCAAATTGCGGGCACCTCGGCCGGGATTCGAACCCACCATATGGGGATCCGTAGGCCAGCGCTCTCGCCTCGGAGCCACCGAGGCGGCTTTTGTTTACCCGATTAAACGGAGTATGGTTTGAAGACTTCAACGAGTAAGACGTCTCTTTCTCCTGGGGCTTTTCCTGCCCCCCGGGCTCCACCGGTCACCGCATTTCATCGGCATGTGAAACCCTCTCAGTTCCACAGGCCCGTGTGAGCTCCACTCCTTTTTTTTTTCGCGGGTTCCCCATTTTATGGCAACGAGGATAATTACAACATTTTGGTGACGAGCGATTAACAACATTAGGCATGTGGCAAATGTTACAGGCTTGCCGTCATGCATTAAAGTTGTTCCGTATGTTCGCAAACTGTTTGCATTGTTCTAAAAAGCGAACCTTGTATTTCAGGCATAAACAACTAAGCACTCGACAAGCACACGGGCCATGGAGGAGTGTACAACCGCTGTGTCCACGACATCCTCGTTGGGGACAGAGAGTGGCTCTCTCCAGGTCAGTAGATAATTGCTTTAGAAAACTTAGCTCTACTTTTCAAGTGAGCGAATTTAGTACATTCGCACATTAAGCAGAAAAAATAGAAGCTATATAGTGTGTAATCATGATGCCAGGTACACCTGCACACAAGCGCTTTGTCGGCATTACTACGCAAAAAGTGCTTCTCAGGAACTTGCAGCATGTGTCACCCACAGGCCACACATACAACCTGGGGTCCTATCATAGCATGTTCGTCAGGTTTGCACCGAAGTCTGTGGCATTAACAGGCCCTATCATGCATGCAAGGCTTGTTTTCCGTAAACTAATTAGGTACATATGCAAAATGCAAGTCCATTGTTTTTTCTTGCAGGTCCCCTATGAATGCTCTTCACTGCAGACAATATTTCTGCTTCAGAACCAGATTGGCTGCTCTGCACCACAATGAAAACTCTGGAAGGGTTCAAGCTGTGACGCCCAAAGGGCAGCGAAGCAAAGGATGCAGAGAGGGAAGATGGGGACTGATCGACTCAATGAAGTAAAAACCCCTCCCACCTACGGCGAGTATCATACAATTTCGTTGGCACCGTAGATACTACGCACTGCACAGCATCGTTCCGAGGCAATTTCAATGCTGACTAGAGCCTTTTAGTTCCTTGACATAAGTGATGGGTAACATCGTTTACCGGTGCTCGCCCTAATTACAGCGTACGTGGGCCAGCTGTTGTCCGAGGCTGCTGCGTGCCGCAACCCTCAGAGAAGCCTTGAACAACAGACCCCGGGGGAACCTCCTGGGTGTGAATGCCGCAAGAGCAGCAAAGAGAGCAGGAGAAAGCCCCGTAGAAAAATAGAAAGAATCGGCTCAATATAGGCTCTATAAACATGCAGGGAGGTAGAAACAGAATAAAGTAGAAGGAGATTGGTGAACACTTAGAGGCTGAAAACTTCAGTGTATGGGGTAGCAGAGACCCACCTTAGAGATGAGGAACCACCATTTTTCAAAAATCCCGTATTTGGGTGCCTTACATATCCAGGCACCTCTCTCCGAAATATTATAGCGTAATTGAAACTCAAAGTATAAAGAAAAAACAATAATTATGTCGCACGGAACGCGCCTAAAATCTTCCCGAAAGAGGAAACCAACGTCGAAACGCGCCCTTCGCGCTCCGCCGGTGCGCGCCCGTTCGCAGCCATTTTGGTCTCGTTCGAAAGCTTGCTTCTTTGTCTACATTTTTGGCGCCATTAAAAATGGCGTCCACCCGGGGAAAGCACAGAATACCGCGTTTCCCCGGAGAAAGAAACCGAGCTAGCGATTAGCTAAGGAGCACGGGCCACAGCGAACGCTGTCGCTATTGGCCGAAGAGCATGCCTCCTCTCCTGAAATATCTCATTCTCCTCTCCTTCCTCGCGGCGCAGAAGGAGCCGAGAGCAGTCGAGCAACGAAGTTGAGATCGTTGTTTGTCGTCTGCTAGCGGTTGCGTTTTGGCTTCAAGCACGTTATTTTTCGGCGTCCGCCTGCTTCGTTTAGCTCGACGTCTTTAGGAGACATCGGTAGCGATCGCGATGCCTAGCGTGAAGCGTTCGACGCAGCGTGCGTACGGCAAGCGGAAGCGTCGGGCGTGGAACAAGAGGACTTCGCTCACATCGCCAGCCGCGTTGCTTGAGATGGACATGCGGCAAGTTCAGCTGCCAGCAGCTACATCGTCTTCCGAGATGCCCTCCCCTGATGTGAGCAATGAAGGAGACGACGGCTTCGGCCCTGGTCCGTCACGACTCGACTCGCATTTCTACACGGCAAGCGAAACTGCCCAACGTGCGGCGCAAGCTGAAGAGTTGAAGGAGGATTTGGCCACGAAGTCTGCCACGCAACGGAAGTTCGACCTCCTCAATGTCTCTGTCGAGGATGAAGAGACAGATTCCGGCACGCAGTTCGTGATCGTCGATTTGAACGTGCTGAACATGTTCTTCGCGAGCACCAAATGTGGGCAGTGCGGATTGGCCGCGCCTACGCTCGAGAAAGCCAAGGAGAAAGAGTACGGGCTGGCTGTGAAGTTGGTGCTGATGTGCCCGTCAAGTGGCTTCTGCGAGAAGCATTTTTCGTCGCCCAGAACTCAAGGGGAGGCACGGATTACGCCTTTTGAGCTCAACATAAGAGCTGTGAAAGGGATCCAGTCCATTGGAAAAGGGTCCACTGCGCTCTCCGACTTCTGCGCGGCCTTGAACGTTTCTCACAGAGGCCTTCACCATAAGACGTTCCAGCACCACTTGCCGACAGTGATGCCAGCCTGTGAGCTGTCAGCAGCAGCTTGTGAAGCAGGAAGTGTTGAAGCTGTGAGGACCCTCTATGCAGACTTTCTGAACCTTCCGAACAACATTGACGTCATGTATGATGGCACCTGGAAGACGCGGGGTAGCACGTCTCACATTGGTGTGGGCTGCATCGTGGAGCTATACACCGGCCTGGTGATCGAACACATCGTCCTCTGACACCTCGGCTTGGGATGTTCACTTGGCCCAAAGCCCGAAGAGGAAAGCTATAGTGCATGGTTGGCCGAGCAAAAGCCAGACTACAAAAAAAACATAGACTGCAAGTTGGGGCGAACGGAGGTGGAGGCAGCACTCATCATGTTCAGGAGGTCCTTTGAGAAGCATGGTCTGCGCTACACAACGGTCCTCTCTGACGGAGACAGCAGGACGCATCATGCTCCGACAGATGAAGCTGTCTATGGGTTCGTGGATATTTAAAAGAACGACTGCCTCAACCATGTCCACAAGCGGATGGGATCAGCCTTGCGGACGCTTGTTGACAAAAAGAAGGCTCAAGGCAAGGTGCTCGGAGGAAAGGGCAGGCTGACACAAGAAAGGATAAAAAAGATAACCAACTACTATGGTTATGCCCTTCGGAGCCACAGCCACAACGTACCTGCGATGCAGAAAGCTGTGCAAGCCACCCTTTGCCACATGTCGTCCACCGACGAGTCTCCCGACCACGACCTCTGCCCTGAGGGAGCCAGCTCATGGTGTTTTTACAACAAAGCACTTGCCAACAACGAGCAACCCCGTGGCCACAAGAATGCCCTCCCAGGCTTTGTTCAAGAAGCACTGGAACCAGTGTTTGCCAGGCTTAGGGACAAGGACTTGCTCCAGCGCTGCAGTGATGGCAAGACACAGAACCCGAGTGAAAGCCTGCACTCCATCATCTGGGCGCAGGTCTTGAAGCACACCCATGCATCACTGTACAGTGTACAGAGGGCTGTTGCTGAAGCTGTGAGCGTCTTCAACCAGGGAGTGAGGAAGACAAACGAGAGCGTGGCTAGCAGCCTGGGCTACACGTCTGGCACTGCCCTCGTCAGGAGGAGCACCGAGAAGGACAGTCGGAGGCTGCACAAGGCCAACAAAGAGTTCTCTGATGATGACAGCATGAAGAAGAGACTCTCCACAAGGCACAGGGTAGGCACAGACCAGGATTATAGTCCTGGGCTTCTCTGAGAGTCAGGCACACCCATCACCCATTCACAAGCTGGTGTTTTGAAGACGCCCCCTAAAAAAGCCCTTCTTAGGGCTAACCAATTGTTGCATATCGGGCTGTTTTCCCTACCCGTGTCTCTCCCTTAGTATGAAATTCAAACCAAGGGCATTCCACCCATCTAAAGCTTCAATGTTGTTACTTTTGCATAACCGAACTTCAAAGTCTATTTTCTAAGCTTTGTTTTTTTCAGCATATTCTCCGGCCAGGAAGGCTTTTTGATTCACTTGCGCTCAACCGATTTTCATAAACTTCGTACTATTTTTTTTGGAATGAACTAGACTGCAAGCTAAAGCTATTTTTATTACGATATTTCTTGGTACATAGAACTGGCGGTTCATTATTAGCCATTGTTATAGCCTCCATTGTATGTCTTCTGTTCACTTTAATTTTTTTACATGATTGTATGGAGCTATAGAAATAAAAATAGCTTTAGCTTGTATGGCATTTTTTTAGGAAGCAATTGATACCTTTTTTTCATTAAAATTTTAATAAGAAGGTTTTCAAAAACTTTTCATGAAATTAGCTAAATTATATTTTATTTTGTTAATAACTTTTCACAAAAATGCGATATCTGAAATCTGATAGCAGTTATGAAATCAGCGCAATAAACTGCATGCCTGTGCCAAAAATCGTTGAAACAGGCCAATAAACAAAAAATAAATTTTGAGAACCCACTTCCTCCCTTAACAGCTTAAAATGCTGCGTTTAGCCTGTTTTCTCTCCCTGGTTCCCACTCTGTGTACTGGAGACATGCCTGACAACACCGACCTAGTAATCAATAACACAAAACATCTACAGAGCAGCAGACATGAGCATATTGGCTGCAATTGTGATAAAACATGTTTTTATCCAATTGCAGATTCTGGATGAAATCAAGGAAAATGATGATTGCACCAAGATCAGCCTGCCACACTCTGCAGAGTCTTGCATAAGCTTTGGTTTGCACTTAAGAAGCGCAAAAGGAACTCATTGTTGATCGAGCGCAAAGATCTCGTGCTCTGGTGTGCATCCTATCTCAGGTCGATAAAGAGGTACCGCCAAGATAACCGGCCAATTTACTACTTAGATAAGACGTGGATCTGTGCTGGCCCCACATACTGCAAGGTATAAAATGACCGAAAGTCACATTTTTAAGTGATACCCAAAAGAAGGGGCTTACAACCAATCTGAGGAACCCCTCTGGAAAAGGCCAGCGACTCATCATTGTCCATGCGGGAAGCAAGAAGGGCCTTACTTGAGGGGGCAGCAGAGGTCTTCCAGGCAAAGAAGGGAAGCAATGACTACCACCAAGAAATGAATGGGTAATGCACTGAAGAATGGTTCACCAAGAAGCTGCTACCAAACCTCAATCCCGGGAGTGTTATAGTCAAGGGACAATACCTTGCATCACTCTGTAAAGCTCCACGTTGTGCCAACTACCAATACAAAGAAGGTCAGGATTCATCAGTGGCTCAGTAAAAATGGAATAACATCACACCTGTCCATGCTGATGGTGGAGCTCCTGAACCTTGTCAAAAAAGCGAGGCTGCAAGGCCTCAGTGGAAAAGTATAGCACTAATGCGATAGCAGAGCACCACGGCCACAGCATCCTTCATTTGCGTCCCTATCACTGCGAGCTGAACTTAATTTAAATGAGTTGGTATAGAGCCAAGTTAAAGGAGAAGTTGTGGGCCAGAACCAAACATCCAAGATTGCAGAAGTGGAGAAGCCGACTCCGAGTGCCTTGCAACATGCGAGCCCCGGGGACTTGGAAAGCAATGTAAAACACACCATTGGTGTTGAAGAACGGATGCAGGAAGCAGATGGCCTCGTTGACACTATCCTCGACAGTATAGTTATCGACACGTATGGGGACTCTGATACAGATACATGTGTCGAAGATGAAGACATGGGTTGTGAACCACTTGAAGAGTAGGCATTCTTGCCTTTCCACTGCCCTGTGATGACATGTGACACCAGCAGCAGACTCAGCATGTGGTAGCAATATCCACGACTGGTGGGTGCGTCGATTGCTCACTCAAAATGTGATCCCAGCAGTTGTGTTTATTCCTTGCAGGAGCAATATGTAACACCATGTCTGGGATGATAATAAAACCTGTCTCGTGAGATACATTGTAAATCTGTGTCGTTCAAATTCAGCATTTACAAATATAAAGTGAGCATAGTATCAGAAAACTCTAAAGCAAAATTTCAGCCTGGTGAGTGGGGAACCTTTTGACCCTTTGTATCCCGGAAAAAATTTGAAACTACAGTCGAGCCCACTTATAACGGCCCCACTTAGAACGAACACTCAGTTATTACGAACAATTTCTAATAACACGAACATACTTTGCAAGAATCCTACAGAAGACGGTCCACTTTTAACGGCCGCTTCTGCATGCGATTCTCGGATAGAGTTTAATTGGGATACAGCTCATTTCATGCCGTGCAATTTATAAACATTGTACCTTGTGCTAACGACTTGTAATCCTCATATGGGTTTACCCATCTTGTGACAGGAGATCACTATCAACCTGGCAGCCCCTCTATGGACATCGCAGAGCCAGAGGCAAGTGCCAGTGCCGCAGCAGCCCCGGATCCCCCCACCGAGCAGACCGTACCTGCTCCTGCAGCTGCTTCAAGCTGCATCAGCGACAGTGTGGCAGCTACTCACGACGAAGCCAGGCCGCCCAGAGGAAGGATGGTGCTCCTAGAGCAGACTCTCTCAGCAGAGAACGATGTACAAAAGTATCTGCTGAGGGCAGAGTCTGCCCTCCGTATCAAGCTCCTTGAGGAGGAGCAGCAAATGAAGGTGGCAGAGCACCGCGTGCGGCTCCAGGTGGAGCAGACGAATTTAAAAATTGCTGAGTGGAAGCTGAGGGAGCTTCAACAGGAAGGCGAAAAATAAAAAGCAGTGCCAACGCCTCGACTTTTGAAGGAATCTAATTTATTTCACAGAAGTTGAAAGCTGGGACTATATCCGGAAAGGGATAGGGTGCAATTTCAGCTTGTTTCACGTTAGGCATGCTTTGAGAAAATGCACGATTACATAATGGCTCCTGCCTATCATCTATTATTATCATTTGAACTAGTAAAAAGCAACTGCACAGTCACTACAGCGAAGGGTCTGGCAATATTTTCACATTTTTATTGGTCAATAAACAGGAATAAAGAAAACAGTAAAGGCATTTACGAAATACACTAAAAAATACTCATTTACATATGAACATACCTGCAGACGATGCTTATAGGACAGTTTCATTGGACGCCGTGCTATTTACTCCAGTACAATGAAAAAAAGCCACTTTCACGACAAAAGCTTTAAAGGGGCAATGAAACGATTTTCGTACTTCGTGCAGATATTGCTTAAAACAAATCCCCAAAGTTTATGAGCTATGAAACATGCTTGTGTTTTTAAACTTGTGCAATAAAAAATGCCGAAGACAAAAATTAAATAAATGGCAGCGTTTCCCCCTTTAACTTGCAGCCAGAAAAAGTGGCCAAGTGATCTGGAGACACTTGGTAACAAGTAGGGTAACAGGTCTAAACACTCTGCAGGGGTTTGCTTACCTGAAAACAGGAAATGACTCAAGGGAGGAAAACGAAGAACACTTTACATGTACGTCGAGGGACATCAGAGAAATTGGCCTTAATTATTGTAGAAGACATGATTGCCCACTTAGAAGAGTTTGACAGATTCACAGATGCAACTGGAAAGTTGCTTGAAGATTTCTGCGATGCCCTGGACCAAGTGTTAGGTAATGCACAGGTAAAATGAGACGGGAAAAAAATGTGGGAACGAAACAACTTACACTCAACAACAGACTATTGTCGCATGTCCCACAAACTGTATGACAGGCTGGGAAGTATGGAAACAAATGAAGGTACAAAAAGCTTAGGGTCACCACGAAAGAGTTAAGATTAAATTTGGCAAATCCTAACCAGAACAACAAGCTCAGGAACGAGCGGGTAAGCCAAAAGGAAGTGAAGCTCAAATACAAAAAGTATCTAAAAGTATTGAGAACATAGTATCGAAACAGCCAGAAAAAGAATGGACGTATGAGGATCTACCTAATAACAATCTTTAAAAAAGAATTAGAGAAGCATTGAATTAAACAAAGAGAAAAGCAAAAACAAAGACACAAACCAAAAAGCTGGTGGGATAAAAAGGTCAAAGCAGCCATATTGTGGCGCCAAGAGGCATCTAGGGAGCATAGGTGGGTAAAGAAAGGGGGAGCCTTACCAGCTGAAACAGCCTCAAAATGGGAGAACTTGCAAGAGTGGAAAAGGGAGGGAACAACTTTATTACAGGCTGAAATTACAAGTGCAGGAGTGCAGTAAAGCAGTAAAATCGGAAGTGCAGTGCAATAAAGGAGTAAGTTGCAGAGTAAACAATCCCCAATGTGTGTTGGGGGCAGTGTGAGAGCACGGCTAAACAGCAACCAAAGGGAGAAAGCATTTTATGCGAAGGCACTGTTTGTGAGAAAATGCAGCCGAGCCCTTTTTGGGGTTTACGACACATTTCCAAAAGTCTGAGCCTTTAGTTCATATTATTATGACGAGTCGGTGATGCTTGTGAAAAAAATCTCGGCAAGATTTCCGAGGTAAGAAGTGTTCCAAAGCCTGTTGGGAAACAAGCTTGCTTTACTTGATGTTGAGTGCTCAGAAAACTGGAATTCTAACGTAGAACTTGGAAATGTGACAAGAAGCATGCCAAGCACTTTGTGCCGTGCGCCACTGAAGTTGTGCACTGGATTCCTCCGAGCTGTGGTCAAATGTATATAGGCCAGACCGGTCGGTGTTTAAACGACAGACTGCGAGAGCCCGCGGCTTTGCTCAGCAACGGCTAGGGTCTCACTTGCCAATACACTGCAAGGATTGTGAATGTTCCCCTTGATTGGAAAACACGCAGGTGGCAGGACGCAGCGGAGGAAAATTGGAAAGAAAGATGCTGGAAACGGCCCTTACACTTGTCTGCAAACAAGACCACAGTATCAGTGTTGCGTCTGTACATTTCACAAGCAGGGAACTCAAGTTTATTAACAGTGATTAATGATATTTTTGTATGCGCTGCGTCACCCTACTGATTACGTCTTTACGTGTGACACGGCTGCTTTACACGAGCCAATGTTTGTATTTTACTCCGTGTATGACCCCACAAGATATGTGATTAGATGAACACATGCACGTCCGAGACACTGTGCGCGTGTGGAATTTCGAAAAAAATTCAGTTGTTAGTCAGCGTCTGCCCCGTGTGCCCCTTCTACTTTCGTCCCGTCCTTTTGTGCTGTTTTTAATAATGTCATATTATTATAAAATTAACTCTTGCACTCCTAATTGGGGCACCGTAAATATGTATGTTCATGTATAGCAGAAATTGGAGTGTCACCTTTAGAAACAAAGGAGTCAATTGGCTGTCACCTTTAGAAACAAAGGAGTCATTCGGCTGCCACCATGAATATTTAAGAGCTTAAAATGCTGCGTTTAGGCTGTTTCCTTTCCCTGGTTTCCACTGTGTGTGCTGGAGACATGCCTGACAACACCGATCTAGTAATCAATAACACAAAACATCTACAGAGCAGCAGACGTGAGCATATTGGCTGCAATTGTGCTAAAACATGTCTTTATTTAATTGCAGATTCTGGATGAAATCAAGGAAAATGATGATTGCACCAAGATCAGCCTGCCACACTCTGCAGAGTCTTGCATAAGCTTGGGTTTGCACTTAAGAAGCGCAAAAGGAACTCATTGTTGATCAAGCGCAAAGATCTCGTGCTCTGGTGTGCTTCCTATCTCAGGTCGATCAAGAGGTACCACCAAGATAACCGGCCCATCTACTACTTAGATAAAACGTGGATCTGTGCTGGCCCCACATACTGCAAAGTATAGAATGACCGAAAGTCACATCTTTAAGTGATACCCAAAAGAAGGGGCTTACAACCAAACTGAGGAACCCCTCTGAAAAAGGCCAGCGACTCATCATTGTCCATGCGGGAAGCAAGAAGGGCCTTGGGGGAGCAGCAGAGGTCTTCCAGGCAAAGAAGGGAAGCAATCACTACCATCAAGAAATGAATGGGTAATGCACTGAAGAGTGGTTCACCAAGAAGCTGCTACCAAACCTTAATCCCAGGAGTGTTATAGTCAAGGACAATGCCTTGCATCACTCTGTAAAGCTCCACTCCCTGCCAACTACCAGTACAAAGAAGCTCAGGATTCATCAGTGGCTCAGTAAAAATGGGATAACATCGGACCTGTCCATGCTGATGGTGGAGCTCCTGAACCTTGTCAAGAAAGCGAGGCTGCAAGGCCTAAGCTGGAAAAGTATTGCACTAATGTGATAGCAGAGCACCACGGCCACAGCATCCTTCATTTGCCTCCCTATCACTGTGAATTGAACTTAATTTAAACGAGTTGGTATAGAGCCAAGTTAAAGAAGAAGCTGCAAGCCAGAACCAAACATTCAAAATTGCAGAAGTGGAGAAGCTGACTCCGAGTGCCTTGCAACATGCGAGCCCCGAGGACTGGGAAAGCAATGTAAAACACACCATTGGTGTTGAAGAACGGATGCAGGAAGCAGATGGCCTCGTTGAAACTATCCTCGACAGTATTGTTATCGACACGTATAGGGACTCTGACACAGGTACATGTGTCGAAGATGAAGACATGGGTTGTGAACCACTTGAAGAGTAGGCATTCTTGCCTTTCCACTGCCCTGTGATGACATGACACCAGCAGCAGACTCAGCATGTAATAGCAATATCCACGACTGGTGGGCGCGTCGATTGCTCACTCAAGATGTGATCCCAGCAGTCGCGTTTATTCCCTGCAGGAGCAATATCTAACACCATGTCTGGGATGATAATAAAACCTGTCTTGTGAGATACATTGTAAATCTGTGTCGTTCAATTTCAGCACTTACAAATATAAAGTGAGCATAGTATCAAAAAACTCTGAAACAAGATTTCAGCCTGGTGAGTGGGGAACCTCTTTAAGCCTTTGTATCCCGGAGATATTTGAAAAATAATAGTCAAGCCCACTTATAACGGCTCCACTTAGAACAAACACTCAGTTATTAAGAACTCTTTCTACACATACCTTTATGACTGAAGATTTCACCATCAAAAGAGTTGTGGCAAAATTTGTGCCGAAGCTGCTCAGGGTGGAGCAAAAGCAACTTCACGAAGTCTCCCAGGACATGCTGGATTCCACAAGCAGTGACCCCGACTTCATGAACCACTGGTGACGAGTCTTGGGTGTACAGGTACAACCCGGAAACCATATCCCAGTCGTCACAGTGGGAGTGATACTGACTGCTTTCATTGACTCCCGCGGTGTGGTACACCACAAGTACGTACCACGGGGTCAAACAAGCACCAAAGAGTACTGCAGGAATGTCCTCCGTCGCCTACGTGATGCTGTGCGGCACAAAAGACCGGAGTTGTGGAACACAGGAAATTGGCGCATCACGACAATGCTCCACCACATTCCTCCCACTTGATTCAGACATTTTTGGCAAAAAACCGAACTCCTATAGTTCAACAGGCTCGTTACTCCCCTGATATGGCCCCTGTGACTTATGGCTGTTTTCAAAATCAAGCGGCCATTGAAAGGAGCGTGATTTCAGACAAGAGAGGACATTATGGCTGCAATGACAGCTGAGCTAAACTCCATTCCAAAAGAGGCCTCCTCAAAATGCTTCGAACAATGGCAGCACCGCTGGCAGAAGTGTGTGGAGTCCTAAGGAGACTACTTAGAGAGTGATTAGGTTTCCAACACTCCATTTATGCCGTTTTTTTTCTTCGGCCAAAGGTCGGATACTTTTCTAACAGACCTCAGAGAGCAAAGTTTGTGTGCACACCTCGTCGCACGTCACGTAAAGTCCTAATGCAAAAAAAGTAACCCTTGAAGTGCCGGAACCACCGCTGCCATTGCTCTGCGTTCTCGAAGTCGAACTGCGGCGTCGGTCGCATGACGAAGCTGCAACGGTGGCCTAAGTTCCTATTAGCAACCCGCCACCTCTTCCGACACCATATAGAAGAATGCACCCCGAAGACCGAGGCCGGTAACATAATGCCCAGCTGTCTGCTGCAGCTTTATTCATGTACAAATGTAACGGAAGCATGGTGACCTCTAGGTCAGTAGTTTTACAGGTTAGTAGCACCATCCAACAAGAACCCTCCAAAGAGCCTTCTGTGGTACACAGCCCATAAACATCTTAAGAAATGACGTCAACTCAGACTTAGGTGAACCCACATATCAATGGGCACCAATGTTGGTGTTTCTGTTCACCTATAGTCACGAGTCGCACCAAAAATACAATGGCCAGCATCAGTGCATATTAAAAGGGTACACCAACAACTTTTCCATGGCCTGCGATTCACCTGAAAAATGGCAGAACAGACAAGTACCTATTTTCTGAGCGTATTTTCCGGGGCAAATTTGGGGTCAAAAACACACGTTTTTGCTTCGATAGTTCGCACCCGGTGCATATACATCCACAGTTCGCACCAGATGCTTAGTTGACACAAAAATCTTCTCATACATGGCACATCATGGCAAATGTCTCAATTCTTAGCTCAGAAAGAAGCTTGTATTATACATACTTTGTCATTCACATATTCTTTCATTCAAAAAATCCATGACATCTCATCACAATAAACGATCTCAGAAAACAAAAATTCCTGTATAGCCAGCCTGCAGGCTATAACGTAAATTTTTGAAAAAACGCCCACCAAAAGTGGGGATCACCGGCTACAAACCAAGTGACTGATACCGCAGATCATGGACACTGCAAATTCGCATTTCACAATGCGATAGACACGTGGGAATTCGCTAAGAACTTGTGTCATGGGAAAGAACAGCGCAGGTTGCCGGACGCAGCAGATTCACCCTTCAAAGTGTGAAAGACCCCCCACAGAGAACTTGCATCTCACAAGAATGAATATTGTGGACGCAGAAGATTCAAGTTTTATGGTGCAATAAATGCGCGGGAACCCGCTACAAACTTGCTGTCACGGGAATTTATACTGCGCGCGCAGATCACGGGCAAAAACGCAGAAATCAGATACAAACTCGTATGTTATGGGAACAAATACCGCAGATTGCGAACGCAGCAGAATCATATTTTACGATGCTATATACACGCGGGACACACTTGCATGGAAATGAGATCGCGAACAAAACCGCGGAATTCCGCTACAAACTTTATGTCACGGGAAAGGATAAAGCATATTGCCCGGTCGCAGCAGACTCGCCTTTCACAGTGAAAGATACATGCAGGAATAATTTGCGTTACGGGAGCCAATATTGTGCACACAGATCGAAGATAAAAACGCAGGAACCCACTATGAACTCTCTTGTCAGACGGGTCGGAACAGCGAATTTCGCGGTTCATGTAAGTCCCGTCAAACATCGCGTCACGTCCGACAGGCAATGTTTTGCAATTTTCGTTACAGATATTTAGCCAGACAAACGGGATGGGCAATTTCTCGGACGCGGGCTTTCTCTCGGAACTTTACGGTAGTCCGCACAACCTAAAATTTCAACTTTTAAACATGCATAGTCCGCGGACTATGGCCCAAAAAATAAGGCAGTCACGTCTGAAAAATCTAACAAAATATTTAGACAATTTTTTTTTTAAGTTATTGAATGTTTACGTTTGTTGTTCGAGTGAATTTCAACATGCTATTCAGATGGATGGATGGATGCTAATAGCTGCACCGTCTATAAGAGGTAATAGCTTGAGCCACCTAGCCTAGGAACCAAACATGATTCTTCTCCTCGCCCTTCTAATCCAATTTCCTCCCCGCCGGATTTTTGTAATCGTATATCGGGAGTGTTGGATATTGCCAAATAAATAGCCTTTGGGGATTCGGGCAAAAAAAAAAAGGAAACTAAACACATCACCCTCGCCTTCTCTTCCGGCGAGGGAGTAGCCAATTTTCCTCAGTCCAAACCCAGTCGGCATTATCCCAACACCGGGCCCACTGGGAGACAGGGCCTAGACATTGGGCCAGAGTCACGCGGGCGAAAGTTCCAATTTTCATCTGTACTACCTGTCCCCCAGCAGTGCTAGTTAGTTTTGTCAGTCAATTCACCCTAGACAATTTCTATCAATCTTCTAATCTCTTTGTTATTGTGATTTTCTTATCATTCATCCATCCATCCCTTTTCGTCTGCAAACTCTAGTGCACTAGCCAAACCCACTGCCCCCTCCAAGCCCTGTGCACTTTACAACAGGTGCTCTATTTTCTTGACTTCACCTTGGCATATGGCACACCGTGTATCCATTTCCTTATATTTTACTTTAATGTACTAGTCCTCAATACTCCTGCTTTCGCCTCCAATAACAGGTTCCCCCGTGATTTATCATAGCAATGTTCTTTCCTTATTTCCCGTTTCCATACCCCTGTAAATAGTTAATGTTGATGTTCTCTGCAATCTTCTGACCCATTTTCTTCTGTTACTTTTACTTACTTTTTCACAGTGGCAGCCTGTTCTGCCCCAGCACATGACTGTTGGTATTTAAACTTCAGCTTTCGGGTTCGGTTTGTCCATTTAGTGTTGATACTTTTCATACATAAATGCTTGCAGTATATCTCTGTCGCCCATCGTGTCTCCTCCATTGTGTCTAATCTTTGTTCAAATTTTAGTTTACTGATCACCTCTCTAACCGACATCTATATATCTATATAGATATATATATATAAAGAAGGAGGAGGGTCCCGCTTGAAGAAGGAGGGTCCCCCTCCGAAACGTCTGATTAAACTATCCAAGTTTGTTTGAACCTCAATGGCTTTTTTAATTTATATATATATATATATACACGGTGATACAAGGAGATGCCAGGCTCTTTAAATCAACCGGAAGATTCGGTTTCTTAACCTATCGCGCTACGACTTTCTGCAGCGTTGACCACAGAGGATGCATTTTTTTTTGTAAAATTTGCAAAGAGCGAACTTATCTGAGGAAAAAGTAACGAAAGAAAAGGCCCTCCTATGGAAACGCAGCAACGCCACCGGTCTTCAAACAACACGGCGCTGTTTCGCACGGGAGACAAGAGATGGCGCAAGCGGTCGCGACGCCAACTGCCGCCAACGAATGTGCAGACTGTAGCGATACCGCATGCTAGGCGTATGCGTGCCTGAAAGAAGTCAGACGATGAACTGCGCTCTAGGTCATGAAGGAACCAAAAAAGCCCGAAAAAGCGTCAAGCTTCGAAAACCATTTCGCCCCTGCCAGAGAGCTTAAAGCTTGGTCGACCGTAGGTAGCGTGAAGCGCTCGCGAACAACGCACTTATTTAGCTTCGTAAGGTCTGCACATACTCTTAGTTCCCCCGACCGTTTCGTGACCAGCACGATTCCCGCGCACCACTCTGTGGGGCCGTCTACTTTTCTAATTATTTCCATGCGCACGAGAGGTGGCAGCTTTCGAAGCTTGACGCTTTTTCGGGCTTTTTTGGTTCCTTCATGACCTAGAGCACAGTTCGTCGTCTGACTTCTTTCAGGCACGCATACGCCTAGCATGCGGTATCGCTACATGGTGTCAGAAGTGGGCGGCGGTCATCTATCGCGCTGAGGCCGCAGACGGCAGCATTCCTGGAAAATGGAAAACAAGCCCGCAACAGTAATCCCGGCCCTCCAGCAACCGCCACCACTGGACTTTGACAAGACGTCAGAGTGGCCGGCGTGGATCGACCACTTCAATGACTACCGCTTCGCAACAGCGCTCAACGAACGCTCGGAAGAGGCCCAGGTACGCACGCTACTTTACACAATGGGTCGCCAAGCCCACGAAATCTTTGCTACCTTTGGGCTGACCGACGAAGAAGCAAAAAAGTATGATGTAGTCAAGCAGAAGTTTGACAGTCACTTCATCAAAGAGCGGAACATCGTTTACGAAACTGCGTGCTTTCACAGACGCCAGCAACGGCCAGAAGAATCGGTGGATCAGTTCGCAACTGCACTTCACGTTCTTGCAGACCGCTGCGACTTCGCGGATATGAAGGAACGGCTCATCCGGGACAAGTTTGTCGTCGGGCTTCGTGACGCGAAACTATGCGAGGCCCTGCAGATGGATTCGCAGCTGACATTGGCTACAGCACTGGCCAAGGCGCGTCTCGAAGAAACCGTGCGACAGCAGCAGCAGAGCCTCCGACCGGAAGGTCTACACTCCGGGAGCTCGCCGGAACTTCAGGACCAGGGCGCCAACATGGATGCCGTGGACCACCAGAGACGTCCACAACGCAACAGGGGGCGGTGCCTGTACTGCGATGGCGATGCCCACCCGAGGTCGGCGTGCCCGGCCAAAACTTCCAAGTGCCACAACTGCGGCAACAAAGGACACCTTGCGAAAGCATGCCTCAAGAAAGTTGAGTCAGCGCAAAGAAAGGTACGCGTCTCGGCTGTCCAACACGACACCGGGGAAGCTTTCATTGGCGCGATTGATGCGGACCGGAAAGCGCGCTATGTGCAGGTTCGGATAAACTCGGTGCCCATCCTCGCTAAGGTTGATTCGGGCGCGGAAGTGTCAGTTTTACCGTCTACTTTTCCAGGATTGCCCACCCACCTTGATAAGGCAGACGAGGTACTACAGGGGGCTGGCGGCAACAAGCTCAATGTATTAGGCAAATTTGTAGCCGAGGTTGCGTGGAAAGAAAAAACTGCCCGTCAAACGTGCTACGTAGTTAGCCCTCTCCGCGACATACTTCTCAGGCTGCCAGCCTTGGAAGCACTAGGTGTCGTTAAATTTGCCGACTCACTTACTGCAGATAAAGAGCGGTACGAGACACTTTTTCCGCACATGGGTCGTAGCCTAGGAACTATCCCAGGAGAATACACTATCAGGCTACAACCTGGTGCGATTCCCTATGCCATAACCGCTCCGCGGCGAGTGCCGATTCCGCTCATGGAAAGACAAAAACACGAGATTGAGAGACTCGTGCGCATGGAAATAATTAGAAAAGTAGACGGCCTACAGAGTGGTGCGCGGGAATCGTGCTGGTCACGAAACGGTCGGGGGAACTAAGAGTATGCGTAGACCTCACGAAGCTAAATAAGTGCGTTGTTCGCGAGCGCTTCACGCTACCTACGGTCGACCAAGCTTTAAGCTCTCTGGCAGGGGCGAAATGGTTTTCGAAGCTTGACGCTTTTTCGGGCTTTTTTGGTTCCTTCATGACCTAGAGCGCAGTTCGTCGTCCGACTTCTTTCAGGCACGCATACGTCTAGCATGCGGTATCGCTACACAGACGACGCCAAGAGCCGGCCCTTTAGCAGACAATCTTTTCGACTCAAAAGCGGCGCGAGCTTTCCTGATATCAGTTGGCAATGCATGATTTTATCGTCCTAATAAAACATATTGAATGGACACATAATTGATTCAAAAAATGGTTTGTCAAGTTATTTTGACTGTTTTTTTTTGTTTTCTTTTTGTTTTGTTTTTGAGGGTACTGATGTCTGCTTTGCAGTTAGTCTTTACTACCGCGTTTGTCTTTGGTTCTGCGACTGTTATTCACGCTGTTTTCTTATGTTTGACGTCGGTATGGTGCGTTTAACTCCCAGCGAACGAGCTAAGGTCGTACTTTGGTACGGGGAGTGCCATAGGACGAAAGAAGGCCGCCGACGCTTTCAAACGGTGTTCAGGCGACGGCCTCTGAGCTCGCCTGCCATCCTGCACTGGGTGAGGTGCTTCGAAGAGAACGGAAACGTCCGCAACAAGGAACGGACCAGTCTGTCGCCCTCACAGTAGCAGGTGTTCTTAAAGAATGCGATCCTTGGTGCGTTTTCTGCGGACCCGCACCTGTCAACTCGGAGGGGGGCCAGGCTCTTTGACGTTTCTCAACCCCACGTTCACCGGGTCTTGAAGAAGAACCGCTTGTTTGCGTACAAGATGCAGACCCTGCAAGAGCTCTCAGAAAATGACAAGGCGAAGTGCCTCGCATTTTATCAAGATGAGCTGGCCCGAATTGCAGCTGACCCAAGCCATCTCCAGTTTCTGATGTTCAGCTACGAGGCAATCTTCCACCTCAATGGCCATGTGAACAAGCAGAATTTCCGATATCGGAGTGAGGAAAACCCCCACTGGCACCAGGAGGAAGCTGCCCACACGCCAAAGACTACAGTATGGTGCGGGATTTGGAGAGAAGGAATCGTCGGGCTATTTTTTTTTATAGCTCAGTGACTCGCAAGTTTTGTCTTCAAATGCTGCAGGAAGAGTTCCTTCCCGAACTGGAGCAGCTGCACATGCAGAAATAAAACTGCATATTTCAGCACAATGAGACGCCTCCGCACTACGCGTCCACGATGCGCGCCTGGCTGAATAGCACGTTTCCAGGCCGGTGGATGGGCAGGGCATCCTCCGCCATGCCGTGGCCACCGCGCTCCCCGGATCTCACGATCTGCGATTTTTTCGTTTGGGGCTTTTTTAAGTCCAAGGTGTACGTCGGCCGCATCGCCACCATGGCCGGCCTGAAGGCTCGCATTAAGAGAGCCTTCCTGTTGATATCTGACAGGATGCGAGGCGCAGCCTTTGAGGAATACCTCCGCCGGCTGCGTCGTTGCGTCGACCTCCGTGGAGGGCACGTCGAGCTCCGTTAAACGTGCTGCCTAGTTTTGTTTTATTTGGGGGGGGGGGGGGGGGGGGGGGGGGGTCTTTGGTTTGTTTTGAAGCCTCTCATCATTTTTTCTTTTGTTTGTTTTTATTGACAAGCATCTCGAAGACTGAGCTGTGCCAAACGGCCCTCATTAGGGCCAACCACATATGCATTTGGTGTCCGGCTGTAACACCTATGTTTTCAAGCAATTTTGTGGACATTTTGCTCCGTTCTCTCAGATAGGCCCAGGTGCTTTTTATAAACGCCAGAGTGTGCACGTTCGGCACATACCAAGTGAAAGCGAAGATTCCGAACTGAATGGCGACGACGACCATGAGTGTATGTATGCTTGTGCACTTTTTATAAAAATGAGTTGGTTTAAAATTCGTTGGACGTTTTAATTTGTTTGTACTCGTAACAACCTTGAAGAAAAGCCGTAACGAACACGAGGAAGTATAACGAAATTCTTTCTAGGAAGTTACTGAAACTTTTTGCTCATTTGTTCACATTTTTCCGCAGACGTCCCCACTGGCCATGTGCTAGATTCGGACATAGAATCCGAGCCTGAGAACTTGGACTCTGATGACAACTTGTCGTTTGGTCATTCAACGGCGTCAACGTCCTCTCACACGGAGACACACGGTGTTCGAGCACCTTTGAGAGCCAAGAAAGTCTAACGAAGCCCAGTTTGAAAAACTGGGTACTTCGACACCTGTGAACTTTAAGGGATCGGAGGACCTACCGCAGATTATACTGAGCATAAAAACACCGTACGAATTCTTCAAGTATTATAGCACAAGTTCCCTGACTAAGCTGATCATAGAGCAATCAAATCTCTAGTGTCCAAAACTCACCAAACAGTTCCTTGGGTTTGTCAGAGGAAGAGCTGGAGCAATTTATCGGTATACTTTTCCACACAGCGACCACGCACCCGCCTGGGTCTAGGTATTATTGGACAAAGGAGTTTACCATCCCGAATGTGTCGTCAGGAGTCAGGAAAGATCTGTAAGTGCTCCGAGGTGATCAAAGGCAACCTCCACTTCAAAGACAACATGAGCATCCCAACCGATAATTCGCATGCCTTTGCAAAACTTCGGCACTTTCTCGCAGAGGTACTGAAGCCAATGAGAGATGCTCCAAAACAGGAACACCTAACAGTAGATGAGCAGATAATTCCGTTTGCAGGAAGACACGCGATAAAACAATACTTACCGAAGAAGTCCCGTAAGTGAGATATACTGTGTGCTTTCACGAGTTAGCGGCTTATGCTACTCATTTGAGATATTTACTGGTAGAAAAGACAATGCGCTCCTCAATGGAGATGGTGACTGGGGAAAGAGCTACAATGTTGTGATGGGACTTGCAAGGGACGACCAAACTCTGAGTGACGCATGGGAAAAGGCTAAAGATGGGACCCACGGCATGCTAGTTGAGGACGGGCTATCGTTTCACCGAGATGAGTTGGAGGGTAAGTCCTGTAAGGAGATTGTACTCGTGAGCTTGTGGCTGCGTTCCGTGCTGGAACTGGCCCATGACACTCTGTGTGGGGTCACTTCTCTCAGTGTGGTGGACTTGTGCATGCACCCGATGAAGGTGATTGCACTGAGAGCTTTAATGGCGAAGGCAACATGCCAGGCGCTTTTAGGGGTTTTCGCGGTATGGGAGACCCAAAACGATTTACTCTGACCAGAGCACCAATTTTGTTTTGAAACTCACAGCCGAGCTAGCCTGGAGAGCAGGAGTGCCATATTCCACGCCGGAACACCCTCAGAGTACCAGGATTGTAGAGTGGTAGAATGGGAGCTTTAAGTCAATGTTGCGACATGTCGTGAAAACTCACAACCGGGACTGGGATAAATACACCCCATGCATGCTGTGGGCGTACCGTGAGGTGCTTCACGACACAGGGTTTTCACCGTTGGAGCTTATCTATGGACGCGAACTGCAGGGTCCACTGAGCAAACTAAAGAGCTATGAAACTTTCAACATAAAGCAATCTATGCATCCCCTACCAGAATACCATACCATAAAAAAAAAAATATGCAATACAAAAATTTAAAAACCAGCAAAATTGAAAGAAAAAGCTTACAGGGGAGAGCCCCACACTTATGCAGTGCATTTGTCATGTAACAGCCTTTTGATGATTTCACTTTGTGCACATACTGCAAAGAGAGGAAAATACAAGCATATCGCATATTCACAATTTCTGCGATAAAACACATGCCAAATGCTGAACAATAGAGACTGGCGGCGTGGCACTGTACCTCTGGACATGCCCACAACCACAATGTGCTATACGGACATGGCATTATGTGCAAGCCATGTATACAATAGCTCAGGTTTGCAAACAAACGGCTGCAATCCTAATGGCACCGTGTATGCACAATAGGGTGTTTACAAGTGTGGCATTTCCTGTCAAGAAACCACTGGGATGCAATGTTGTCTGCATCAACGTCTTCCTAACAATGCCTGTCTACTTTGATAGCCTCCTCGAAATGAACGATGCTCGGTAAACCGTAAAACTTTGCGTGAATGGTTTGACACAAGGAGACCAGTAGTATTTCAGTTTTAATATAAAAGTCCTACACTACATAAATGGCACCACCAACCACCACTGCCGCCCTTGCTCTCAGGCTGGCTGCCCCCAGGGTGTGCAGCCCCATGCTGTTGATCGTTCAGTAAATCAGTGTGGGTCGGAGTATCACTGGTGTCGGACGTGTCTTCTTTCCTGTCTTCTTTGCAGGGCTTGTTCCCGCCCTCAGCTCCGCCGGCCACCACCTCGTCGGCATGCAAGACCCTCTTTACTTCTGCAGGCCCACGTGGGCCCTGCTCCTCTTCTACCTTATTATGTGGGTTTTTCTTTTTCAAATTACTACAAGACCCATCTGCATGAACAAGGCAGAACAGGGGCAAAAATGCACATGGTACAATTCTGATCGCGATTTTTAGTTGGCACGCACATGGTGCAAACTTTAAAAAAAAGTGTGGATAAAAGCTGCTGGAAAGAGTTCAAGCAGGTGATCACCAACATGTACGCGAATACAAGAACGCGTTTCCCAGAGAAGTCTGTCTGTGAAGTCCTGGAGATGGTCAGTAACGATACCAGAGTGTGCACCCATACTGTCGCGAAGTACAAGGCACAGTGTCTGTCTGGCAAGGTGGCGTCCCCGAAGCGAAGATCTCGCAACGTAAAAGTTTCGAGCACGCGAAACGTCAAGCATGACGAGTTCACACTCAATGCCATTTGCCTGAAGGTGCATCGCAAGTACTCCGAAAGGGAGATTCCTACTCTTGATAGCGTAGTGGAGGCTGTTAATAAAGACAACGAGCTGCCCGACCTGTTGAAGACGACTTTGTGAGTTTGCTGAAAGACATCGGCTTCACTTTTGAGAGAAGAGGAAACGGAGATTGGCGCTTATTGAGCGCAGCGCCATCACTACCTGGTGTCGGAGGTATCTGCGAGCCATCAAATAATTCCCAAGACAGGGCAGGTACGGATCGTGCTATATGAATATGCTAAAGTGGAACATGTACGCCGTCTTCGCATCGCACACATTTCCAGCTTTGACCAGAATTTCAGAATCGTCAAATGTCGTCATTGAGCTATTTGGAACAGCTTGCTCACCTCAAGGATTGCCCTAATTGAAATACATAGATTTTAAGAAACTTTAAGCGCATAACTTCATTTTATTTCATTGCTAACCAGCAAATGATCTATGTTGTGTTACGTTATTGTGATATTGGATTTAACACATAATTTGAATTAATATTATAAGGTGGACACATTTCTTCCTGCTCTGTTCCGCGCAGGTCTATCGTCTACCTTGATGAAACCTGGGTGAACGCCGGACACACCAAGCAATTCGTCTGGCAAGACAAGACTGAAGTCCTCGCAGGACGCGATCATGATGGGATTGACAACAGGTCTGGCAGTGCCATCTGGCAAAGAAGGCCATCTGATTCTTGTGCATGCTGGGAGCAGTGAAACAGGCTTTGTCGAAGGTTCTGTTGACTTCTTAAGGGCTAAGAAAGTCAAAACTGCGGACTATCACTCCAAGATGGATGGCACATAGTTCAAAGGGTCAGGCCAGCATCATAGTGATGGACAATGCTCTATATCACAGTGCTTCTCTAGAAAAAGCACCTACGTTGTCGACTACGAAAGCCGACATCTAGGCATGGCTCACAAAGAAAGGAATTTCATGGTATGCTGACATGGTGAGGGCTGAGCTCCTCGAGTTTTTTAAGGTCAACACACCCGGCACTGTGTACCGGATTGACTCCTTGGCAGCTGCCCACAGCCATGAAGTCCTGCGACTTCTTCCGTACCACTGTGAATTCAACCCCATTGAGCTGGTATGGAGCAAGGTGAAGGGCTACGTGGCGAGCAAGAACAAGCTTTTTACGCTGCAAGAGGTGGAGCTGCTCCCACCAGAAGCACTGGCGTCTGTGATCCAAGAGGACTGGCAAAACTGTTGAGCCCACGTTGAGCGTGTTGCAGGTAAAGCGAGGGAACGGGACATCATTGTCGACAGTGACATTGAGCCAGTAAAACACGAGTAGCTCCTCCTCCAATGAATCTAGCCAAGATCTAAATGGCATCGAGAAACTTGAGTAACGGGCGCTCTGTCAGTGTTTTGGTCTACCCAACAGCCCTTTTGAGGGCCACAACGATCTGTGGAAATCGGGTGTTTCTCGATGGCTTCCAACTGCAATGTCTCTTTCAAACAAAAAAATAAAAAATCACGAGTGCAGGAGTTGAGTGTCATCATTGCATCTGTGCAAGGAACCCCCCTGTCGGTTGTCATTTTTCGCTAGCTATCACTGGCAGGGAGACTTCAATAAACGAAACTCAAGCTACTTTCAATCTATCCGAGTCAAAAGCAGTCCTACTGTACGTAAGATAGCAGTAGCACGAGACAACCAAACCACAACCTGTCTTTCAATTTAAAACGCGTTCCGCTATCTAAAAACTTAAAAAACTCGACATGGTGGCACACAAGAGGTTCAACACCCAAAAATAATGCCAAGTGGAACGAAACGCGATTGCAGAAAAAGATAGAGAAAAAAATGGTGCATTCTTGATGGTACTTAGGACATGTGATCAGGATATGCATGACACTCAACGACTCATTACAATGTTCACATTTCGGAGCTGCCTCTGCCCGTACGAGGTAGATGGGTGTGTCCCAATCTCAGACGACAGAGCACAACCTCAAAGAAGCGCTCCCTGTGTCGGCAACTTGCCCACTCCCGCAGGGAGGTTTCACGCAATGAAGCATGTTGTGTATTTCCGTGTCCCATTCTGACTGCCAGCTTTTCCAGGTCACTCTTTTTAAGACTGTGTTTGTAGTCAGTGTATGGGATGTACTTGGTCTCTACTTGTCTCTCAATGCACGTACTGGCAGCTCTATCAGCATCCTCATTTCCCTGAATACCGACATGACTAGGCACCGAACAAAAATTGATGTGTAGGTGTAATTTTCTTGCAGTGTGCACAGTGCTCCCGAGCCTCGTAACGAAGGAATTGTTCGATATTTCCAAAGAAGCAAGCGCCTATAGTGCGCTGAGAGAGTCAAAGTAGATAACAGAATGCTGGATAGCGTTTTCTATAATGAATTCAACAGCTAAAATAAAAGCATATAATTAAAGCATATAACATTGTGCTGTTTTTTTCAACTGTGACAAAGTTTTCAAATCCGAAGTCTTTGATATGTCATGTGAATTACTGCTATGGTAGCAGCATGCATCAAATTCTCATTGTGGTACAGTATTAAGGAGATCATCTTGTAACAGCTCTCGGTGCAGAAGTACTTTCTACGATCGACAAACTGTCATCCTCAGTCTGATATTTCTTATCCTAATTGTGACCTGCTACTGGAAGAGCTCTGTAATCTAAGTTGCCATTGAACTATATGCAGTGGTACATGAATATGACTATAGTTTAGTACATAAAGTGGTGAAATATGATGCTACCAGGATATCAAAGAAGGCCCCTGTTTGTAATGCCTCTCTCCACCACTTAAGCATTGCATCTCACAGAAGACAGCCGTGGTGACCCCATCCATTCACACATTCACGGGATTGCACATATGAAATCAGATGTGACTGTCACCGTTTGTGGTACATTGGTTTATTCTACCCTTTTCACTATTTTCCAGGTACTTCGCACAAATCAACCAATCTAAAGGTGAGGCAAAGGGGCAACTAGCGGCACTGTGTTAAAGTTGCTAACTCATCTTCAAGTGCTTTAGCATCTGTGATTTACCACCCTTTAATTGGTCATAATTATGCAGATTATAATGGTCTGGTAAATAATAAATAGCTATGGGTAAAATTAACCTGCTCAGAGCTTTGGGTCTTTTTACAGTTATTATATGGGGAGTTTTTTTATATGGTCCAAAATTTTGTATAAAGGAAGCACTACTGATGTTGGCATTAGTTTATCTGGTTTGGTGGCCACTAAGAACAAGGTTGCTCGTGGAATTATGTGGCTAATTAATGTGTATTTTTATTAGTCAAAATAAAGATAGTTGCATTAAAATCTTGCTGGGCATAATAAATCAACAAAATTGGTCACTTTTAAATATATCACGAACATGTGCATTGTTATTGTGGGTGCCGCGCCGCGCTTGTGCTGTTTTTATGTTTTTTTATCATCTGTGTTTTCGGTCAGCCAGCCTTGCATATGAATCAAAAGTGGCAACTTTTGCACCCCACTATGTTCAATGGCACTCCAACTATTTCTAAGCTTAATTTAGTGGTTTTTCATAATACCCAATAAGTTTCAAATGTGCAGTAGTATCCCTTTTTTTTTTTACATTTTTTAGCTACATTATTTTAGTCATGTATGCATTTTTAATTTCGTAGAGCTTTCATACTTCATCTTTCATGACTGCTTTTCATTTCTGTATATACGATTGCCCCGACTCTAGAGGGCCCGGCCTTATATAGGCACGAGCCCCCTGGTGGCAACCCCCTCTAGCACTCTCAATTATGGTGAGGTGGAGGCGAGAGGGGTCGGCGGCAAGGTTGTCGCTGGCATCGCTGCAGGACGGACAGCACCTCATCCTGCAGCGAGAGGGGGCACAGCAAACGGGCAACACAGCTAATGTCGTCTACATGTTGCACTGCCGCGTATGCAACATGCAGTAAACTAAACAAACCGATCTCCACTTCCATCAAAGATTTCACAATTACAAGTCCCACCCTAACACAGTTCCCAAGCTCCCGTTCTCCAAACTATGCATCTCGATCAACACCACATAAACAAAATATTTGCAACCGTACTTCAACCTGGATTGGAAGAAAAGAGAATCATACCCAATTAAAAAGTTTAACACGCTTCGAACGGGCATTAACGAGAGTGCCGGTCTGCTTAGTTGCTTCCATCTTGAACAATTAACCTCCTGGGAACCCCCACATTGACGGGAAAAGGACCAGACTGAGTCCCCTGCTTAGATATTGCCTCGCACTGGTGATCGTAACGACCTTGAGGAGTGTGTTCACTCTGAGGTGTGAGATGGGGAGGCATGCGGTCATGAAAAATCATGGAATTCATCATGTCATGACGTCCACTCAACGCCCACAATGCAATGGCATGAATGAGAGAATGAATCAAACGATCGTCACAAGACTCAATTTCAAGGTTAATGAGCAGCCAAGAACACCGTGGCAAAAGTTTCTTCGAGCAGTCGTCGAGGAATACAACAACACGCCTCACAAATTAACCGGATTTTCACCAGCTTTTCTTATGTTCAGTTCCCAGCCCTACGCCTTGGTTGTTGAGAATCCCGTCCCCACTTTGGAAGAAGCAAGAAAACAAGCCGTAAAAAACTCGGAAAGGTATAACCTAAAAAACAAAATCATCTACGACAAAAAGTTCATTGCAGCCGACCTTCTCCCGGGCGAGCTCATTTTTCTTGAAATAGACCCTTTCCGCAATTTGCCCTGGCAACCACGTTACGCTACTTGGCAGTGCCCAGAAACGCGGCTGGCAACATTGCTTCAGACGGGCGACGCTATTATTATGGATAGCGTCGCGAGCATGAGTTGCGCTCCTGCTGTTGGCAGCGTACCTCTCTTGTGGGGTAAATGTTTGTCGACAATCCCATGCACCTTTACGGACGAAAAGGTTCAAGCGTACTACAACGCTCGCAAGTCGACAACCGAAATCGGCGACGCAGCTACAAGTTCGTAACGGAGAGCTACTTGGAGCCGAACTCTCTGGAGACGGCAGCATCTCTTCGTGGGTAAGTTTGACAATTTCGTATATCGCAGCATTACGTAAATTGAAATCTATTTTTGGTTGAATGCAAAGCGGACGCACTCATCCTTGTACGCGGGAAGTGCTTCCGGAGCCAGCGCAAGTCAAGCAAGCCATACTGCGTGACGGCGACGGTTGCGGCGGACGGCGCTGTTGCAACGAGTGGTTGCGAATGCGTGGCCAAGGAAGGGCTTTGCAACGTTTTGGCTCTGCTAAGGCTGGTTGCCGTCCTCAAAGGGCAGGGATATGAGGAGCCTCCCCCCCAGGTTAGCTGCACCGAGCTACCACAACAGTGGAGGCATCCTCGTGGGACTCAGGTTGCCGCTGCCAGCGTCGACGATGTCGACTGGCGGAGCCTGCGGGAAGGCGGGACTTCCAAACCCATCAGGTCCCGGCTGTACGATGCAAGGAAGCGCCCGAGAGACATCGCACAGAGGCAAGACGCGATGAAAAACCTGGGGAACAAGCTTGGCTCCCTCGGGGACTCTCCCTTTGCCAAGCATCTAAGGTGTGTGCAAGTGTTGGGAACCGATTGTGCCTTTGGTGTGGTCCCCGAGGGAAGCCTGCTCGCCTACCAGCAGCCGCTATCACCTCATGGGCTCAAGACCCATGTCAGCCCCAGCATAGTCCCGTGCTCCAAAGATGCGTCAACAAGCAAGTTGCCTACGTGTCCAACACTTTTCAAGTCATCAGACATCTTTGACCCCGCCATGAAGAGCCTGGGAGGTGCTGAGCTAAGCCTTCTTCAGGTATTATCACCATGACCGAGCCATATTCTTTTTATGTATACCTAATATTGTGTCTTCCTTTCTCTGTGTAATAGAGATGAACTGACATGGTTTAAACCCCCCCCCCCCCCCCCAAGAAAACACATGTTGTCCGAGAGGCCCACTGCATCAATCTTGAAATAGTATTTGCAGTGGAATGAAGAGTTCGCTTGGTGCTCCAACAGTGTTTTTTTCTGATCTAAAATGGACTTCTGGCTGCTCCAAAAGGACTCGAACCAATCACATCACTGAAAATATTTTACTTGCCGTAAAGAAAAATTTAAAGAATTTTAGACGGATTCGCACGCATGACCCTTCAGTTGCGAGCCGGACACGCATATGACTTGGCCACGGCTTGGGAAAGAACGAAAGTTTATATGTCATAGCTTCCGTGATTCTGCAGGAGTCTCGGAGGCCACGTTGAACATAGGGTACAAAAAGTGCCGGCACTTGGCGAGTGCTTCGCACGTTTTTTTGTTGGTAAAATGATTTTCTATATTCAGCTGTCTGTTTTCTTATTCCCTCCAATATACTGTACTTATCACTGCCGATGTACTTTGTGCAGGCATGGCATCACCTATGAGCCACATGCAGTAAGAGAGTATGAGAAGCTCCTGCGTCATCTCAGCCATGATGTCCAGACCTTCTCCTGTGGTCTGGTGGTGGACCCTGTTTCACCATGGTCAGGAGCGTCGCCTGACCGGTTTATCTTTGACCCTACCGAGGCCACCCCTCATGGCGTGGTTGAGGTTAAATGCCCGTACTCCATGTGGCTTTGTGCCACCCCCAGATTCCCCAGGTTTCTACATGGCCAATGATGCTTCTGGTGTGTACAGGTTCAACCGTGAGCACAAGTATTATCAACTCCTGGGGCAGGTGGCTCTGTCTGGCCTGGCCTGGGGAGATTTCGTGGTCTACTGCAAAAACTTTATAATAGTTGAAATATGTTTTTCTGTGTCCGATTGGACCAAATGCAAAGAAGGACTGGCCGAGTTTTATTTTCGTACGTTGCTGCCATACCTCATACAAAAGCGCAACAAGTAACGGCAGCATGTTTCACTTTATTGTGTTTGATTTTCAATACTACCAGTCTCCATAGAGGGAATTGACATTACGAGTACGGCTCAAGTTTCGCCGCGCGTATGCAGCGCCGCTTTCTCCCGGCGGTCTTTGCTCACATTTTAGCTGCGTACGCTTTTTCCGGAGATTTGCTAGTCGTACGCTTCTCGCTGCCTCGCCGTAATGGAAACTAGCACGCCCAAGGCAAAAAGACAGGGCACTAGATATTGTGTATTTGGCTGCCACAACAGCATTTTAAACACGAAGGGAAAGGAGCCTCTTGTGAAGTTCTACGCGTTTCCCGGCAAGTGGTTTGAGACAGACCGCCAAGAAGCCTGGATTAGGGCTGTGCGGGGAGGACAAAGTAAGTGACCGTTTCTCTGCCTTTCTCCTACAATTCAGTAGCTCAACTACACTAAGTTACCTTGTTTTTTAATAATGGCTCTCCGTGGCTGCCGAAAAAAGACACGAATATGCAGCAGACACTTCATAAACAACGCGAAGAGCGAGAGCCAGGTCATCGTTGGGTTGCCAACAGTCAGCCAACGCTTATTCTGCTGTTTTTGTTGTTCCTTTTCGGCGGGAATTGCTAATAGCGGACGCAAAAACGGCAGCCCTCAATGCCGAGCGAGCCGAGCGACGTAACTCTGATGCCGAAGCACTCATCAAATTGATGAGGGAGCACAGATTTCTTTTCGATCACAGTGAACCTTGCTTTAAGGACACGCAAATGAAGGAAAATAGATGGAAGCTTATCGAGAAGCAACTGGGAATGAAAGGTGAGCGACCCGAAGAGCATACGCGCGCAGTGGACTAAATGCTTCTTTTCACTGGGCACAGTGGCTGGATATTCCCTTAAGGAGCATTGCTTCTGAGAAGGGCTGCTGGAAGAAGCCTTTGGCACTCTACCTCCAAAAACACCTCTCGGCTGTCCCCCCGAACAGCCCTTCCTAACGAGTGGTTCCGCCAACGAGATACCGGCTCTCCGTCACCTGCACTTGTCGGGCTCCAACGTCCCACTTTTTTCGTTGCAGGTCAAGGACATGTACTACAGCCTCGATGTTGAATTACTCATGGACTGTGTTGAGCAGGCTGTGACCAAATCAGGACTAGTCAAATTCCAAAATTCTTCTGGTGTCTCCATCGACGTATTCACCCATCTCATCAGACTATCTGCAGTCAACCCTAGTTGGATATCACGGCAATGTCTACAAACAGAGGTCTGGGGGCTGCAACGGCTCCTGCCTGGCCCCAGCCTTCAGCGAGGTCTACATGGCGGCGGTGGACGGCGCTGCTCCGAGAGAACTTGGTGTTGTGGCTCCCAAAGTTTGCATGTTCCGCTACAACTATGACTACTTGGTAATCCACGATCCGTGTGTGTCGCCCGCTTCCATAGAGCAGGTATTCTCGCGAAATTCGCAAGGACTCGTTTTTACGAGAGAGGACCCAGGCACTGAGGGTCTGCAGTTTCTTGACCTGCGACTGACCTCCACCCCTTCTGGAGTCTGCTGGAGCTTCCAGCAACGAACCCAGAAGCCGGTGCTGCCTTTCGCCAGTCATCATTCAAAAACTGTAAAATCCGGTACTGTAAAGAGCCTCCTTTCATCTTCCATCTTTCTCACTCAAACCTAAACTCTCAGCTCCTTCGGCTTCAAAAAGCAGGCTACCCACACGACCCGAGTAGCACCAGTTCCCGACCGACCGCGCCAAGCTGCCCCGGCCAAAAAGGTTCACAGTCACGCCTTACCACCGTAACACCTCACACCGTCAAAAAGCCACCGCCTGACGGCACAACGTCGATGTCATGTTTTCGTGCAGGTTCCGCTTGGGCCTAGAAAGTTTTCTTCTGGTAGAGAGGAGTGGCAAGTCTGCTTTTTCTTTCAGCAGAGATACGCTTGTGTGTCGATATGGTTTATATCGACACACGTTTGATATGGTTTCTTATCTCATTTTGCGAGCAAAACGGATGCCAGTTTTCGTTCATTTAAAACATGTCGCATTGCTATTGGTCAGGCAAAATCTGCAAACGAGCAACATAAACTATGATTGATTTAAAGGAAGAACGGTAAAAGCAGGACCGACAACTAGACGAAAATCCTCCCCTTTGACCATTTCACCGAAACGTTCCCCAGAGCAGCAGGAATCACCCCCCCCCCCCCCCCATTGCATACCTACCGCCAAACTCCGCTGTTGCCACTGAAGGTGCCGCTGCTGATCCTGCTCCATGGTTATCCAAACGTCTGGCCAAGAAGGCATGGAAGGTATTTTAGACGAGAATTACTACAACAATGAGCCAATTTTTGCCACATTTCCTTTACGTGAAAGGAAGAAGGTTGAGGGGCTCTTGAAAAGAGTTTCGTCAGTAATTGCCTACACCCCTAATGGAAAGTTGGTTGTTCATGAAAAAAGAAGAGAGGAATCCAACATAATCTATCCACTCTGCTACAAGCTCTACAATAGACAACCACCCTGGGTGAGAGGTGCAGCTTCCGCCCTAAATAACAGCCTCTTGAACCTGTCAGCCTTCCGCACTCACTCTTACCGGCGCAAGACAAGATGTCGTCAGAGAAGGAAGGCAAAGCAGTCTACTACACAGCAGCCAATCCCGCATCCTTGGGTGGAGAGTTAACAAACTTGCCTGTCATAACGGACGAAGAAGGGCGGAATAGTTTTTAAAAAGATCCAATGGAAACCAAACGCCCTCGTCTATTTGCAACTCCAATTGCCTATTCGCAACTCCAACGCCCTATAGGTGGCGGGACGGTAGTTCCAAAATGGCGGAAGAGACGGGGATAGATTCTCCAGGATATCCCGTGCGCCTGCTCGCTGACGCTGTTCAGCGCGCTAAAAATGATTTATTTGTCTACAAATGCGAAGCGGTTAGGGAGGGATCATATTACAGGTGACGGAGATGTGTATGCACGTTAGGAAAATTAGCATGCTGTTAATTAAAAGTTGCAGAAACCTCAAATTGCGAAGCTTTGTGGTGAGCGAGCGCGTTTTAGGCACCGGCCACGTCACTGTTTGTGGCAGAATTTTTGTCAGGGTGATGAAGATATGTTTGCACTGTGCCTGGCCCTTAGTTCTCTTAAAATGGAGCCGCGAACGGTGACCGTCAAGCTTCGGAAGAGCAGCGTTCACAGCATTGGTGTCTTCGCATCCCAGCCTCATAACTCGCTGCTCACGGTTTCGGTTTTAGTGTTTTGCCACACGCAATCGAACTGCTCTATGGTTATTGATAGAACGTCTATAACCGCAGGCTACCGTGCGGTGTAGCATTACAACTGCAAGCTCGCGCTGCGCCTTTGAAGCACAATTCTCAGTGCGCTCCGGAAGCGTTGCCGTGCTCATCCCTCTAAAAAAAAGAAAATAGTGTTGTAGTTCTTATACCCCTTGTCACATATACGACACTCCAAAACTTCAGTTCGCCTTGCAGCCCACTGACGTCAAACTGACGGCCCCAACTTTTACGAGAGGCTTGATGACGGCGCAATATAAGATATTAAACAGCTAAAGTATGCATCAAAGAGTACCGAGAAAAAAAAAAAAAAACGCCGAGGTTTTGCAGTAAATACCAGAAGACCCCGATTACTTTTCTTTTTTTTACAGTCCTTTACACTTACTTAAGCTATTTTAATAAGTTGCACAACTCGGCTATCAAGCCGCTCATGAAAGTTGGTAGCGCCAGTTGAAAGTCACTGCGCTGTACGTTGAACTAGAGCTTAGGGGTGTCGTGCGCTATGCAAATACTGCCTGTTAACATAATCGGCGCGTTTATTGGTTTTATTTATTGCTCTATTAAAAATCAATATTTTAATATACAGTAGAACCTCGTTGATACGTTCTTGGTTGATACGTTTTCCTGTCCGTTGCGTTCAAAAACGCCGGTCCCGTTTTACTTCCATAGAGATACATGTATTAGTTTCCTGCCTGTTACGTTTGCTTTCCCGGTTGTTACGTCCAAAAGTGCCGGAATCGCGGCGCCTCGGCGCCTCGGCGCGCCGTGCGCCAAGGTGCCACGCCGGCTTGAAGCGAAGCGAAGCAGAGCTGAACAGCCGAACCACGCAGCGCGGATCGCGCGGCCGCGCGGCACGCGGGCGCCCCCCTTCGCTTTACTCCTTTCCCCCTCTTTCCCGGTCTCCTCACTGAGCTTTGCCAACACCTCGCTTTGCTGAGCTCTGCGAAAACGCTCGTTCTCTCTTGCTCTTTCTTTTCATCTGTCCTCTCTCTCCGGCGCGAGTTGTTTACGCGCCGCACGCACGCCGGGACGCTGCACTGCACTTCCAGTTTCTGTTCCGCTCGACAGCTCGACTGCGTGAACAGTGCCGTTTCTGAGTGCGTGCGCGTTGACGAAGGCCATGACATCCCGAAAGAGAAAAGCACTCTCTTTTAAAGAGAAGTTTGACATACTTCGCACGGTGGATCGAAATCCCAGCCGGAAGAGGTCTGAGGTCGCAAGAGAGCTTGGACTCGCGCCGTCAACTTTAAACAGTATCGTCGCGAGACGAAAGGAGGACGAAAGGAGATCGAAGCGAAGGCTCCTTTCTACCAACTAGGCTTTAAACAGGCTCGGGGGGCAAAACACGCAAAGTTAGAGGAGGCCCTGTTGGTATGGTTCAAACAAGCCCGGGCATCTTGTGTCAACATCGACGGAGGCATTCTGCGAGAGAAGGCGCAAGAGATTGCTGATCGTTCGGATATCGAGCATAGCGGACATTGTGGCCGACCTCACTACTGCCGACAACGAAGAAAGCGATGAAGAAGACGAACAAAAAACCAACGATTACGCTGCACCCACGTTTGCGGACGCGATCGCTGCGTTGGACACCTTGCGCCGCTACGTAAACGTTCATGAGTCATGACTGCGCGGAGAGTGAGAGGGGACTGCGGCTTCTGGAGAAACGACTTTTACTGCATACCATTAATTCGAAGCGGCAGGTGGATATTACGCGCTTTCGTGAACGTGTCTGAGTCCAAAAGAGTTCGGTAAGTGCATAAAATAAACCATTGCATAAGAGCTGCTTTCCATCTTATATAGAGTGCCTTTAAGTGCGTTATCGGTTGCTGCGCTTTCCCGGTTGATACGCTTTTTTTCCGCGGTCCCCTGAAAAACGTATCAACGAGGTTTTACTGTACCATACATTTTTTTGTACCGTGTTATTTGGAACATTGCGGTCCCTCTGGCCAAAACTGCGCGTTCTAAGCTCTCGTCACGAACGGCTGGCTAACACAGACGCGCTCAAAATGCTTCGATAATTTCTTTCTTTGCTTTGTGATTTCCTGAAAGCAAGTACGGGTATTCTGTCTTTTTAAAGTGCTTGGAATAAATGGTCATGTTCCTTGTAACGGCCTTAAAACGCGAACCCATTGCCGATTTGTATTGCTCGACAAGTTTCCTCCTACTTATGGCAAAGAATAGACTTCCCGTAGACCGTACTATACAGTTCTTCATTACTAGCGGGATCGTTTTCCGTCACGTTGAGCACAGATTGAGCGGGCAGTCATGCACAAGACCAGAATTTCGCAGCGTATGTGGTACACGAAAAGTCCCTAATGAAATTAGACATCCCGGTCCTTCGTGCAAGACTGTTGCAAGGCGGAGCACAAGAATTCCTTTTTTAACGCGCTCACTTTTCTAGTCAAAACGGCTTCACGCATCAAGGCCGAGAGTCCCTGCCGACGTTTCCGCGCCGCCGCTGCTGCTGCCGTCCCCGCTGCTCTGCTTCTCCGTTTGTCCGCGGGAGGGCAAGCGGCGCGCTGGAGTTGCGAATAGGGGACGCCACTGCACTTTTCAAGATGGCTGACTTAGTGAGGGTCGGAGCTACAAGGATATCCCTGCTAATCACGAGTATTTTAGCTTTCGCAAACGCGACGCTTTATTCCCGTTGCTATGAAAAAGCAGATCTACTGCAGACAAGGCATCGTTTCCTCTGTGGAAAGACATCATCCATTGAGGATAGCGTGGAAATACTCGCTCTGCATCTGACAACGAGCAGCGTCGGGAGATCCGCACGAGATCAATGTCAAACTCGTTGCTGGAGACGACGCTTTCAAGTTTCACGCAGAAGCAGCAGCCTGCTCGTGCGTGGCAGGACCTCCCGAGTGCTGCAAGTACATAGTCGCCGTTCTGCGCTGCAACAGGTATTTCCGTGTGTGTGTGAAATTCTGTATTTTCTTTCAAAGGAGTAAGCTGATTCTTCGGTCTCGTACTTAATTATCGAACATTCATTTTCTATTAAGGGAGGAGAAGATGTAGTGTGCCATCAATAATCTAGATGGCGCAATAAGTTCATGGTGTGTGTGGCTGCGAAAAGATGGCGCCACTTATCCAACAGTGGCATCCGCCCGTGTGAATGGAAATGTGATCCCCGTGGATCTGAGTGTCTGTATGCTGGTCACCAGAAAAGAACAGTCTCAATCGAAACTCAGAGGGGGTTTGATGTCCTTTCTTTTTCCTCGGTGGGCCCTCTGGATCCCGGGTCAAACGACATCTCGCGGCCCACGCGCCACGAAATTTAAGCCTTTCAGCTTCTTTACAGGCCTTTCGAGGCGCTGTCTTTACCGTAGCTTTTCCAGTCTCTTTCCAACCCTTTCATAGCGGCCATCCACGACCACTACACCGGCTTCTCCGACCGTCCCTCAGTCACTACTCTGCTCTCTGGACCTGGCAGTATTACTGTCGTTTATCGACCTTCTGTCCTTCTAGAGCTGTGAACGCTTTGTTGAATGGTCTGCTTGACTGTTGATAGTACTCTCACAACTCTTAAATCATCATGTTGTTCTCGGCTCGCGGTCGCATCCACAGTGTACTCTTTCAAACGGCTCACTCTCTAAGGAGACTTTGCAGTGCTCGAATTTTCCGAGTCGTGCTAAGCGCACAATATCTACCAGCCTCGACATTCCATTCGGCGGGGAGATCTGGTGTTTCCTGTCCGAGTGCCTTGCGGCAGCCGACTGCATTTTGTTATGAACATACCTTGACTGCTGAACCGTGCCTAAAAGGTGTCAATCTTTCTCCGGCCCGACTGGTTGTTCCTCAGCGCAAGCCTCCACGATCCGCCTGTTCTGGATTGCTGTCTCGCTCATGGCAACTCCAAATCTTTGCAGTGGTTCGTGTAAAATCTGCTTTTCACCTTGTTCAATCTCGCACACCGGACAAATCTTCAACTCTTTGTCTGCTCCCAATTCCATCTTTTCGGCCAGGGTCCAGATTGGGGTGTTTGCTGGACAGGCAATGAGGACAGTGGTCGGGGAGTGAAAGAGAAACTATGAGGCACAAAAGAAGGCCAAACCCTTGCGATAATAGCAGGGGGACCAAACGATGTACTACGAGGGAATAGGGGAGGGGTGGGGAGGCAGTTGCAAATGGGGGCGAGGGACTTGAGGGCGACATCGGAGAACATACAGATCCACGTCTGCGCAGTGCCAGAGATAAGGGGGCAGGGCGTTCACACAGAGAGCTCTGATAGCCACAAACCAGGACATCTGGAGACTGGGAAAGGAGATGGGTTTCAAGGTGATTGACATCAATTGGGAGGTGTGCAACAACAGAGCAGCCTTTTGAAAGGAGCGGTATTCATTTCAGCCCCTACGTGGGGAAGGCTGTAGGGTGGCGGACGGCAGGGAAGGTGGTGGCTTTTTCAGGAGGCCCCAAAGCTCTCAAGGAAAGGTATCCTGTCAGGAGCGAGGCGAGAGGCCTGTAGGAGAGGGGAGACGGGGTGGGCATATGAGTGGGACACCGAAAAGCGAAGGGGTAGATGAGAGCAATGATGAAGCCACGCAGAAACAGGAAAGAAGCTACTTGAGGGGGGATAGGGGCGTGGAACCGCGATCTTTTGGCAAAAAACGGCTTTTCTAATTTTTTTTTTATGTTGAGGTTGCGCAACTAATAATGCATCATCTCCTAGAGTTTTAGAGCTATATCTGCCATATTTACGGAAAAATAAAACATTTTCGACGAGCCGACGGCGCCAAATCGGACGTTTTGCGAAGGTGAGAACTCAATGTTTACCATTTTCAAATCGCCAGTTAGGCCTAGAACGATTGACGTACCCTCGCTGTAAAGGGCATTTCTTCGCGGTTCCGAAACGGCAAGTCCCTCCGTTCGGAAGGAAACGCCACGCGGGTGAGGACCCCGAAGAAATCCAGCTTTTCACGTGCACAGAAATCTCATTAGCCACGCTGAATGGGCAGAAAATCGAAACTAGTGAGGGGGAATTGGCCTATAGCAAGCGACATGGGTTTGTTTGCCTTATTTCTCGCTGCCCTCACCATTGCCCGATGCTGACTCGTGCATCAAAAGTGCACCAGGTTTCTCGCTTGTTTTGCAACCAATGTCCACATGCCGACAACGAAACGGAAATCAATGGAGGCATTTGGAGCCCGCTCTCGCTCTACAAAGCCGCGAGGCAGATAAGGCGGACGCCGCTCGCGCGAAGCTACTTAAAGGGACACTGACACCCCCAAAAAAAAATTTTTTTATTTTTTGCCAGGCGCTTCATTGTGGTGTCGGAGGACTACCCAATTAATATTTTGCAACAGAGTAGCGTATTTCTTTAATAAAGCCAAAAGACGCAACTGCTCGAAACCGAAACCCGACGGAGGTCGGAGAAGTGGAGAGAAGAGAGTGACTGGCGGAAGTCACGTGGCTACACCCGACCGTGCGTTTTTTTGTTGTTTTTTTTTCTCCTCTCCGGTAGCAGACGAGACTACATGCGGCGTGCGATGCGGCGTGCGGAAACTGCTTGCCGTGCGATTCTTTTGCAGTTATGTTTGTTCCGCTTGTTGTTATGTACTCAAAGATGAGTTGTTTTGTACATTGAGGAGTTGGATATGAGTAGTGAGTGCCCATGGTGAATTTCCATGATCGGCTCCGAAAAGAATAAACCCAAGATGTTGCGTGAAGAGCTGGCTCACATGTCCTGCATCCGAAAAAAAGTGGTATTGTCGAAAGATCAACGGGATCGGGACCAATGGCTGGCTGCTATTCCTGTAGAACATTTACGGGCACCTCGGAAAGCGGACGCTACCTGATTTATATGCTCCTTGCATTTTGTGCAATTTGTGCAAGGAGCATATCGCAGGTGTCAAAACGGAAATCCCATACCGTTCAATTCAGCGAAGTATCGTCCACAACATTTGTTTGTTATTTGTTTGTGATTGTAAAAAAAAGAAAAAGATATGTAAACATCAAAAAATGTTTGAAAAAAAAAAAAAAAAAAAGTTAACGGGGGATCGAACCCGGTCCTACCGCGTGTGAAGCGGACGTCTTTCCCACTGATAGCGAGTTCGTTTCACACGCACTGGCACGGTTCGAGTTCTCTCCCAGAATGCATCGCACTCACAGAGTGTTGCACGGAAAACTGGACTCAAACGAACTCGCCAAATGCACCGAGTGCAGAAGACCGACGCTGCCGCCATCTATGTTGTAGAAAAGGTACCGACTTCAAACCGAAACTAGCGCCTTTCTGTTCGGTGTGATGCGTGGGAATGCGAGAATGCAGTCGCTACCAACGTTTATCTACGAACGTTGCTCGCTGCAACCTGTAGTTTATAGATGCGATGACTTCAAGCAGCTAGGCTGCCGTAGAGATAATTACAGACGGCGTAAATTTCCGCAACCAGCTGTCTACAAAGCAGCTGGTTGCGATCTTTCAATTCTTATAACCGTTTACACTGAAGAAAACTGATGATGCTGTCCGAGCAGAAGCTTGATCCGTTTGAGCATGGTATTATTCGTGAACCACCGAAAGGGTACGGCTTAAAACTAGCCTGTTGGAATATCCAGCAAAACTGGGACTTTCGATTTGGATCGTCATTATAGGTGGATTAGATATTAGCCTTGGTGAGGGCGTCGAGAACGAGAGCTTTCTCGAACAAAATACGACGGGGCCAGTTAGCTGACGTAGGTAAATGTTAAACATGGTGATGTTGCCCAATCCTCGGGTAAAGTCTCCATCTTTAGCTTTCTCTGATGCTTATTTAGCAGTCAGAGGTTTCTGCCGGGGGAGTTTTGTCGACAAATGTTAAATTTTTCACCCGCACATGGATGGTGATAGACATCTCGGGGGCCGCTGTTGCGTTTGTTCTGAGCATTTCTTTACACACTGGTATATTTCAGCGTTTTGTGCGGCAACAGAGCGATTTAAAACCTGCAAATAAATCACGGGTTGTCAATTGCTTCCTTCGTGAAATAGCAGACGCTCACAATTCAAGCTCGGGTTTGATTTCGTTGCCCGCGGGACGCGATTTCTATCAGAAAATCTACTTTTTTTTTCGTTCGGTTCCGCGACACATCGTAGCAGACGAATCCTCGTCGTCTGCTCACGCTCCTCGCCGGCCCCACCGGAGCGAGGCATGACGGGATTGCATTTTGGCGCACTCCCGATTTTCTCGGTGCAGCGAGTGCAACCACTCGTGGAGTGCCAGCCGAAACGAACCCGTTCCACGCTGCGAGTGGGCACGCGTGGGCACGAGTGCCGTGAAACGAACTCGCCATGAGCTACTGTGGCATCCCTTTGCTAGGGGATCTCTTTCCTTAGTAATAATTCAGCCGGTAAACTGTAAGTTGGAAAGTTTGCTGTCGATTTTTCTCTAGCAAAAGTACTCCCGGGTCGAAGTCGGGAAGCACCACGCTTTGGGGACATTCGCACCTAGTAAAGAAATCGTACGCGTGCATATTCAACTCGAAGTAGACACGTCGTGCTTGACGTTTGCGCGAGCGTTGTCTTCAGCCACGAGAAGGGAGCGACGGCTCGGCGACGTCTTCGTGCAAATCGGCTTGGTGACCGGGCGTGTCGTACGGGATGAATACCAATTCTTTTGATCAGTCCCAAATTTCTCTTTTAACGGTAGACAGAATTCGCCGGTACCGCGAACGACAGTTCTGAAATAGAGGTCCCACGCTCGTCGTCCGCTGCCATCGCCGTCCCCGCGAGTCCCACGATACGCGAAACGACGAACGCACAGAATGGTTCCGGTTGTCTGTGGAACTTTTTTTTTTTTCAATCAACGTATTTACAGCTTTTTAGAAGCCACAAAAAATGGGTTTCATATTTTTTCGATTTTTAATATTGAGTGTGTGCCTTCAGTGACCCACGACTTTGATTAAATTTGGTGGTCGCATCGATACCTTAGAAAACGGCCCGTGACCGCGAAAAAGAGAGTGAGCGAGACTCGAACCGGCCAATTCTTGATCGGCGGTTTTCGGGCGGAAAGAAACCGAATTTCGAGCCGCAAATTCTGTTCTGGGTAGTCGAGCCCTCATATGCCACGTACAACTAACAACCTCGGCGAGCATAAATACCCTGTCAGTGTCCCTTTAAGCCGCGCCATCACCTGAGGCCTCTTCAGTGCAAAGTGGATCGCTGCTGCCGTCACCTGGCCCGTCGCTTTCCGATCGGATAGCTTCACCGACGGAGCCTGGATCTTTGGCCTCAAAAGAAGGTGAACTTCGGGAAGAAGCAAACGAGCTCACGGCGATCGAGCGAAAGATAGCACTGCTTACAAAAACGGACCTTGACGATGTCGTAAGAGAAGAGGCAGAGGTTGCCATCACCGCGGATCCTCTAGATGGGAATCGCTTGGTTGTGTGCGCGATCGAAAACTTGACATGCGGTCTTCTGTGCCCAACATGCTTCAAAGTAGACCTCAAGCTTGTGGAGCGCAAAAAAAAAAGGAGTGCACCTCCGGTTCGTTGTGGTCTGCCCGCGTTGTGGGACATCGCGGACTTGCCACATTCATCAACGATGGAGGACTCAAAACAAAATGAGCTTGCCGCAAGCATCGTCCTCAGGATTGTGGTATCAGCCACACTAAACTGACGAAATTTTTCGCGCATATGAATATATCGTGACCGATGCACCTCAAATCATATGAAGAGCTCGCTGCTAAAGTTTATGACGCGTCGATGTTGGCGGCGACGGCCTCCTGTATGAAGCAAGCAGCCCAAGTGGTGCGGACCACTTCCAGCACAGCAAATAGTGAAGATATGCTAGACGTGTGCGTGACCTTCGACAGAACGTGGCATAAGCGCGGACATACGTCGCATTTCGGTGTCGGCGTGGTGATAAGAGCTGGAGACCGGACTTGTACTGGACTTTACTGTAATCAGCAATCACTGCCACGGTTGTTCACTTGGCCCAAAAGAGGACTCTGACAAGTTTGAGGCGTGGCTCGAAAAGCATCACCTGACATGCCAGAAAAGCTTTGGGGGCTCAGCGAACGCCATGGAGGTGCGGCTGCAATCAAGATCTTCAGTCGCTCCATCGCTCAACACAGCCTGCAGTACACAAGAATGCTCTGTGACTGTTAAGGAGTCGCAAGGGACCCCCTCACCGGGTGGTCCTCCTTCCACGGCCACGCGGGAGTGTGGGGAAGAGGGGAAGCGGACGCACCCGGGCTGTCTTTGTTTTCTTTACTTTGGTCCTCCCGAGCAGGCACCCCACGGCGAAGACATTGACTCTTCTGCGAAGAAGGCATTTTGTTTTGGGCGTGCGCGTTTTCTTGTGTGCTTCAGCGTTCCACAGGGTATGTTGGTGACGATAGAGTTTTAAACCAGGAGCTCTGGCGTGGCACGCCACTCTGTCTGGAACACAAGGCTGTACCAATGTTACGGAGCTGTCAGCCGTGGCCGTTGCTAACTTCATGTACGGCCGGGTCGAGCCCTAGCCGACCATCGGAGGGTTGACGCCACGTGACTCCGAAAATCTTTGAAACTAGTGGTTGAAACTTTCCTGAGGGCGAGTGAGTGAGTGCCTTCAAAAGCCTCGGACGAGGCGAGGGAGGTCGATTTTGGACTGATTTCAACATCTTTTAGACCTGTTCAAACCGACTATGCCAACTTCCCCTACTTTGTACAAATGTACACAGTTTGTAAAATAAATTGGTTCGCCAAATAATTTGCAAAATCTCCATCGCCTCCTGAGAACTTCAACGACCATCAGCCTACCAAACTTGGCAGGCCCAAAGTACCACCAACGAACGAACAAATACTACGGCGGTGACAGCAAGCCATATATACCAGTGTTGCTGCCCTGGACCTTTATCGCACACAGATCCAGAAGGAGGATTGTGTGAACCATGTGGTCAAGCGTATATACTCTGCCCAGGATACCCTAAAGAAATCTACGAAAGGGCTGGGAGGCAGGGGCAAACTCACCAAATGAGCGACCACCTGTTATTGTGCTTTCAATGAGGCAAGCACGTCACGTGACCGGACTCGGGAGTCTCGAGTCCCAATCCACCTTCTTCCGCAGAAGTGGCGCTACCTGTTGGGAGACGTCCGAACTAGCGAAAACTGGGTTCAAGGCGTTCTTCGTATGAAAACACGCCCGCCATTAGGCTTGAATTATACACGTTGCGAGGTCCACTGTTCTTGCACGCCGCTTTTCCGCCTAGTATTCGTAGCTCGGCTACCTTTCGGCAACTGTTGAGGATGGCCGAGGACGGCAGCATCCCGTTCCCGTTCCCACCCGACGGCTGGACTGAGAACGCTCCGCCGTTCGCCAACCTCTCGCAAGATGAAGTGTGGCGGTACCTTCACCGCAAGACGGACTCGCTCCCACAAGCTCACCGGGGATGGGCCTTCAAAGAAGAAGGCTACGTCCGGAACGTCCGATGGAACACATCGGACGATTCCCGGATCGGTCTCGTCCGGGGCGTCTGCCTGCCGTCAATGAAGAAGGCGCCGTACACAGTCTCGGCGTGGTTCGCCAGAGGCACCGGGAGCGTCATCGGCGGCACTTGCAGCTGTGTTGCTGGGTGAGCGATATTTTGCTTATACATGCGTTAAAAGTCATGCGCAAACCTATTATAAGCAAGGCTAATTGCGTTCCGCTTACGCTATCCCCAACGCGTAAGCAGCGAGATCGGTCACTCCTTGAAACCTGGGAGCGATACCCGGTTCGCCCAGGCTCATTTCATCGAATACACGCGAGTTACATTGGCCAAGACAAACCCCATCGTGCTATGCTCCGTTTCACCTTATGTTGTACCGCAGCGACGGCTAGAAGCGCGAGCTCATAGCGTTGGCAGTTGCCCTTGGTGCACGGGAGCTTGTGCCGCCGAGATGTGCCATAGAGCAAGGAGCTCGCGCGTATAGCCTTTCCTGCGGTACAACACAAGGTGAAAAAGAGTATAGCAGCAAACTCATGTGGTTTATCGCTCATGCTCGCAGTGCTTGCTCCTTGGCTTAGGTAGTGTAAAAGATGCATGTCTCCATCATGCACCGACAGCCTGTGTACAACGAAGGCAATCAAGAGCTGTTACGCGTGCAGCTATAATCCCGCTAATTTGGTCTTGGTTGACTGCCTCGACTTTCCAGGAAAAGCCAGTCCTGCCAACATATTGCAGCACTGCTGCTCTATGCTGAAGAGAGCTGCAACGCCTGCTCGACGAGCTGCACCGACATACCCTGCACCTGGATTGTACCTGCTGAAGGTGTGTACACTACGGCCCTTAAAAGGCTCCATAGGAATCTTTTGCTCAGAAATATGTTATTACTTCGTACCTAATATATTGGAGAATAAGACAAACGTCCAAGCTGTCTTAATTATTTAGCCAAGCTCACCTCCATTGCTAGATAAATGTGGAACCAAACAGCCAATGCTTTTTGTGTTCGTTTTCATGAAAGTGACTCTACATTTTCTACATAAAGCAGCTTGGATGATAAGCTATTAACATGATTACAAGATGGAAAACCTAGATGTGGCTTATTTTAGAACTGAACTGACAAAATTTCTCTTTGCAGCCAAGAAGCCTGCTCCCCTGGTGCCACTTGCAGACATCACGTTCCACAAGTACCTGATCAACAGGCCGGTGAAGCAGAAGAAACGACGCTCTTTTGACTCTTGTGAGAATGTTGGTGTTGCTTCGGCTGAGGAGATTCAGCAACTGCGAGATGCCCTCAGTGTGTCTACACCGGGCCTCCAGTGGCTTCTGTACAGTGGTGTACAGCAACTTGGACCAGCGGCACCAGTGCTCCCCATCCAAGATGATGAAGATCTGTGGAGTGAGAATGCCCGGGACGTTGTTGAAAAACACATGGAGTCCCTTCCAACATTGACGGAGGAAGAGAGGGAACAAGTGACCCGGTCCACCATCGGTCAAGCCAATAATCCAAGGTGGCACAAAGAGCGGCAGGGCAGGATTACAGCATCAGTCTTCTCTGCTGTCATCAAGTGTGTCAAGCCCGAGTACCTGGTCAAGGGTATTTTGTACCCGAGCCCAGATGCCTCAAGTGAGGCCATGCGCTATGGGAGGACGCACGAGGGTACCGCCGTCTCAGCCTATGCATCACTCATGGCAGCATTCGACACTCCCGTTGAGATCCGCGAGACTGGGCTGCACATTCACCCAGAGTGCAGCTTCATTGCAGCATCGCCCGACCGCATCGTGAGGAAGGACAACGAAGAGGGCCTTTTGGAGGTGAAGTGTCCGGCTTCGAAGATTGGGCTAACACCAACGGAGGCATGCAAGGACAAGAAGTTCTGCTGCGAAGTTGTGGATGGCTTGGTACGACTGAAGAAGACTCACGCCTACTTCTACCAGGTGCAAGGGCAGATGGCAGTGACCGGACACCAGTGGTGCGATTTTGTTTTTTGGACTAACAACACGACTGTTGCCAATTCGACGCACGTCGAGACCATCGCCTTCGACAAGAAGTTCGTTGATGGAGCACTGCTGCCAGGGCTTATCTACTTCGCCAAGCATGCCCTCTTCCCAGAAGTGGTAACGGGCCGTGTGAGGCGTCGAAGAGCCCTGATAGCTCGCGGCCAGTACGTCTCCTTCAAGAAGTTCTGCAAAGGGTTTTATGTGGTGGAGGACAGTCCCGGACTGAAAAAGAAGCTGCGTAGGCTGGAGTGAAGGAGCGCCTGCATGAAGCCCGAGGCTTTTCTAAGTCACAACGGCTCTTTTCAGAGCCAAATAAATATGCTTGTCAGGGGCAGTGCTTTTGTAGCCACTCCCGTGTCTTTGAGAATGGTGTTTACTGCAGAAAAACAGGACACAGGGTGTGGTGGTTTACATTTTTACAGTTTATTACAATAAATAGAAAACCATTTGCCTATAAACAAGCAGAGCTAATTCCTTCTTAAACTGTTCAGAGTAAAAAACAACAAAAAAAAGGATTTTCTAGCTCCAACTTGTATTAACACATGATTTGTTGAGGTAGCGTGTCAAAGTCATTAACATTACAATCGACTTTGCAGGGAAAAAGACCCGAAGTAGCCAAAACCTCGTTGGCTTATTCAAACTTTAATCTCGCTATTGATGCACAACAGAGAATTCACACTAGCTACTCATGTACTTCCCAAGCAATATATTCAAACACCAAAGATTGGTGCATGAGAGTTTTTCAAATAAGGAAACTCCGGACATAACCCAGCTGAACACAAAAACTCCGAGGCAGTAATCACCCAAACTGCATACTAAACTAAAGCCAAAGAGCAAGTTCTAGATAACGCTGTACAAAGTTGCTAGAATCATAAATGTGAACAGTGATGCACAGCAGATAATTGACGTTATCTATTCATGTACTTCCCACATAGCAGATTTAAGTAAAAATTGATGCACAATATGACCGAACTCAACACACTAACTATGAGGCAGCAATAGCCCAAACTGCATAAGGAAGATAGTGAGTTTTAGATCGACACTGTAAAAAGCAGCTATAGTCATAATAATTGTTGCACTCCTAAAACACACTGGCAAGATGTATAATCATACAAAAATGCACAGCCCATTAGACATTGAGACCAAAGACCACACACATGAAATAATGAAATGAGGACATCTAATACTTTGATATATCTAATCTAAACTCGTATGCCAATTGCGGATCACAGCCAAATGTGATTAAGGACAATCATGGCAGGCACTAGGGGGGAACGGTGACCAAGTGTGCTACTCTGTTTCATAGTAACTTGGCGAACTGTGGAGCTTACAGCCTCCGCGACCCAATAAGAGCGTCGGAGCGAGGCACATAAAACCACATAGCGGAAGCGTTTGTGTCACTGCACCAAGGAACTGGCTGTTGTCTGCAGGCCGAGAGTTGTGCCACTAAAGCGGTACCAGTAATTTATTTTGGTTTCGTTTTCGACCATAGTTGCCCTGCAAGCGGCTGATTACACGGCTGCAATCACCAACGGCCACGGCACTACAAGAAGAAAAAAAAATCGAACTGAATACAAATGTCGCATTACTTTTTCGGTTTAAATATCATTAAAATTTGTCAATATTTTTTTTTCATTAATTTTTTTATATTTATTCTTGATAAAGATGCAATCACTCAAGTTCAGTTAGCACAAAAAAGAAAGAAATGAAACATTGAACAACTCTTTGGCGACATCTCGGTGCCCCCAAAAACGACGCCTCGGAGGCCTCAACCATGGAGTCTTATCATGTGACTTGCTCCGACGCTCTTATTGGATCATGGGGGCCGCAGCCTCCATAGTTCGCCAAGTTATTGTGAAATGGAGCATAGCATGTCACAGCACAAAGCATGTAAAGCGAAAGCTCTAGTCACAAAGCCCAGAGATCCTAGGTACGATTACCACCCCCGTTAATTTTTATGAGCATCAAACCAGGATGCGTTAGTGTTATTACTACTGCATGATGCACGTTAGAGACCATATGCTAGCGGTCGTACTGGAAAATTTCTCTCATCTAAAGGGGATGTCCCCCAGTGAGAGTTAAGGGCACGAGACAAATAGTGAAAAGAGGGGCGAGATGCATTGTGTTACTGTTCCAGGGTATTATTCCAAAACCGAAGTCGTTGGTGCACGAGAAACAACCTTCTATTACATTAATATTAAAGGAGCTGTGCAACGATTTTAACGTTGAAAGAATTGGCATCTTCTGCTTTTGATATTGTTCACCTTGTCACAAATGACAGAAAACACACCTCCTTTCGTCGAAATGTTGCGATTCCGCCACGTACTAGCGAGGCAAAACTTAGAATACGTATTCCCCGACCTGCAGCCGCGAGCGGCGGCCATGAGAAACACGCGGCGTGACGTCAATGGGGAGTCTTGTAGAAAGATAGCAAGTTGTGCGAATACCTGCTCGATAAAAGGTAACTTTTCTATAAATGCTGTACTTCCAAAATGCATATAAATGCGTCAAAAATCTGGTATCATCGACAAAACTTTTACTATACGGCAAACTGAAAGCCTCCTGCACCATTAGTTGCTGACTAACACGCCCGATATTGCAGCTACAACGATATATTATTTCCAAAGCGAGCGGCGCTTACTCACTGGGGTGCCGCCATGTTTCCCCGCATTCCTACCGAGCCAGTCACGGGATTTCAAAATCCCTCTCCTAGGTACTGCGGCTAACTTTAGCCGCGGCTAGCGCTTTGAGCAAACGGGCCCTGGAGTATGATTAGAGCAACTTGCTATAATCGTATCAGACAAAGGCAATGGGCCAGCTGACAAGTCAAAAGACAAAAACTGAAGTCGTGGTCACATGCAGGTTTCTTGAACCAATGAGCGTAGAGGAAAAAAGGCCCGTTCACGCATCTGCATTTGGGGCAGCCAGAACATTTACAAACTCCAATAATGTTGCAACGACGAGTTGTCATAGCAACGGAGCACCAAGCACCCGGTCGTTTCTAACGGAGCAAGTAGGATCGGGTCAAACTTCTATGCTGCGTCTCGAGCGACTGGAACGATCGAAAGAAGCGACCAATCACGTTTCAAGAAGAGAGCTGTCACGTGTATGCCCGGCGGCCGCGACCCGCTGGCAAGCACTTTGCCAGAGATCAACGTTGGCGTGGCATGGCAGACTGAGTGAAAATTCATTGTGCATGTGGAGTGCTACCGTGGTTGCAGCGGTCTAGACGCATGTCCCGATGGTGTACCAACACGTCCTCGAAGAGACGAGCTATTTGGTGCAACGACAACATGACAGCACTTGGAAGGGAAACATTCTTGCCTACGTGTTTGCTCGTGCCCGTCTGCACTATTGGTGCATAGCATTTTAGAGAAGCAATTATTTTACTTTTCTACTTCAGGGATGTGAAATGATTAGTGCTAGCATTCTTGAATGTTTACTTCACTCAGGCAATGTCTAAATCGTTTCTCTTTTTAAGTGTGTCGCAACTACATCTGTTTTCACCTCAAGAGAAAAGCGAGTCTTGCGCATTGTTCATACGCAGGGCAAAGTAGTTCTTACAAGATTTAGTTATCAGAGAAAAAAGCAACGCTTTTGGAGTTTGGAATGTGTACGTCTTGATAAGATAACATACATCTAATCTAGAATGCACCTACATATATCTTAATTCTCTACATAAAGGTGGAAATCAGTAATGCTCCACAAGGCGGCGAACTTTTTTTACTACGGTTCTTGATGTGAAAACAGGTATAAAATTATATCTGTTCCTAAAAAAAATTGTAGAAGTAGAATGTGGCTAGATTTGTGTCCTCCACATGGTCTGGTGCTCTGTCGGCATCATCTCAGGATGGTGTGTCACCTAACATTCTTTCACTGGGTCCTGCGAACACTATCTCAAGAAAACAAGGCAAGGGAATAAGCCCCGCATCTAATAATAATAATTTAGTAGCAATGACTGAGTTAGTAGTCGATCCTTACCTTCGGGCAGTGGCTCTACGTTCGAAATACCCGTTGAGATTGAGCACGGGAATGGGTTACCGCCGGAACCTTCTGGAAGGGGGTCGGCAACTGGGAGCTCCTTAGCAAGGGCCAAGGAGGGTACTGCTGCTGCAGAAGGCTGGGCTGCTGGCTGTGATGCTCCCTGCTGCACGCACGCAGAACCAGCACTTCGTACTGGTTCGTTGTTTGAAGATGACATACAATACCAGAGGCGAAACAAGTAAAGCTAGAGTGTGATTATGGTGATTTGCCCACATTCTCAGTTTGGTACAGGCCACTTGGACTTACTGGAAAATGAAACGCGCAAGGTTATGCTTGTTTGAGGTTGACGAGCAAGGACACACAGAAACCAGAAGATGCTGTTTAATACTACTAGCTCGCGATTAGATGAGTTCGTCATGTAAAATGGCTACTTGGTGCACTGACTGTTATACAGGCAGATTTCGCGCTTCCATATGCACACGATTATAAAGTCCAATCAATACCGATCAACCGTCGTCAGGCAGAGGAGTTAATAAGCACGAACACAACACAAACGTCGGCGGGCATACATTTCCAAGAACTGGCATTAGAAAAGATCGCTCCAGAAGCGATGAACGCGCGCATCCTTTTTACGAGACGCACGTCTTTCTTCTTGTCTTGTTCAGACGGCGAATTCATAACGCGAGTAAAATTCCACAGCGTGAACACGCCTTTATGACCATCGTCACTTCGTACCTTCAGTGGACCCGCGATGTTTCCATCGCTCGTAGCGATCGAGAGATGGCTGCTCTTTCCGGTGGGCAAAGATAGTCGGCACATGGTCCGGGTGGTGCCTATCCAGCGACGGTTTTCCTGTTTGATAGAGCGGCAATGTAACGATCATGCAACTACCCAACGCTTTGTGTTTGTTTTTCTCAGCTGCGATTGAAGCGACTTACCAGTGACGAAGTGCGCCCCACATAATCGGGACTGCTGGCTCGGCTCCCAAGCCTTCCTCGCGTCTGTCGGGTGAGCCCACTTCACCGCGTTTACCCACGCCGCTCTTCGATTTGGGTCGAATTTCGCAGAGGGAAAGCAAAAGAAGCTCTTCCCCTCCCCCTTCCGATGCCAGTTTCGACACCCAAACGCGACACAGTGCGTCGGCATCGTATCGAACGACGTCGGGACGGTGCCGGGAGCCTCAGACTAGCGCAAGATGGAGACTTTGTTTTCCTACGCCACTAATCCGGCCTGGCAACATGTGCCTCGGGTTACCCTCGAACCGGAAACTCGGAAAGTGGTGGATTGCTACGAATGTTTTGTAACCAGTCCTGATAAAACATTGACCAATATATAAAAAAAAAAAAAAAAAAAAAAACAGAAGCTTCAAGTATGTTTACTCTCTTATACACTTTTCGTCCTACGTAACAATCTTTTCCTTATATATAAATATATATAAACTACTAAAGGTGCATCCACACCTTCATTTCTTAATCTAAAACTGCACAATTTTTCTAGCGTCAAAAAATTGGACAGCGAGAGACATGCCTTTCTATAACCACATGCATTTGCTTGGCAATAGCAAACATGACGTAGGTGTAACATCGAACAACAACGGAGACTAGGAAAAAGAATGAACAACCCCATCTCCTAAGGTGTATCAAGGACTGCATAGACACATATGGCATTAACGCCTTTCAGAATGCGGCAGGCCTATCCCAAAGCAAATTCTTAAACTTACTTGACATCTATCTAAAATCTACCTTCGCCACCTGGGATGGACATACGTATCTACAGAAGAGAGGGGTATGTATTGGTTCGTGCATTGCACCTATCCTCAGTGACCTGTATCTTGCACACCTTGACAGGAATTTAAACCAAACTCTCGACGGGTCAAAAGTTAAAAAAGTATTCAGATATGTCGACGATTATTTAATTGTCCTCGCCACCGATGACCAAAATCTGACAGCCTTGGTACCAGACATTCTCAACAGTTTCAAAAGGTGCATGAACCCATTGGAGATTACCCACGAACTTCCGAAAGAAGTTTGAGATTCTTAGATCTTCGTCTTTGTACGTCACCGTACCATACGTGCTGGACTTACGAGCCAAGGGGAAAGAAGCCACTTCTGCCATTCAACTCAGCGCATTCAAAACTCGTAAAGAGAGGCATAGCGCGGTTGTGCCTTAAGAACTCTCTTACGAAGTCATGCTTCCATTCCATCCAAAGGAGCTTTGATGGGCAAGTGTCGAGATTAAAACGCGCTGGATATCCATCATCCTTGTTAATATCAGTGGCGGAAGGACTTTTCAGAGATTTTAAGCATGATGAGCGAATTAAGAAAAGTCATCGGGACAGAGCAAAAAGACCAGTGATTGTGCCATATCTCCATCATTTTTCTCATGGCCTCAAGAAAATAGCAAACAAAGTAGGCACGGACGTTATTTTCTCCGCTCCGAACAAGATCTACAGCCTGTGCAAGAGGGTAAACACTCCTTCAAGAACACCGACGTCCTGCACAACGAATCACAGAAATAAGTTCGTTCGATGCACTAAAAATGTGGTCTACTCCTTCCCCCTGTCCTGTGGAAGAACATATATCGGACAGACGGGTAGGTGTTTAAACCACCGCCTTAGAGAACACAACCTGTCCACCATCAACAAGAACTCTGGACATGTTGGCATACACATTCGGGACTGTGGGTGCACAGCGGAACTTGACAAGTGTGTGGTGTTGGCAAGGAGTCGAGACCAGCTCACAAGGGAAATAATAGAAGCGGAGAACATTGCCAGCCAAAACGGCAGGTGTATTAGTAATCCATCTTTAGCGCTGTCACAAAAAGAGCTGGATTACTTAGCTTTGCATCATTGATCTACAGTAATTTCAATTTTAATTTTTCATTTAATTTTTTCCATTTAATTTTTAATTTTCAATTTCTGGCTTAAAACTTTTACAGTTAACCTTTAGCAAAGAAAGAAAAAGATGAGGCCTAGGTTATGCATTAGACGTGAAAGAAGAGAAAAGGCGGGAATATACAAAGAGTTGAAGTCAGCGCTGTGTAAGTGTCCCTTTCTTTTTGGTGTGACTGTGAACGGTGAATGTTTGTTACGGGTGCGCTGTGTCCTCGTGCGTCATACTTTTACAGTTTTCTGTGTTGTTCAATCCTCTCCTTAGTCTTCCTTGTTTTGCGCTATTGCATTTACGTTATGTTTCACTTTTACCAACTAGTTCAGCTCTTAATTTTATTACTTTATTCCACTTAGCAATATTTTACTAGAGGAGGGCTATAGTTCTGCTTTTTCCTTCAGTGTGGGAGAAGACTTTTGTGCGTATCTTATGGCGAATTCCACTGGGTGTTTTGGAGCGCGCTGGGATCAGTTGACCAGATCCAGAATGGAGCACACAATCCGAATGGGGTCGCGCCGCCAACGGATCCCCAGAGGAACATGACCACTGCTCCTGGATCGACAGATGCCTTCCCGTCATTCAACTGCCCGGGAATCCCCTTTCCGCGGCCGCCGCGTTAGTTTTGAAGACGTTTTCGCAATCTCGGCGCTAACACGCGTTCGACGCACAAGCGGCAGGAATGGCTCAGGAGCTTCTAGCAAAGATTGCCGGAATGCCCATAGCGCGGCCAAACCCTTCTCTTCTCCTTCCTGGAAAACGAACCGGCTGTTGAGCCAAGGGGTAAGCAAGCGGCCATTACGAATTCTTCTGATGCGAGATGGGCGAGATCAGGCGATAATCCCCTGCGATAAAGGAAGTCACATGTGTGCGCCGAGGGCTGGCCCGGCTGGCTTCCGGTTGAATCCGCCGAAATCGTCGGAGAGACTTTTCTCGGATCCAGATCGAGATCTGGAGCGGGAGCTAATCCAAAACGACCAGTGGAACACGTCCGTCTGGATCCCGACCACCCAGTGAAATAGGCTCGCTCCAGAAAAGTCGATCCCGGCGCACTCCAAAACAACCAGTGGAATTCGCCATTAGGTTGCAATAAACTATACAAGCGACGAGAAGGCGCGAATGGTTCTTCCAGCTCCCAGTGGGAACTTTCTGAGGGTTGCTTACAAACACTGCAAAGGAACAAAGTAGCAAAGATTAGTTTTATTTTTAGTGTATAGAAAGCGACGATCCCCCAGTAAGCGGAAGTAATATGAATGCTCTGGTATCAAACTATATAATGCCAGTAGATGTACTGAAAAAGCGATGGAGCTAGAAACGTGTGCAACGTTTTACCAATTAGAAATACTAAGACGTTTTTAAGTTCTTTGAATTTACCATTGTAGGATATCTGGGACTACTTTAAACCGTTCATTATAAAACGGCTGTATAGCATTTTAATAAAACAAATTATTGGAGAAACCGAAATAAGCCGGTTTTTAGGAATGTATAACCGGTAACCGAAACCGTAAATATTAAAAATGTAAAAAACCTATACGAAATCGTTATCAACGGGAAACGGTAACCGTAACCGAAATATTATATTTTTCGGTTTCGAGTGCCTGGTTTAGAGGAAGTGAGGAGGTTTTTAGTTACCCGCAAAATGGAAATTATATGGGAGCGCTTGAAGCCATTGCCCAGTTTCATCCCTATCTGGGCGAACAGATCAAGCGCCACCAAAACAAGGGCAAAGGCCACCTATTATACCTGTCAAAAACAATTTGTGACGAATTTATCGAGCTTATGGCAAAGGCCGTCAAAGACAGTCTTGTTGACGAGGTTAAACAAGCAAAATATTTCTCTTTAATAAGTGATTCTACTCTAGACGTAACCCACAATCAACAGCTGTCAGTTGTTTTACAGTACTGTTTAAAGGAAGAAACGCACAAATGCTTTCTTGGATTTGTTCCGATCGAATCGTATACAGGGTTGTATATTTTCGATACCGTGATGCCTGTGTTGACAAGCAACGGCATCTTGATTGACAACTGCAAGGGCCAGGCGTATGACAACGCGAATAATATGTCGGGGAAGTACAAAGGATTGCAAGCACAAGTTAAACACCCAAACAAGTTGGCCGTTTATGTAGCTTGCGCAGGCCATCCACTAAACTTAGTTGGCCCGTGTAGCGTCGACATTTGCCTTGAGGCCATCAATTTTTTTAGTGAAACTCGGAAACTGTTGCATTCTTTGTTGCCTCCCTTAAGTGGTGGAAATATCTTTTAGACAGCATGAGCGAAACTGCCTGAACACCTTGTTCTAAAGAGCCTCTCTGAAACCAGGTGGTCTAAACATGCCGAATCATGTAAGGCCATTTGTAAAAATTTCATGGTGGTTCAGTGTTGCCTTGAATCTATGTTAAAGGGAAGCTGAAACACTTCTTGAAAAAAACGAGTTAGAGGTGAATTCTGGCGTATTTTTATCCCGTGAATCTGAATATCACTTTTGTTTTCCCTGACGATGCAACTAAAAGCGAGAAAAAGCGAAAAAACATTCGACCAGTCGTGACGTCATACTAGGATCTTCGGGCCGCCAAGCGTGTGTCGCTCGTGTGTTCAGCGCGTGCAACGCAAGCTTGCCAGGTATATTTCCCCGCACTGACACCAGTCGTGACGTCTCTTTCTGACCTTTCTGAAAATAGCAAGAGTGCGCGTGCATAGCTTTGACAGGCGCTGAAGATGCGCGAGAGCAGATATTCCGAAGGCTCCTAGTGTGACGTCACGCCCCGGGAAGGAGGGGCTTCGGCGGTACTTTAAAAATTAATTTCTGAAGCCTCCGTGCACCAAATTGAAAAATAATCTTGATATTCCTCATCCTGGAGGTAGAATGAAGGCCATTGAAATGTTTTTTCTCAAAAAGAGAACCGCTTCAGTTTTCTTTAAAGAACAGAGAAGACAGAGAAGAAAACGGTAACACCCGGAATGAAGCGCGCTCTCTTTTTAAGAAAATGGCAAAGCTCGAGACCCCATTTCTTACCACTTTCTTGAGTGAAATCTTGGAGCGTTTTGAAAAAACCTGTGCAGCACTCCAGAAGCCTGGCTTAGATATTTTGACTTGTGTTGGTCGATCTTCTGAGCTCTCTGTTAATTCGTTGCGACCTCTCTTTAATACCTCTGAGGCGAGGGCACGCATAATGAGTACTATTCAGTGTTATCAAGATGAGGGCAAACATATTGTTTTGAGAAGGTACCCGGACGGAAAAAGCAATTGTGCATTACAAGGTAGGGAGAAGCTTATATAGACCTACAATGTCGTAGTTGACAGTCTGGGCTCTGCTTTGCGGGTTTAAAAGGCCACGCATCCGACCTCCTCCGTGGCCGAAAGCGGAATGACGAAAGTGGACACGATTTCGATGTCCAAAGCCGAGCAGGTGGAGATAGAGTGTCACGCAACCGAAGTACGAATAAAGCTGTCATTCGTATCGGCTACACATCAGAGGTCTCCTCTCCTCGACTCAATAAAAAAGCAGAAGATCTGCCGGAGGTTGGCACCGCCTTCATTGACCAGACACCACCCAGGGGAAATAACAACAGTGTTAATTTACCCGCTCCCCGAATCGGGCCAATTTAAAATGGCTAACAAACTGCAAGTTGCGTGGGCCCTGTCGCTTGCCACGTAACAGGGCATGGCAAGCGACAGCCTAAAGGCTGTGAATGCGCTTCTCGAGTACGTCAAGTGCAAAGCTTGCAGTGGAGCTGCAAACATCTCACAAAGAGACCGTGAGTATGGGATAGCATTGAAGCTGATTCTAAGCTGTGCTAAGTGCGGTGAACTGAAATGGGAGTGCAGTTCCCCGACGGGGAGGGGAAACGCAACATGCAACCCCTTCGAGATAAACATTCCCGCATCTGCCAGCCAGAGACAACAGTTGCAACAATGTCATTAACATTTCTGGCTTACCGTGCCTGTTTGTTTTTCCTCCTTTCAGATGAAATAAAAAGACACTTCAATAACAAGAGACAGCAATATATGGACAAAAAGAAAAAAAAAAAAGAAACCTTTGTCAAAAGTGGACAAGCTGCCCCCACTTATGTGGGAAAATGAAAGTTCTTTGGGGCACTTTCCTTTCTGAATCAGAAGTGCCCACCATCACCCAAAGGACACATCCTGGGAGTGCAAGAAATATAATACACTTCTCATATGCAAATTTTTCATTGCTATCTGTGCTCCAGATCTAGGTCAACTCGTCGACAGCCGATTCGTTGAAGGGGCCCATCGGTCTTATTTTAAAATCAAAATTGAATCCGTGTCTGCAATAATGTTTTGTAAATTCGCCGGACGGAACACTTTATAGCAGGGCTTTAGACAGCTAAATTTATTTACATGCAGTGTGCCTGCGTTTTCAGTTGTCCAAGTTCCCACAAATATACAGTCGGTGCGAATTCAAATGCAAACAGCGGGTGCATAATTTCCGGCGCCAAGAGGCAAAACGTCGAAGTATAAGATGCACCGAGCGAGGGTTCAAGGAGCTGCTCGCAGCCCCCATTTGGTGCAGGGGGCGCCGCATTTGAAAAAAACCATGCATCCGCTGTTCACATTTCATTTTGAGCCAAACACTGTAGCATTCCTAAGCGGTACAGAAGGAAGACGGGGCAACTTTTTCCTTGTTTCCGTGCATAGGCAAATTTCGTAAGATGAGGCTGAGTCACCTCTCCACAAAATTGAATCGGTGAGCTAAATTTTAACAATTTACGGTCAAGTACAATTGAACATTGGTCGGCTTGGACCCAGAAAGTGCTTTGTTTACCAAACGCACCCTTCTTGTTACTTCATGAAGCAAGAAACAAGTCGTGCACTTGCTCTATAATCAAAGTTGTGCTCAATGTTGGTGCATCAACTTTTAAGAAACGATAGAAAATTACCTCTCCTAAGACACAAAAATAACTATGGTGTCTTACTCGTGTTGCCGTATATGTCTCTTCTCAATATCGTAGTGATCGGAGATACAGTTTTCTGAAATACTGAGCTTAGCTACGACGGAAACTTTCCCCTCTCCTCACTAAGCTTTTCAGACTAGCCTTTACTGACACCTAAGATCATTGTCTGAAAGGTGTCTCTGAAATTATCTCGGCATACTGAATTAATGAGAAAGCTAATGCGTAACAAGCGTATGGTTATTAGTAGAGTCCTACACATCCGCTGATTACCTGCGGAACATCCCTGTATATCCGTAGTCAACTGGCGGACTGTGGATCAGTTGTTACTATCAGCTGGTCGGGATATATATTTTTTCCTAGGCGGCCCATAAATATGTGCAACCGCAAGCCTTCAACGGGTTGGCGGAATGGCGTGTGTTACATCTTGGCACATATTGTTGATTGGCTAGGAGATATGCTGATATGCTTATGGCTGGCAGTAATTGTATTTGTTGCGTTTAGGAGCTTCCCGTGGAAGAGGTGGAATTCTGTCCGGAATCCAAAATTTTAGCGCAGGCAGAATCTCGCCTGCGGCGGCGAAGATTCTCGATCAGCGACAAATTGCGAGGAAAATTACGTTGATCTGGACACCGGCACATGCCTCCGTCCCCGGCAACGAGGCGGCTCACGAGCTAGCTCGAGGTTTATACCACCGGGCTGGTGAGGACCCCCTCTGGCAAGGGAGCGGTGAACGCATGGTAAAATATGGGGAAATTACTCAACATTACAGATTGGAACGTAGGCTGGTACCCCCACCAGACCCGTCATTAAATAATACGCAGGCAGTCGCGTGGCGACGACTCCAAACATACACGTACCCACACCCAATCCTGGTGAACCATATGTTCCCGGATATAAGATCAGACGAGCGTACACACTGCGGGTTGAGAGGGTCCCTCGACCATATAATCTGGGAATGCTCAAATTCTCCTGGGAGGGCGCTAAATATCGCTTCTAAAGAATCCTGGGAGACGCTGCTGCGCAGTTCGGACCCTGAGCTCCAGCTCCGCCTCGTCCGACTGGCTGAAGAGGCCGCCGGGACACAAGACCTCTTGGCCAGCATCTAAAGCGGTGCCTCCTGCCTCCCCGGCCTGGTACCGAGGGGGGAGGGAGAATGCCAATTCTGTCGGACAATAAATGTTCTTTCCTCCTCCTCCTCCTCCTGTCCGGAAGACTAGGCTCCAGTTGACAGCCCGCTTGAGTCGGTTTACTTAGAGGAGGAGACAGAGCGAGATACACAGCCAGAGACACAGCGAGCCAGAGCCACAGCTGCGGAAGAAACAGCCAAAGAAGAAAACCAACGGAGACAGTTGTGAAGGAAGGTTGGCTGCCCTGAACAATATTGCTACCGCCTTGGCATCACACACAGAGGACGATGAGTACGCCATTTTTGGGGGGCTTGTCGCTAGCCGGCTAAGACGGCAACCAGCTGAAAGGCAGAGCTGGCTTCAGGTACGCATGCTTGATTATGCCACCACTTTGGAGAGCTCACACATGGGGTCCAGGGAACAACCCAAAGAAATGTAGTGTAGCATTGTCATCGCACCTTGAACCTTTGGACCGGCTTGTTTGAAGCAGTGTCTCAGGTAATACTGGGTAAAAGAAACCACTGCCAAGGCTAGTACATGAGCTGAGACACGTCTCAAGTGCAGACTCAAATGCTAAACTTGGCAGTGCTTTCTTGGAACGTTTGCTTAGTCAGGTAAACATCGTAAACTCCAACCTCCGAAACGAAATGACAGTATTCGTGGCCAATGCCCTTCTGACTGTGCGTGGACTAAAACAGCGTAAGTGCTGTCATGAGTACCGTAAAATCCCGACAGATGCCCCACCCTCAAAAGATAGCCCACCCCTATTTTTGGGCTTGATTTGTTATATTTTTTTTTAAACACCGAAAGATAGCCCACTCCTAGTAATAGTAGTGCTGGGATCAATGATGGCCTCGGCGTAAATACGGCTAGTTCGCTATGGCGGGATATAAGTGAATGTCGCTGTCTGGGAAGTACAATCGTCTTAGCTTCGTTGCCCCTCGCCACGATAACAAGCTTGGAAGGGACACAACCTAAATATAGCAATTGTTTTAAACTTTTCTCGATTGTACATAGACAGTTAGCCCACTCCATATTTTCACCTGATTTGCTCTTGATGTTAAGTGGGCTATCTCTCGGGATTTTACGGTATGTATTCCTTAAAGGGATGCTGAACCAATATTTGAAGTTGCCGAAATAAGCCCCGGACAAGCTTCCCGGGGCCGCACTATACCTAAAAATGCTATTCATGTAAAGGGATGGAGATCGGATTATTATATTTCTTGGAATGACGAGCGCCGATTGAGCCAGAAGCGCCAGAAGCCTCCGACGCGCGCGAGGCCCTCTGGGATTACTCGCAACGGAACTGACGTGATCATACCGCAACGGAACTGACGTGAACATTTCGAGCTGCCGACGCGCCACAGCGTGGAAGAAAGTTGCGCTTTGAACAATAGTAGACGGATGCCCGTCGCGTTGGAAGTTTGCCAACTAATCCAGCCAAGTAAGCTGCACACTACCTGCCAGCCACCCCAGGGCCCCCAGTCCACTTCCGCACCTGCGTCGTAGCGACGGCGGCAACTTCAGTGTGCACTTTGGCCATGACGTCTGACAGCAGTGGCAGCGGCAGCGGCATGCCGTCGGACGAAGAGTACAAAGAACCGCCAAGGAAGAGGCCGAAAGTGGTGCCGTATGCCTGTGACCCATCGGCGTCGTCCGACGACAGCGATATAGCAGCCCCCGAAGGCGTACAAGTACCGCGTGATGAAAAACATTGCAGGTTTCAACCTGCAATGTTTCGTCGGCAGGCCGAGGCTCTGTAGTAGCGTCGGGCTCATGTGATAGTCTTCGTCTGTGAAGTGGTCCGAGCATAGCCAGCCGCTTTTGGAGGGCAGCCAGGTTGGCTATGAAGGGCGGGCGGCGCGAATCCATAACTTTCGCAAGGTGGGCTTGCTTGGAAACGTATGCACAAGCCTGCCAGTGTAAGAACTGCAGTTCATACAGTCCTGTGCTGCACAGTGCAGCGGCCTATCTTGCGAAACTGCTGGATCATACAAGTTAGCGCCAGACGCTTAGCCAACACAGATGACTGCTGTTCCTGCTGCGTCGTCGCTTTCGTCACCCGCTTCAACAGACTGAGAACGCCAGAGCGATCGGCACTGGTCGGAAAAACCGAAAAGGTGTCGAGCTTGAGACCTCGGTCACTTCGGTACCTTGGTCTGAGCAGAGCTAAAAAGCGCGCCGCCGTTACACGTGGTTACACTTCGACTACGGTGGCTTCGACAGCGCCAAGGAGGACAGCGCTGATGTTTGATGCCGCCAAGATGCCGCTTGCTCGCCACTGGCCACGCTCGCTAGGCCGTTCGGCGCCGCATAGGTGTCGTGTCAAAAACGACATGATGAACACTGTTCGACAAGTGCATAAGATAAAATTGCTTTTCTTTTAAAAATATATCTCGTCGTTTGCGTTTCGGGACGGGGTTCGCACATCGCATTTCAGTTTCGTCGCACCACTTCGCGGCGTGGGCGCACGCCGGAGCCAACGAGGTATGTCAAAGCCAACTTTGGTGGCTCACCATAGCCGCGTTCTGCATACTACAAGTATGATGTCGTCACGAAACGAGCTTTCAAAAAACTCACCAGGTGCGCCTTAAAATATTTATTTCCATAAATCGTACATTTTAGACAACTTTATTGTTTCAATTACCATAATTTAAGAGCCATTTGTGTGCTGTAAATATCAAAACGACAAAGAATTTAGATTCTGTTTTTCGGTTCAGCATCCCTTTAAGTCAGTTCTGGCAAAGATAGGCACTAAGGCAGCCTATGCTGACTCAAGCACACTGGAAGGTCCAAGCAGCACTAGCCTAAGCACACAGTGAAGAAGTCTCAGACGGAGTAGAATAGCCAGATGTTGTAGCCGATGACATTCCTGAACTTGTCTAGATCTACACATGTAGACACGTGTAGGTTAAAGAGACTTCTTGTGCATATCGCATCATGGATATGTGACAGCTGATGATTAAGTAGCTTCGAAACCAGTGGGAGTGTGGTATTCTATTCAGTGTAAATTCCTTTTGAAAATAAATAAGTTATATTGTATTTTTCTACCAAATTTAATATCTAGCTATTTTTACTCCAAATCTAGCCGTTTTCAGGCATGTGTCTAGCGGGAATTCCAATTAGGAGCTGGCACCACTGGCTTCAAGCCTGTGCCACCTCATTTCACCATTGTTCCTGAGCCGTATAGGCTCGTTTCGTTCTGAGATTGCGTCGCAAAAGCGGAAGCCGTTATCTCTCAACGAAAAGTTGGACATTCTTGCTGCGTCGACCGGGACCCGAAGCGAAAACAGATCGACATCGCCAAAGAACTTGGATCGCCTGCCTGGACGGTGAACAGGGTTCTGTCCAAAAAAAGGGACATTGAAGCAAACGCCTTGGTTTTCGGTTTGGATACTTAGCAAGCCCGTGGAGAAAAGCACAGGGAGCTGGAAGCTGCTTTGTTGAACTGGTTTAAGCAAGCACGAGCTTCTGATGTGAACCTTAACAGCAGTATACTTTGTAAAAATGCCATGGAGATCGCCAAGATGTTGGATATTGACGATTTCACCACGTCAAACGGATGGATAAGTCGGTTCCGAACCCGGTATCGTATCTCATACCATCAGGTGAATAGAGAGCCGGACAGCATTGAGAACTGGATTGCCTTGCTCTCGACCATTGTTAATGTCTATTGCCCGTGCAACGTATTTAACGTGGACGAATGTGGGCTTTTCTTCAAGGTTCAGCCGACAAGTCCCTAAGTTTGAAAGAAGAATCCTGCCACGGCGGCAAAGTGAGCAAAGACAGAATAACTGCGCTGCTCTACTGCAACGAAGACGGATCGGATATGAATACACCATGGGTGGTCAGCAAATGGAAGCAGCCAACATGCCTGAAGAACATCGCCAGACTTCCTTGCGTTACAAGTAGAACACGAAGGCCTGGATGACCTGCAGTTTGTATAAGGTCTTCCTTCACTATCTTAAGGGGCGACTAGGCCGTAATAATTGCAAGAGATTGCTGTTTCTAAATAACTGCTCAGCACATCCCAAGGTTCAGTCATTCCTACAGAAGAGCTCGTGCCAACTTTGCCCAAACGTTTTCAAGGTTGCAAGTGAAAACCTCACATCAAAAATTAAATTTCATTCTTTCCTTGAGGCAAACGTGCCAGGCTCAATGTTTGGTTCATTCTCCACTCCTAATTCGTTCTTCGATTACTTCAAGGCTCTTGAACATCTATTTTAAGGCGCATTCAGGACTACATTCACATGCCAAAGGTTGTCGAGCACCTTGTACATGTCCTAGAGTCCCATTTGGAACGTCAGTTTTGCTCCAGGGCTTGCGCAGTGAATTCCTGAACCTCTATGTGAATGTGAGCTTGTGCTGGAACATTCAAGACTTGAATCAAGAGCTCCTCAAGCTTCACGCCCTTAAGAAAGCTAAACAAAGAAAGCGAAAACAATTATCGGCTCAATCGCCCTTTCTTTTTTGTTTTGGGAATTTCGTTACGGCTTGTTTGCTTCTTGCTTGAGGTGTGAATTTTTTTTATTGGGTGTGTGCAACTTGGTGCATATATTCGTTACTTAAAATCCTGTAGATACTTCCCTGCATATTTTAGGTAGTCCTAAGGTTGCTCATTCATCAAGTCTCATGCATTGTATAAAAAAAAAAAATTTTAATGCTGTGCAGTGGAGTTTTAGGATGCTTTTTCGTGTGATGACCAGTACGGCATTATAGGGTGTATAAAAGTATTTTATAATGTCTTTTAATGTTTTACTGAACATTGTGGGTTAGAGCTTAAATAAATGAGATGTGCTATATGGGAAAACTGCTTGTTTAAGACGTATGTACTAATTAAGTAAATAATAATTGAAAGATGGCGAGATGCCAGTGAACGGAATTATTTGTATATGATGTCACATGTTTATATATCTATGCTCTTGATCTCACCATAAAGCTGATTTATTCATTGTTTATGTATTTCTGTCAATTTTCATCTCAATTCTGTAAATAGCTAGGCATTTTTAAAACGTGAAATGACTTCAAATACAATGCGTCTGATTCAATCTTCTGATTTTTCACGTTTCTTTAACGAGGTTGTGTGCAGTGTGCTTGTTGTTAGGCATCAATAAAAATACAGCAAACACAAATGTCCGTATCAAGCGACGTCCGTGTTTAGTTTGAAAAAACTATGCTTTTACACAGATGCACAACCACGCGCCTTACGCCGAATCTCAACACGCATTACCACCCATCATCGTACACGCGCGCGCAATAAACACATGCACACAAAAAGAAATGGCAAAGAAAAAAAAAAGACAGGAGAGGGGGGAGAAATGTGAGTAGGCTGATGATGATGATAGCTGTTCGCTTTAGGGAAGCCGTGGTGCCATCCGCAAGTACTTAACAACCCAGACCTAGTAGTTCGCAAGGCTGCCGCAGCACCTAGCGTCGCTAATTTCGTCGGCTGCATCCGGCTGACCTGGCCGCTACAGATATTTATTTATGTATTGAACAATGATACGGTGGTAATTTTCCAGATGTCTCAATTAACCTATTAGGAGTATCGATGGCGTCTTCGGTCTGCGTTTGACGTAAAAAGGTGATTTCGGACACTTTGTAGGGTTTGCATCACACTGCTCTCGCTTGTATTCCACCTGCTACGGTTCATATAGCAGCTAAGTGGAGCACACAGCTACATATCTCCCGACCTGCGGAATTACAAATTCGTAAAACTCCTGCGGCTGCGTGGGGGGGGGTTAGTAGTAAGAGGCAGGTACTTTTCGGGATGAGTGATGGTTCATTTTCTCAGCGATTTTTCTGTTGCTAATTTCGCCTGCTTTAGAAAGTTCTTGCCTGCTTTCGAAAGTTTAATGTCAGCCTTGCCACCGTGCGAAATACTTAGATCCGATGTGCACATGGTACAGAATCCAAACTGCTCTCCCTTCTAGGACGGCACGAAGCACAGGAATTCCAACGTGTAGGACTTCAGGAATACCTGAAAGTACCTCTTCTGAGGTTTGGAGTTTGCCATCGCACCGCGAAGCTACCATGACTAGGGGAATGCTACAATGATTACACAACAACGATTACAAGACGCCAGACTGCTCGCCACGAAACTGGCCGAAACGGCGAGGCCGAACCACGGCTGAACACGCCAAACCAATGTGCGCCGCCAAACACACAAACAAAGGCTTTGGGCTCTGGAATGGTTTTGGATCCTGCGCCTCGGAGGGGCAGCTTCTGGTCACTGGACACCGTGTACCTCTTTCCCCTTCTCGCGCATCTTTCTCCCCCGTAACGCTGTGTTCTGAAATAAGCAGTTTTTCTTGAGAGTTGAAAAGGATTGCTTTGCGCCTGACTCTCTGGAACAGCGGTTGTCTAATTTCGAACCACCATGAAATGAAGTTAGGTAGTATTTAGTAACATCTCTTAGCAATCTCGTGCCGAAACCACGGAAAAGAAACTGCCAGAGAAGATGGATACAGCGAAAGCAACCCTCACCGACCGAGCAGAGCGAACAGTGGTGCGATCAGTGACAACTAAGCTTATCAACGACTTCGCAGCCATGGCAGATCCAACGACTGTCAGTGAGCTCCAAACCAAATTTGACTTTCTCATACTGAAAGAGGACTCTCTCAAGAAACTTGATAGCGAAATTGAGCAAGGAATCGATGACAAGGCCTTAGAAGAGATTACATGCAGTGAAAACTACAAGGAGAGGAAACTGAAAGGCATGCTCTGAGATCAGGCCCGGCTGGGTGGCAGAACCTTAACAAATTCACCAACCAACACGGACACCAGAACGAGCGTGAAAGTCGAACAGACCAACCCAGCAGTAAAGCTCGCCAAATCGGAGATATCAAGATTTGGAGGTGGACTTTGGGAACGGCAAGGTTTCTGGAGTCAGTTCGGCTTTACCTCTCAACGTTAACTTGACACTGTCAAAGGTCGACAAATTCAAGAACCCAAACAGCTACCTCACGGGAGGAGCCGCCGTGGCTGTGGCAGGGCTTGACCAGACAGAGGCAAACTATGATCAGGCCCTCGAAATTCTTCGGGAAAAATTCGGCCGAAAGGACAGCATTATCAACGACCATCTGTCGAGGCTGCTCAGCATACAACCGGTACGACAATCCCAAGGCATCCACAAACTCTGTTCTCTCGTTGACGAAGTGCAGACAGGGTGGGGAGCCTTGCAGCCCTCAAAGTGAGTGCTCGCACATATGGAGTATTGCTGCTAATCGTGCTAAAGAAAGCCGCGTCCGCAGACCTCTGTCTCGAATACCATTGGAGACAAGACAAAAACACACCAGAGGGCGAATTTCGCGAGAAAATGCAATCGGTAGTAGTGCAGAAAGACCAGAGCACCGATAAGCCGGGGCATTACAGAAAGAGAGGCTACAAGACAGGCCCTATTGCTTCAGCAGCAGCCTTGAATACCATGACCAGCAAAGACGACAAAAGATGCATTTTTTGCTCCTCTAACGATCATGAATCGGACAGGTGCGCTGCACAGATGTCGGTATCGGACAGAAGAGACATTCTGAAAAAAGAGAACAGATGCTTCCGCTGTGCGAAGAGAGGTCACAGATCCCAAGACTGCAGATCCTTGAAATGGCTGAGGTGTGGGCCATGCTCCGGGAGACACCTGACATCCATGTGTGACCCTGACTGGGCGAGCATCCGCACTGCCCCAAAAGAGGGGAACGCAGCGTCAACAGCAGATGAAGACATCCACGGAGCAATGGTGTTGCAGTCTTCTCTTGGAGTGGGAGACCGTCATGCTAAAGGAGAAAGCAATTGCATCAGAATTAATTGGGGGGCTAGTTGGTTGAACATCTAGACGGTGGATTTGAAAGCGCTCTGTCCTGTCCCCTCCTTCTCTTCTCAGTCTTTTGCGCTTTCAAATCCACCGTCTAAAGGAGAAAGGACACAGGTGCTCCTCCAGACAGCACAGGCGTGGGTAGAGGACATACAAAGGTGCACGTTCATTCAACGGAGATTCTCTGAGAAGTTGCAGTTAGAGGTGCAAGGAGAGGAGGAACTCCAGATCTTCACCTTCGGCGACAAAGCAGCCACAAAGCACACAAAGTGTCAACGGGTGGAACTCTGGCTGTGGAGCCAATACAATAGAGGCGAGGTCTGCGTAGAGGCACTGGAAGTCACACGCATCTGTGCAGACATCATGACTACTCCGTCGGAACCTGCAGTTGCCCAGATGAGGAAGGAGGGTATGAACATTGCCGACACTTCGGGAAGTGCCCACACTGAGAATGGAATTAGCCTCCTAATAGGAGCCGACTACTACTGGGCCATAGTCACGAGATCCGTCAAGCGTCTGAGCCCCACATTGATGGCAGTACACATGAACTTTGGATGGACCCTGCAAGGCCAGGCGGGAACAATCCAGATCGATGGCGATCTGTCCATCACCTACAAGCGTAATGAGGGTGATCGTGACAAAGGGAAACGACAATGAAGTATCCTGCAGCCCAGGTCGTTCTGGGAGCTCGAGAGCTTTGGAATCGAAGAACTCCAACCCACGACAAGCCACCAAGATGCCGTACTTCAGCATCACAAGGGTAACGTTGTTCTAAAACAAACAGTTCTTGAGAGTTGAAAAGGATTGCTTTGTGTCTGTCTCTCTGGAACAGCAGCTGGCTGATTCCGAACCGCCATGTAATGAAGTTAGCTGGCATTTAGTAGTCTCTCCTAACAAGCCATTCATTGCGCTCGATGTGAGCACTGTTCGCACAAAAACCAATAACTCTTCGTTAGACATGTACAAAATATGGATTTTGGGTTCGAAGCAAATTCAAAGTGAATAGTGGTCTTGGCCGAATATTTTTAAAGCAAATATTGAATATTTCATGCACCTATCTCTACTGTTGCATCATGCTTAAAAAGGTAGTGCAACAATTTCAGTGTTGAGAGAATTGGCAGTTTGCATTTTTTATATTGTTTGTCCACGCACAAGTGACCAAAAACGCATCACCTTGCCCCGAACAACTTCTATTCCGGTGCGTAATCACAAAGAAGAAAACAAAATATTTGCCAATCTGCAGCCGCTTGTGGTGGTTAACGGAACTGATCTGTGATGTACTCTGGGGGATACGCGGAAGTGAACAAAACCTGTCCCCCTCCGCTGCTACACTCGCCGTCACATCCGGGGCGAATTGTCTTTTGTGTCACTTGTTCACTGCGACATTCGACGACGCTAATCCTTTAAAAAACAATAATCGCGGAGGAAGCGACTGGGGACTTCGAAGAGAGGACCCAAAGGGAAACCACGTGATTACCCCAGAGTATGTCACTCGGAAGGCGACGTGGAGAGTTGAGAGGCACTTTGACCTTCGATTTGTTTCATTTTTCTTTTTTAAATAAGAACTAGAGCTTGTAAAGAAATACAGTTTTCTGTTCTTCGTTTTATAGGTGACACAGATTAATTTCTGCAACTAATTGGTCAAAGTCCAAAAATCATTGCATCGCCCCTTAGACGAAAATTTAGCTGAACTCGCGAAGGTTGTTCCCAAGCTTCGTATTGCCCACTTATGAGATCCGTTAAATTTAATTTAGCTATATTTACAGACTGTGGCCTCAGAAAGTTTAATACCTATATTTGGATGGCAAGTAAACGGCAGATTTTTGCTTAAAATTAGACCTATGAAGGAGCCCAGCCACACCTAATTAAGGGGATTTATAAATGTGCTTTCTCTATGCAATAGTTCCTTAGAATCTCTCAAGTTAAGAAAAAGAAAACAAGCACAAATAATGAAGACATGTTGTTAGAACATCGCTGCCTAACATTTACCCTCGCAAAATAACCAGTTAAATTTTGAAGATTTTACTGCAATGTGAGTATCAACAATCACAACATTTAGTTTTTTTTAATACACCAGGCACATGCTGCACCAGACTTTGAAGGTGTGTTTTTCATTTAAACGTGCGACTCCGCTGCTGTGAATAGAGCAGAGAGATTGCGGTATCAGCTCCGTGGGTATTGCTTCTCCGCAGCACACCGGCACTTGAGGAGAAGCGCGCTCAAGGGGGCTTATTCGACGCAAACATTTAAAGAAGTGTGAATATCGCAGATAATTTTTAAGACAATATCAAATAGCACATCATTTGAAACTACTATATGAAAATTTGAATATTCGTGCAACCCTACTCTTTGCACAGAGTACTTAGGCATCCGGAAAAAAAAAAAAAAAAAAACTATTTTCTTTATTTTCAGTGGCATCGCCAACAATGCAACGTGCCAGACACTTTCAGCTTCTTTTTCGAGAACAGCTCCCTTTTGGCGCAAATTGTTCACAAATACAGCTTTTGGAGCAGCATGTAGCAGGTTGTTCGTTCTGGTGCAGTTTCGCGCAAATGGCGCAGCAGTTCCACCACTGGAATCAGCTGCTAGTCAGCGCTTGTCTCGTGATAGATTGGGGTTTTATGGCGCAAAAGCAACTAAGGCTATGCTGCATGAGCTTGTCTTGCATTTTCTCGTCCCTTTGTTTTTGTCCTAGTCACGCTGTATTTCATTATGAGCCGAAAGAAGCCTTCGCGGCGCGACCACGTGACCAACAGCATGACCAACTGGGCCCCGCACAACTTGGACCCAGAGGCCCTGCCCGGACCGCTCTAGCGCCCAAACGAGCGCGGGACCGGCGCCACTCCGCCCCCGAGAGGAGAACAGCCACATCCGTCCCACCGCCGAAGCCGGGCAAGCCGGCTAGTCAACTCGGCTCCCACCGCCCGATCACACTTAAGTCGAGCGTCTGCAAACTCTTCGAGAGGATGATGTACCACAGACTCATGCACCATCTCGAGACGGTGGCAGAGAAATGCTTTTCTATTACTAGACACCATTCAGTTCAAAGTAAAAACTAACATTTCTCCCAAGTTTTTCGTTGAGAGCACAAGTGCCTTTCTTCTTCATTTTTAAACAATGAGAAGGAAGGTTGCCAACTGAAGAATTTCAAATTTAGTATAAGAGAACAAGCATCCCAAACAAGACAAAATGACAAGACAGTAAAAATATACCTCCAAAATGGGATTGCCCCGGCCAAAACAAGATGTCCGGTCACCCCAACCAGAAACCTTGTACCCCGTGGATACAGCATGCCAACTCGTGTGTGTTACCATGTATAAGAAATATGAGATGGCAGTTCTAGGTCATCGCTTTGGACACTAAGCCCAGGGCCACTCTAAAAAGGCCGCTACCCTGGACTTGCTCCCGCCAAAACAACCCTCACACATCCCGGTCACATCGCACGGTTCGACCGCCGAAAGGCTTGCCTTGCCGCCCCACGAGATAGAAAGGGTCCACTCACTAAAAACTCCTGGTTCGACGAACGAAGTTCCATCACTCACCTGCCGCTGTGGCAGGTAGAGGCTCGTTTTTTTCCCCATCGTTGCATAAGCTTGAGTGGAAAGGCGCGGAGATGTACATGGAGGGTGCCGTAGAAGACAAACAGACGTGTCGCCAATGCCCCGGAGGGGGTGCCAACCCCCAAGACGTTATTTCACATCGCGCAGTGTTCTGGAAGGCAGAAAATGATAAAAGTACTCGTTAATTTTGCATCCAGAAACAGCCGCAGCCTAGGTCAGGGTGTCGAACCGGTCATTATTCTGGTCTGCGTTAGCTTTGTATTTCCACTGCAGTTCGGTAATGCGCATGAAATATCAATTCGCCTACTGGTTCTGCCAAGTGCAAACCGGTTTGAACTGATTCAGAACTCAACCTTAGACCATGGCTGCCAGTACATTCACGAGCTACACAGGAAGCTTCGTAACTCCCGGCTGCCGCAAAGCAAACAAGTCTATTCAACACGGCATCGTCTGCACTAAAATATACAACAAAAAAACTGGTCATCCAAAGCAATACTTGTGCAAATGAGGACAGCAAAAGAAATACATGGTTAATTTCACTTTGCGATTGCAACTTTTTATCATGAAGATCACTCTGCAAATTTGCGTGGTCATACAGGCACTCGAAAAAAGTACCAAAAGTACAGTACTAACTTGCAAGGCCAATTAGTCAGCTTGCACAGTGCACCATACGAGACAAGATTAGTCGCTAGATGTTTAGACAGTGTGAGCTTAGACTGCCAAGTTACTCCCAAGAAACATCAAAATGTAGATGAGACAGAAAATAGGACAATGTCTCTGGAAATGTCATCCTGTCTATTTTCTGTCTCCTCTATGTTTTGATGTTGCTTCTCGACCCGTCTCAGGTTAATCCAACAAAATAGACAGGACGACGTCTATTGAGATGTCATCCTGTTCATTTTTTGCCTCGTCTACATTTTGATGTTTCATCTCTACCCCAGTAGCAGGTTAATCCAACATGGTTAATATTCATCAGCTCGCCTGCACCCGTACAATATATTTTTTTTTTATTGTGATTTTAAATAAAGTTTAGTTTAAATCTCACGTCCTCCAGTGGTGGCAGCAACCTCTACAAAATACAAAAATAAAAATCACGAAACACTTTTGTAGGGCCCGCGATCGAACCCAAATATTTGTGAGACCATAGTGCTAGCCAGGCATCCTAACCATTACACGACAGAAGCTAGTCGGGGATGCCATTCTTTGGTTTCCAGATATTGTTTGCTATGAAGGAAGTTTTATAGAATCTGAGTATACACGTAATTAGCAAACCTAACACAAAAAAAAAAAAATACAGCGCAAGTGGGCATACTAATTTCGGCCACATAGTGCAAAAAGCAAGACATTCTTCACTAAAGGAAGGCATTTGCTCGGTAGGACGGCACTCATATGCGGGCGTAAAATACCGTTGGACGGCATTTAAACGCTCCGCAAGACCGCCGTCGGACGGCACTCTGCACACTGCGTTAATTAATATGGACCAACTAGCCCAAACCCAAGTTTTAATGCTAGCCTTTGACTTCGTTATGACTTAGATAAAACTAGGTATACGCTCGAAGCCCACATCAGAGTAACTTAGGTGAACTGCGGCGAACGAAGCTACACCAGGCAAGTTATTCTCTTTGGAGAAAAAACGCGACGGCTCGGAACTTCTTTTTGTTGTTGCCGCCAAAAACGAACAAAGATTAAGAAACAAAGAGTGGGCTGTTGCGGAGCTAGCTAATGGTTTACCACCGCGGCCCCAGTTACTTCGATGTGGCCAATCTATCCCAGTCAACCGCTTAGCTTCCCGCGCAAGGCAAACGAGGATATTCAGCAAATATTTCGCAAACGTGCTTCAACTCACTCAAAACGTTGAAGTCCATTCCAGCCCGCTGTAGTCGAAAGTTCGCATGAACCTCGCTTAACCTCGCGAATGACGAAACACGCGTAATTTGGATTGGATTGGAACATGGGCAGCGGGGGCAGCGGATCATTTGACTAGTAGAATGGGACGAGCCGATCGTGCCTCCGATAACTCGTACAAATAGATCTACACTGCCTGCTAAAAAAACACACACGCAAACATTTAAGTTTTTGTAGCAAAGCCTAAACTACCCGTGTAAAAAAGTTGGGATTTACTGAAACTACTAAAAGACAAGGAATCACTGCCTGGCTACTTCTGGATTGGCGTTGTCTTGGGCTATGGCAAAGCGAAAATTCAACAGCCACCTCGGCCCGGAAAGAAAGCAGCATGCGAACGAAAAAGGTAAAAAAAAAAGTAGCCGAGCTGCTGAATGACCATCCCTAAAACGTAAAAACAATTTTAAAAAAACGGACATAACGACGAAGTTTTTATTTCGTTGGTCTGTCCTAGGGCACTATATGTCTGTAATACACAGAAATTAACCAGTTTCGTTCAAGACAAATATGATACAGTTGCATGCAAAAATATTTATCTTTTTAATGTTCTTTTTATTTTTTTTTTTTTCGAGTGGGGAATTTGTGTTTTATTTGTTTGCCGCTGGACCTTGCCGCCCTTACCGGCCGCTTACACCTCGTCAGGCAACTTGTTTGCCTTTTGTGCCTGAGGACCGTTCAAGTCTGTCTCTGTCTGTACTGGATTTGGAAAATAAATGATTGATTGATTGATTGATTTAGGACTGCCATATACAGAGCTTTCATGTGACGTCAATTCGTCATTTTTTTTTTTTTTTTAAGATTATTAATATGAAGGATTACATCACAGCCTGTTGAGGAGATGTCAGCGTGATAAGAATTCTAAGCTTCCGTGCTCTAGATAAATCCTCGGAATGCTCGCCTTCGGCACACGTCAAACGGCTCACAACAACGTCAGTGAAAACACCCTCATCAGGATGTAGCTGACGTTTAGATTTGGAATGTCGAACGGGTCGGAGAAGCATTGCGCGCTGTGTACTGGGAGAAAATAAAGCGGGCTTCAGCGAGCCCGTGAAAATTGGCGCTGGGCGTGGCCAGCTGTCGGGAATGCATAGCGGGCCGCGGGCGGGCCCGGGCCCAAGAGACAGCGAACCGGACGGGTTCCTAAATATCGGCCCGTACAAACCTCGAAATAGCTGGCGTCGGATAGCTTTACGCGCAGCATGCGACAGTTCCCGCTGTCCCCTCAATGGGCGTGCTCGGGCGATCGAATACACCATTTCTGCCTGCCTGATTTTTTTTTTTTTTGTGCGTGCGTGTGTGCGTGCGTGCATGCGTGCGTGGGTGCGTGCGTGTGTGTGTGTGTGTGTGTGTGCGTGTGTGCGTGCGTGCGTGCGTGCGTGCGCGTGCGCGTGCGTGTGCGTGTGCGTGTGTTTTATCGCCTGTCATGTCCAAAAAGGGGAAAGCGGAGAAAGAATAGATGCATGCTCTAGATGACTGAGGATGGCTAGTTGGGCTAGTTGGTTTTGCATCATGGTGTAATACGCCAAAACAACAGGGACAGACAAAACGAAGGTAGAACTAGACAGGACGCGGCGTCCTGTCTAGTTCTACCTTCGTTTTGTCTGTCCCTGTTGTTTTGGCGTATTACATCTAGATGACTCTCGACAAAAAATAAAAACGTAGATGAGAGGTGACTTTTTTTAGAAGATATTTGAAGCTCACAAATTTAAGAGACCCCTTATAGAGTAAGAACTTATATCTAAACATTGCTTTTTGTTATTTACTAAAAGAAAAAATACTTGGCACTTTCACCACACCCGCTTATTTGTACCCACAACATTTATTAAAGAGTCCCTAAAAAGAAAAAAAAAACAGTTTTAACAGTCTATTGGGACACACGTGTCAAGAAAGAAATTTTACACGAAAAAAAAATTTAGACCAATATTGACGGCAGAGATTTATTTGAAATTCTGTGCGGGAAGTCATGACGTCACGGAGTGGTCGTTCGCTCTTTCCACCTCAACGTGAAAGCGAAGCCGATGAGCCGATCCACCATCCCTCCATCAACACCTCCTTGTTGCCTCCATGCGCCAGAAATGCCGAGAGGGAAGCAAGTGGAAAGGAGGTGACTACCAACTAAATCGCGTCTCGCGCCGTCAATATCGCTCTAAAAATTCCTTTTTCCAGGCTAGTTTCCCCAGGCACTAGCCAGGGGGGCTAGTGCCCCCGCAAAGAAATGTCGACACAAAACTCTGGTTGCTGCCGTCGCCCATAGATGGCGGTAGCTGTCCAGAGTGTAGTCCAGAGCATCTGTGGTAGGGAAGGAGAGGAATTAGGTTTAGAATTCAGTAGCGAAAAATCAGCAGTGATGACTTTTAACGAGGATGAAGTTGAGAGACTGAAGATACAGAATATTACTGTTGAGAGAGCTAGTAAATACAAGTATCTAGGAGTATAGATATGTGATGGTGCAGAATATCTCAGAGAGCATGAAAAATATATAATAGGTAAGGGCAACAGAAATGCAGCTGTAATGAAAAATAGAGCACTTTGGAATTACAACAGGTATGAGGTGGTGAGAGAGATTTGGAAAGGGGTCATGGTGCCTCGCTTGACTTTTGGAAACGCGGTGCTATCCATGAAATCCGAAGTGCATGCGAGACTAGAAATAAAACAGCGCGGAGTAGGTAGACTGGCTTTGGGGGCACATTGCAAAACGCCAAACCAGGGAGTACAAGGAGACATGGGATGGGCGTCATTTGAGAGCAGGGAAGCGGTGAGCAAGATAGAATTTGAGGATAGGTTGAGGCAAATGGATGGGGAGCGACGGGCACGAAAGGTTTTCAGCTATTTCTACATGAGGAGTGTAGACACAAAGTGGAGACAGCGCACTAGGAAATTAAGAGGGAAGTTTTTGGGATAGCGAAGATACGGAAGAGCAAGTCTCAGTTAAGAAGAAAGTTAAGGCCACAGAAAGAGATCGGTGGCTAGAGGGAATGCAGACAAAGACGGCTCTGGAAAGCTATAGATTAAACAAAACAGTTATTGCCAAAGAAAGCATTTATGACAATTCTAGGGGAAGCTCATTGTTGTTTGAGGCGAGGACGGGTGTTCTGCGAACCATAACATACAGAGTGAAGTACCAGGAAATGGATTCAGTGTGCACTGCTTGTGGAGAGGAGGACGAGACGGCTGAGCACATGATACTCAACTGTAAAGGGCTTCACCCTATGCCTATCGAAGACAACATAGATTTAATAAAGTCATTGGGTTTTAGAGACAGCGAAGGGAGAGTGGACTTCAAGACTGTAGAGATTACTAAGCAAAGATTAAGTGAATGGTGGCAGAAATCGAGAGAAAACTAGGTATTTTCTTATTCACTGATGACAAGGGCGTTTCATAGCCTCACTTTCTTTGCACTGCGGAGTGAATATAGATTTCACATTTAAATATTCTAACTTTAAATGGTAAAACAAAATGGCTAGGTGGCGTAAGCTACCGCCCGATCTAAAGGGCTCAGCCGTATTCACCCATCCATCCATCCATCCGTTGTGCTTGCCGGTTGTCCGCTTGCCACCGTCGCTCATAGATCGCGGCAACATTTCTTCGGGGGTAAGAAGAGTGGGAACGGAATGAGCGGCGAAGTGAGCAGCACCGCCGAGAAAAGAAGCTACAGCTCCACTGCTCCTCCTTCTTCACCAAAGTGGAAAGGCAGAAAGCTTTTCGCGCAGAATTAATTTTTTGACACACGTGTCCCAACCAGACTGCTTAAAAAAAAAAAAAAAACGTTTTTAAGCCCTTTTAAATAACATTTCAAAAACCTCACCAACTTGTTCCAGATTAGCAGGTCTCAAATTATGGGACCCAATTTTTTATCCATTAGATAAATGTGCATTAACTAAAAATAAAGCGCATGGAATATGCAGGGATAATCTGAAGCGACCAGGTTCTTAAATTGAGCTCAAAATCAATTTTTAAAACAAATCTCGGTGTAAATAGGTACACTGGTGTGATAACGTGGAGCATTTGTTGAGTAAAAGTATGGACCAGTGGCGTAGCCAGAGGGGGGAGCTTATGGGGCTTCAGCCGCCCCCCCCCCCCCCCCCCAGATATTCAGCCTGCATTTTTGACCCTCCTTCCCTCCCCCCCCCCCCCTTCGCACCCCAAGTCATGGACATCCCAACCAACTCAGCCCAGCCCCCCCCCCCCCCCCCCCTCAGACTGTCACAAGCGCCATGGGCCTCTTTGTCAGCTGCTAAAAATAACGTAAAAAAAAAAAAAAACAACAAAGGCCACAGCTCATGTACTAACAAAAGATGATTCAACCGGTCGACAGGCGATAGGGCCACGCCTGGTGTAAAAGTGAGCAGGGGAGGCGAACACAGAGTACAGGATAAAAATCAAAGACATTTACTACTTTCTTAGGACGACAAAACTGAGGTCTCGCAAAAACACCGGGCGACCCGAGCTCATAAACAAACAAACAAACAAAAAGACAGTAGCTCAGCAGCCTCAAAGCGAAACGGACCCAACAAAGTACACGCGATGATAAAAGTCTTATCTGCCGTCGACGCTGATCCAGAGGGGGTGTGGATGCCTCCTCCGTGGTCTTGCTCCAGTCCGTCGGATAATTTTCTCTGGCGCACTTCATCACGCACTTGCACCGCAACACGTACGGGCGCAACGCGGTGCACTACACCGAAACCCGCTGAATCAGACAGGGAACAATGACGTTCCAACGGCGGGTTCACCTCCCCGTCGTCTTTATGATTGCAGAAGGGAAAAGCAGCGTCTCAGACTCCTCTCCGGATTCCGGCCCTTTTACCCGTCAGATCCCTTCTGTATATACGCAATAGCAGCATTCTGGAGACGCTTAATTTGGCGAATCAAAAACGAGCTTCTTAGCTCCAATCAGAACTCTCCGTTTTGCGGTTACCAGAAAAAACAACCCCAAACAAACACAGCATAGCTTTTTGCACTTCATCCAGCAGCCACAGCGTCGCTGGGCGGTGGTGGAGGGATGCGGTAACCCGACCCACTTTTTATGACTACATTACTGCCTAATCAAGAATCTTCGTAATTTTTTGCAGGCATGAGACGAGGGACACAGCAGTGTTATCCTGTTAATATTTTGGTGTGAGCTCAGAAACCTTTATTTTGAGATACATCTGCGAACCTTGAATTTGAAGATACATGACGAGATTTCAGTTAATTCTAGCTGCAAAAAGAGGTAAACTTCCCTTCGGAATAAATTAAAATCCTTGTATAAATTTTTTGCACAAACGACAACTCTACGCCAAAAAGAACATCGAACCGCTAGTTTTTGCTTTGCGTTTCAATACCGATGGGTTGTTGCGTTGTCGTTAGAGCCGCCTAACGCGACCTTCCTTGGGTGCGGGCATGACTCGGCAAATTATTCTTTCCACACTTTTTATTTTGTTTTAGATTTACTGAGAGTCATCCCGAGTTTTGTTCCGAATAAGCTGGAGGAGTATTCGTACCATGCGTCTTCGTGAGAAAAAAAACGACCTCGTTCTACAAAAAAAAAAAAAAAAAAAAAAAAGTAGGAGAAGGTATTTGAAAAAGAAAATAAATACAGAGAGCATCGTTTGTTGTGCGGAATGGAGCCAATGGTGTCACGTCCAAAAAAAGAGCAAAATAAGTAAAAAGAGCGTAAAAATAAATCAGAAAAGGGGAAAGCAGAAAGTAAAGGAAGAAGAAACCTGGGAGTGCAGTACAGCCCACGGCCTTGGAGATAGGCGAGATATGTTTAGGATTGTTTGTTTTCGAGTAAAACCCGATATTACCCGAATTTTGAACCCCGAAAAGCTTTTTATGAAAATCAGGTTAAACCCGATTTCTCCCCGAATACCGGTCTTTAAATCAGTTGAATTTATGGAAAATAAGAACAATTCTGGATCTGTTTCAGAACTGCTTCCTCGGTCACTCGCTTGATAATAACAAACTTCTTCGATTTGCGTTACCTCTGCATATATTCCCTTCAGAATGAGTCAGAAGACAGAAATATACTGTAAGACCGAGCACCATTTCTATATCATATACTTTGTTGACTTTTGTTAGTGTAACTATAACACATTTCAGGTATACTTGCCCTTCGTAAATATGACCCGAGAAAACCCGATTTCCTAATGGCTTCAGAAACACCCGATTTCTCCCCGATTATCAGCCTGACAAATAGCGCCCGATCTTTGCCCCCCGATTTTCGAAAAATATAAAACCCGAAAAACGAAGAACCCTAGCTATATGTTGTCCTTGAGTTTGAATAAATCAGAAGACGTCTTTTATAAATTAAAGCCGAACCTTACAGCGCCGATTAGAGTACTGCAAGCGCAATTCTACCCTAGAGAGTTTGCGGAACCTGGTTACACCGTTACACTTTCACTACGTGCTCATGAAAGCAAAAAGTGAAAGCGGCACAGTCTGCTTCGAAATTTCAGATGAAGGCTGTATGTTTTATTAGATCTGTATTTTTGTAGATAAAGAGTAAATTTGGAGTTACGTTTTCTTTTGTCGGTGTATTTATTTACTAATTATGGCGTCATCAACAGACCTATTTAACCAAGTCATGGTAAAGTAACTTCTTACATGCACCTCATTGTGTTTGTCATATAGTGGTGTAGTAAACAGCACGGGACCTTAAACCATATTGCAAGGATAGTCGACACTTTATCAACAATTCACATATCACATATTGTTTCCATAATGTTGCTAGCGTTCCGGTAATTCCATTGTCATCGTACGGAAGAACAATACCCTTACAGACTGTGATAAAATACTCAATAGGCTAATTTTTGTTTTTGATTTTACCTTCTTGCCTTTTAGCCCCGAAATGCAACGTGGCAGGGCGGCCTGCAAACAGATTATACTGCGATTTTGACTTGTATAGCAAGATGTATCTCTCTCGTGCAATCGCCACACCTCCCCTGCATTGTTTAGTTTGATTAGCCTGCTGCTCTGTTCAATAAACCAATTTTTCTCTTCTTGATTCCACGCGCATACTGAACGCCGCTCGGCGAAACTAGTCGCCGGCTTGTAGTATATATTTTCTCGATGGAGTTTACTCTTAGACGTAGTACATACGCATGTGAACAACCTATAGACAGGAAAAAGGTAAAAAAAAAAGTTAGATAATACTTGGTACTAATACGGTATGATATTAATCGCTGTAAAATTACTCTGAGCTAAATCATATTTTAAATTGTGATATCTTAAAAAGTGTCCTTCCGGAAGCCGGCATTAATTGTCCATATCCGTCTAAGATATAGAGGAAAGTTTTGATGAACGGAAGAATGCACGGAACATCTTAAAATCGCGTATTTTATTATTATTTATTATTATATTACTATCATTACCATGATCATCACCGAAGTGTGCCAGCCAGGACCAACTGAGACCAAAGGTTAAATCCTGGAAACTAGAATAAACACTATGGGGATATATACGCATATAAAAGGGTCGTGGCAGTTGTTGTTAAGCCAGTTTCTTTTGAAGCAGTTGGGGGGACTGAAAATTAAGGATCACTTTGCAACTTCAAATGCGGAAGGCTTAACGTCATACTTAAAACAAACGAGACCCGTCGGGTACATGTTTTCTGTTGACGTTGAGGATCTGTTTTATTCAGTACCTCAGGGGCAGTTATGTGCGTTCGTCCGAGAGTATATAGACGATAACGGAGTAGTGGCTTTTCAAAACACGACGGGGGTGTCTGTGGACAGCTTCCTGTCTTTGTTGGAGTTTTACCCCAGTTCCACCTTTATTTCTTTTGAAGACAGACCTTACATACAACGCCAGGGCATCTGCATAGGGTCCTGTGTGGCCCCAGTGCTTTGTAATATTTTTTTTGGCGCACGTTGATCGGAACTTAGCCAACCACTTTGTCGATGGCGGTGTCTTGAAGGTTTTAAGATACGTTGACAATTTTTTAATCCTTTTAAAAAAACAACACCTGCTTGGTTATGACGACTCTGTAGATGAGATTTTAACCGCTTTTAATGTTCATGGATTGGGCCTGTCCTTTACACAAGAGCTTCCAACCCATGACTCAGTCCAGTTCCTGGATATAAAACTGATGTTAAAAAAATAATCATTTATGCTGGCGTTATAACCCTCGAGTACAGAAGGGGCTGCTGCCGTATGACTCGGCTCACTCAAAAACAGTTAAGCGAGCCATCGCATCCCTCTGCTTAGGGTCCGCCCTCAGGAAGTCGTGTCCACACTCTATGCACAGAAGCTTTAATGATCAGGTAGCCAGGCTGAAGTCTGCCGGTTTCCCCTGCTCGGTCATTACGGCGGTTGCTGAGACGTTGCTCCAGAAGACCAAGGAAAAGCAGAGGACGCGGCCAGAGCCGCCACAGCGGAAGTGTAGACCAGAAGTGGTGCCATATATACATAAAGTGTCCCACAACCTCAAGAAGGTAGCGAATAGGTACAATGTACCTTTCGTGTTCTCTGCGCCACGCAAGCTTGCGGGCCCTTCAGAGGGAGTATGTAGAAGAAGTGGACATATCTACCGACCTCTAAGTAGCCGATATCGGCAACAATAAATACCGTGCAAATCCAATAGGGTACGCCCCTTGTATGTACAGCCATTGCCTAAAGTAGAGGGCCGGCTTGCTACAAATAGCATCTTAGCTGAGACTGGGTGAAAGAATGCCCGCCAAGCCTAGAGTGCGCCAGCGCTTGAGACTCGACTTGGGACGCCACATCGCTCGTGCGCTAGCTTTGGCAGTGCATTCTTTGGCCCTGTTTTAGCTGAGACGCTGCTTCTGGAAAGCCTGCTCTGAGCCAGTGGCGCGCGTGGTAGGAGTGGGCTTTTTCTCATACGCATGGGCCACGGTGTAGCATGGGCGTACCAGCCCGGGAGAGGCGGGGGGGGGGGGGGGGGGGTGCAAGGCATGTGTTTTGCCCCTCCCACCCTGAAACAGCCGCAACTGGGCAGGGCAAACACTGGCCGGTGGCGCCCAAGGGATACCAAGGGCACCGGCCCTTAGGGTGGAGGGGTGGAGGGGGGGGGGGGTGGTTTGCCCCCCCCCCCCCCCTCAGAAACAAGTTGGTACGCCACTGCTCATACGATTTCCGTTACGGCATTACATATTGCGTGCAACAGGCGTTTCTATCAGTAGGGTGACCACCCGTCCCGCGACTCGCGGGACTGTCCGGCATTGAGGGCTCGTGTCCCGCGTCCCGCAAGAAATTCCCAAATTTTCAAAATGTCCCGCATTTCACATTGTCGTAAAACCCACTACGCAGCTTATGGCGCTGCCGAAAAACGGGGCACAGAGAAGCGCGGAGATCGCTGGTGAATGTGTGAATCGCAATACTACACCATTTTCTATCCAAGCATCGTGGGAAGCGACCGTCGTTCTTGCAGGAGATCTGTCGCGCTCTTCCCTTGGTGGCAAAATATTGCAAGGGAAGATTGCTCCGCAAAAGTTGAAAATACATTATTTTAATTATTTTCGAATCGTGCTGCGTCAATGCGAAAAGATTGCTGTGGAAAGCTTTTTTTTCTTCTTTTTTAGTAAAGACGATCACACGAGGCAAGAAGACTGTAACTCACAACGATCAAAAACAACAACGTAAAATTCGATTTCTGTGTAGGAGCATGTTGGTAAAAATACGAATCGAAAGGAAACAAGAAGTCATAAAAGATTTACTGCTTCTTCTATCCTTTTGATGCATCGAGTTATGTTGCAGTCGATTATATGTTTTTAACTCAGACAATGTCACTTGTAGAGAAAATTATTTGAGCTTAATTGCTGCAATACAATTTGCAGCTGTATAATATGCTTTCAGACAACACAGGATATCAAATGTGCTAGCAGAGCCGCATTTCGTGGCACGTGTTGATAAATTTCCTCGAATAGTTATTTTTTCACCTGAGACTGGGGCAGAAGGCGGAAAAACAATTTTCATCCACCTGCCCCAGTCTCGGGTTAAAAGGCAGCATGGTAAACTTCCATCAGCCCGAGTGCGCATTAAGTTCTTTTTTGCAGCTACCCCCCCCCCCCCCCCCCCCTCCTCCCTCCTAAAGGTCAGCATGTCCCGCATTTCGCTACCGGGAAGGTGGTCACCCTATCTATCAGGCACTCCCAAGCTGTCTTTGACACGTTTTTTAAGTGGGGAGCCCACATTTGTGTGCTTAAATAAATTAATTAAAGTGGATACCTTAAGAAAATAGAATGACTACAGACATATGCGATCAGGCATAATGTACAGTTTCTTTAGGCAGAGCACGATGCGCTCAAGAAATAAACATATAGTGACTACTTGCGTTGACTATATTTGCGTTCTTTAAGATCATAAATGTTTGATCATATATATACCTTGGACTTCTTATTGCGCCACTATCACTTAAGCTAACGTGCACTGTCATAAATAATTGACCTTTCAACCTTCATATGGCTTAGTCATCTACATACTCAATGTGCGCCAGTGCTAACGCTGATTCCTTTCCTCACATGGTATTCGGTACGCCGACGGTTCCAATAGTCAAAAACGTGTTATAAAATCAAGTGCAGAAGTTATGCACATAATGATGACATGCAGTTAGGTAGTAAAACCAGTGTTGGACAAAATGCTCGATAAAAGTATTTAAGTTAAGCTGCTAAATACCTGCTTCATAAAGTCTTTAAAATACTACTCAAGTTATATTCACTGCAAAGTATCTTGAGTAAAGTACATATACTTAGACATGTAATTCAATTACTTTTGAAGATACTTCCGCATTGCGTCATTTGTATCGACGTCAGTGACAACGAAAATTAAACAGCTGCGCACATCTGGTTTACCAGAATGGTTTATTAGCACACAACAACGCAAGACGGAAAAAAAGTACCGTAGGGCTATTTAATGCAGTCCAACTGTAAGGAGCAGGATATTCTCACGAATGACAAATGATGAGGCGGCGAATGACTGAAGAAACTAAACGTTTCATGCGGCGAACTTATGCCCAAAACAATAGAGAAAGGCTAGCGTCGTATGCGTCGATGTCGGCGGAACAGCAGGATCGAGCGCTGGGGCGAGACTGACTCCGGACCGCCACTCGAAGCACCTTTTGTACAGTCGGCACGGAATGAAACGCGAACAAGGAGCGCATGGTTTTGGACCCACGCTGAGTCACCTAGAGACGCAACACTGAAGGTTTGGATACACTGAGCAAGAGTCTAGCACATCGAAGGAGGAGCCATCTTCTTGAAGCTCCCATCTGGTTCAGGTGCACTGGCGGATCCAGGGGGGTGGCCCAGGGGGCCCGGGCCCCCCCCCCGAGAGATATTATCATCACCCCCCCCCCCCCTTCCCGCGATGCTACGCGGACTGCGCAGACCAGAACCTGGCTCGAAACTTTGACGGATTCAGAACGTTTGTGTCCGAGCACCGGCAATTCGAAATGTCGTTTCCTGTGACTTTCCAGTTAATTAAGGTGATAAGCTGAGGCCCCGAGCGTCAAAGCGCACCGGCGCACCTCCACCCCCGTGACAACGCGGAGTAGAAAAAAAGAAAAGCAACGAGCTGTTTCCATTTGACAATGGGCTTTTGAGAGTAGCGACCTCCTGTCACGAATTTCAGCATTTTTTGGTTGCTTTATTTTGGTTGTGTCTCTGTCCAGCGCGCGTTTTTCTTTCTCACTAAAGCGCGAAACACATGTACGACGAAACCGTCCGATCCGACGTGCGGCGGACTGTCGGAATGACCTTGGGGGGAGAGGGTTTTCCTAGCATCGGAGAGCGTTGAAAACCCTCGCCTCCGACCGTCGTATTGCGCGGTCGGACGTCGGATCGGACGGTTTCGTCGCACATGTGTTTCGCGCTTAAAACCCCCACATGGAACTCTTTGGAATCCATCCCTGTCGATTCCCGCTTCCAGTTATCGGATTATCTTTGGAGGTGCCCGCGTCTCTGCCGCTAGGACAAGGCCGCCAGGCAGCTCATTGCCTCCTTCCTGAAAGGGAGAAATTCTAGACATCCGTCGGGAGTTTTTATTTTTATGTTTTTCTTGGGTAGCTTGGTGCGAGTGGAAGATGATTTCCCCCGACCTCGAGCTCGGAGACCCTGGTAGGTGGCGGGAGAAGGGCGGACCCCCGGAAGGGCCGGTCAGGTTGGCTGGTCGCTTCTCCCGTCGTCTGTTCCCGTGAGTCGTACGGGCTTCGCTTTTTCCCTTTTCGGGGAGTGAGTGTATGTGCGGGGCTGCGTTGCGTCGACTGGCCAAGCACCCAGTCCACCACGCGAGAAAGTCAAGCCTTCGTCGTCCGTCGGACCCAAGACGTCGGTGAGTCTTCGGACTTCGTTTGAGCCACGGTTAAACCACGGGTCCGGCCATTTCCGCCGGACGGAGATGGCCAGACCCGGATGAGACCTTTCCTTCTTTCACCATATTATTCGCGATGCGCCGGAACCCCGCGGGACCCCCATTGACGTCACAGCGCACGTGACTCGGGAAGATGGTGACGGAGTTAAAGGAGCTGTGCAACGATATTCAATTGGAATGTTTTTCTCTCTACACGAGCTTACTGGCACACCTGGGACTCAAGGATACTCACACGCAACGCCATTGGCCAAGAAACTCCTTTGTTACGGTGTAATTTCAAGGACAAAAGCGATCATTTTCATTCAATCTCTCCTTTGCAAAATTTGATGACGTAACTCGGGGATCGCAGTACACCCAAGTGACGATATTTGAATGCGGTTCATAGATTGGACCCGAGCATTGCGTGGGCACTCGACTTGGGCTCGTGACAATTGCTAGCTCGAGAAGCATTCGGGTTGTGACCCGTGTTCAATCGCTGCAACGACGACAACAGCCGAGCCATAACAATGTCTGGAACTGAGCGCGTGTCCTGCGCTTTGCCAACCCCAGCGCGTGGCTATGATCAACACTGGCGGCATATAATCTGCTCCAGATCACGTGGCCGCTTGTTCTGGCTGCGAGTTGAGGGGGTGAACGCTGCTCGTTTTTCTTAAATTTTTTTCTGGGACTTCTATTGCGTGGGGTGAAAAACGAACGCGTGTTTCATAGGTCATTAACGTTAGGGATCCGTTTTAAGGGGTATTTGTGCACAGTACAAAAATTGTTGCACACCTCCTTTAAGAGGTGCCGAAAGCCTCAATCTTTGTCTATTTTTAAAATGGAAACTAGGACATGCTAGCAAAAGCGGTTTCTTGTTCTTTGCTTCCGAAAGGTCGAGACACCAACTCCCAAATTATCTAAGCAAAGCACTGAAATTGTTGCACAGCTCCTTTAAATCGAGATTCCGTTATCCCTTGCTTCGAAGCGGGAGATATTGCAATCGTGTTTTGAATTGCGACACTTCGTGTCGCTGAGGAGGAAAGGCCTCTCTCTGTTATTTATACGCGTGTTTAGACAAAGATCCAACACACAATGTATTGTGCAGTAAGTGATCCCCCCCCCCCCCCCCTTTCTTTTTACGCTGGGGCCCCCCCTTGGGGGATCCTCTGGATCCGCCCCTGTTCAGGTGGTGCAGCATCTAGCGAAAACCATGTACCCACTGTTCGCGTTTCATTCCGTGCCGACTGTACCTGCGTGGGTTTCTCGAAGATTCGGCGTAGAACGTTCGGCGTGTAGAACATTGGTAAGCCGATCAGACGACAAGGTTCTCGAACTCACGTGAATGTCAACTTGAAAGAATAAATAAAAGAGGAGCCCGCTTTCTAGAATCGAACCCGGAGCCTTCGCGCGAGAGTCAAGCGCGGTAACCATTCGGCCACGCACTCGCTCGGCAACGTGAGTGGCAATATCACTGATACATGCTACAAAACATTTCTGGGACAAAAAGAAAGAGGTCGCTTTAGGGAGGAGATCAGACCGTGGCGCCCCGAGTGGTTAAGTTCAGAACTACTCGGATGGCGACCATGAATACAATGATTCAGCGCTCGGCTGACATAACCGAACGCGGTGTCAGCGTTCGGCTCGAGTTCGTGTTCTACAGTGAGGGGGAGGAGGGTCTCTTTTGTTACCACTCCAGTCTGCATGAACAATGCAGCATGCGCGGTGCCCAGCTCAGTACAAAAGCCCCCAAGCTGGCATCCTCGGTGTTTACCCAACACAGGCCTTGTGTTGGGTAAACACCGAGGTGTGGAAGCAACACACGTCTTGCAGCGCACCTTAGACGCATCGTTTAACGACAATTCATATTCCCTATATGGAGAGTTCAATATAAACGAACTTGGGATACGGATACGAGTGAATGGATAACAAAGAGAAGCCACATATTAGCCACGTCAGTGGTCGAACCTTGTTCAAGTAGGTGGCATTCAGAAATGCACTCAATATTGGGGGACTCTTTCTTGGCATTTCGAGAGATCATCCAGCTTGTAGTTCGTTTCCTGTTCTGTTCTCTGCTTATCAATGTTCGCTTACAGACAGTGTTCGCGAGAGCAATAAGTGACGGGCTGACGACAAAAAGAAAAGAAAAACAAAAGAAAACCTCGACGTTTTACTGTAGCGGGGTCAAATGTTCAAAAAGCAAAACAAAAAAATTTATTATTTTGTGTGTGTCCACTTATCATTTTCTTCTATTTTATTTTCTTGACACTCAAGTCTGCATTTTTGTCGTAGGTCGTTTCGCGATCTGCGTTGCGCCTCAGTGTGGCAATCTTTACTTCCGTAAAACCGCCTCTTTTGTTTGAGGATTTTTTGGGCGAAACTCTAGGTGCTTTTGGGAAGGCGAAGGGAAAACCTTCATTGTACGAACTTTGGTCTGAAATATGAGTCACAATCGGCAAAAAAGCGATGTTTTCACAAGCTCAATCAAAGTCACCATACCTAATCGAAGCTAGCAACAGGATTTGGTTGCTCGAAAGAATGATCCCGTTTGCTTGTGCCACGCCCACGCCACTTCATAGCGGAAAACTCGGAAATTGGCGGAATGCCAAAAATGTATTTGAGATAATGAGTGCAAGATACTCAGAAATGTAATTAAAATAGAGTATCAAATACTCTCGATCAAAAAATATTTGCAACCTAGATACCAAGATACTTCAAAAAGTGTTTAAAATACAGTATCTCGAGTAGAGTATTTGAGATAGGCACAAGTCTGAGTAAAACTAACTATCAGACGGCACTTCACAAAACAAGCGAAAAAATCGTCGTGAAACGTGACGAAAAGCACGTATACAACGCCTTCGCCAAGGCGCGCAGGGGAGGGAGGAGCGACGAGTTGAAGCGACCTTATGGCGGCCACGTCAGATTCTAAGATGGCAGCGCCCACGCGAGAGAGGGTGAAAAGGTCTATATACGTTTATCACAAGGGCGCCGCCATTTTGAATTGTCATCACTTCCAGCAACACGCTCAGAGCGTGCCCACAGATAATTCTTTTATCGTGTCTGCTGCGAACAGTGCCTCTTGAACCATGTAAGAGCAGAGCGACTGCGACTTTAGGGGTGAACGGAACTATGGTACCGAGTTTCGAGCCCCTTTATGAGAAGGGCGCACGTTGGAATGTGATTGCGCTGTCAATTGGGCGCGTTCAGTAGCGGTCCCGGAGTCAAGGAGTCACTGACTCCTTCCACTGGACGGCCAAAAGTCACTTCCGGTGCACGTAACTCCGGGGATTCGGAGTCAAGCTCCGAAGCACCGAGTCGGGAGACGGTGCACGTAGAGTCAAAGGAGCTAAAGATGACGTCATTTCCCAACTGGTGACGATTTCCGGCACTAAAAGAGAAAAAAAAATGGCGGGAAAAGCTGCGCCGGTTTTGCCGTGACCATAGAGTTATTACAATAAACGCTAGAGGCTCAGCTGGCGCTAGTGTGCTGTTGCAAATTGAAGCAGACAGCAAGCGCTCCGAAATTGACTTCCGGTAATGCATTCCTACGAAAAAAAGCGAGTGCATTTTCTCCCTGCGCTCGATTATAAGAGCAAATATCACGAATAATTCGTACCTACTAGGCACATTGGAACATTTCCCAGACACGCAGATGAAATAATTGGTCAGTTACGGTGTTTTTATTTTAAAATCGTGGCATGAAAAACGGTGCTAAAACCGCTTCGTACGTGTATTTATGTGCACTGTCGGACACTGTTAGCGTGAACACGGCGCCGCCGCTTTCCAGCATGGGGGTATATGTGCCAAACGGACGAAGGACATGTGGAAAACCAAGAGAGACGGCAAGAATTACGCAGTAACACTGGATAAGTAACTCCTTGTACTTACAGACGATCAAAATAAATTGAAAGTCACATAATATAGTCCGATTTGCAATAAATAAATACTGCTTTATTCTTTCTGCTCATGAATACATGCGAAGATGCTTGTTCTGTGTTCTAATCATCACCCGCACGCTCCAAATCTTTGCAAATAGGGGGAAGTCAGAGAACAGGTGCGCGATAAAAACTGTCCAACATAGGAAATAATAAGAAAATACATCTTTCGTAGCCCACGTACTTTATTCTTTACGTTTCGAACGTTTTTTTTAACCACTCGTAAAGATGCACGACGGGGGCATTTTCATATAGTGAGCTAGGACAGGCATATTAGCAATATATAAGCACCAACTGAATGCTGGCAAACTTTTAACACACTCTACATTCCTTTCGATCGTAATTTTGCTTGGAATCGTCGCTCGTTTCTACATACCTGCCATGAAACAGAGGTTTGGGCCTGAAATTTAGCGAAGTTTAACATCGTTCAGTGGTAAAGGAAAAAGGCTGTAACTAAAGCAATTACACTTTCACAATATTAATAAAGGTACATACTATCCGGTGCAACCGAAATAACAAAAGTTATTAATTTTCCGGCGACGAGACAAAATTCACGCGCGTTTTCCCATAGGAATACACAGGAAGACTGTTAAAGTAGACTGCATGCTGTCTGCTTCAATTTGCAACCGGAAGTCCCGTAGACACTAGCGCCAGCTGAGCCTCTAGCGTTTATTGTAATAACTCTATGGCCGTGACTGTGCGGTTTGCTCGCCTTTGTTAATGAAAAGTGCTCAAGGTAAGACGAATAACGCGTTCGAATTTCTTTTCCAGGTAAGGCTCTTTTCGGAAAATGCATTGAACCGTATTTTGTTCGGTTTTAATATGTTAATAAACGACGTAAACGTTCATTTGACGCAGTGTCTTGATCGCCGTTGCACGGAAACTCGGTGAATATCGACGATAGTCCTGTCCGCGCTGAACAAAGCAAGGCAGGGTATACGAACGCGAATTCGGTAGCCGGTTGAACACTCACGCAGAACATGATCCCGATTGATGTTTTGTTTGCGTAGCTAAATCGGGGTGCGCGTTGGCTGACGCTCGCTTCGGCCGACAAAACCTTGATCGCCGAGCGCGGCCGAACTTCCCGTGTGTATACGAATACATTATATAGGAAGTTCGTTACGAAGGGCAGAACAAACGTATGGCCGTATAAAAGTGTCGCAACCGGTGGTGTAGGATCGCCGAGCTCTATATTTTGCGTGTGCCGACGACGTTTTTGTCGGTTTTTATAACAGTAGCTGCCTTTGGGCATCGCCAAGCGAAGGGCTCGATCGCGTTGCATCCCTTCGAACAGCAGCGCTGAAGTGTGCAGTCACTCGCTTTTTCTTTAACGACCTCGTCAAGACTTCTTCAATACCGGCGTCAAATAAAAGCGACCGTGCTCGCCATCGTCTGCTTCTAGTTTATTCGGAGACCGTCTGGCACAGGGGAGGAAGCGGAAATTGCGTAAAGGCAAGTTTGGAGCCGCAATTTGGGGCCGCGGTTTTCTTTTTTTTTTTTTTTTTTTTGCCGTTCAGTAGGGGTTTTGACGGCTCCGACTCGGGTGACTCCGTTCGGAGCTGAGGGAGCCGCTACTGAACGCGCCCAATGGCATTCCATATCTGTAGACAAACTCGGAGCAACACTCGAAATTTGCAAGTGGGGGTGGGTGGTTTCTCTTTCTCTCGAGCGATAGTGTGGAGAGTTGGGGGTGGATCCGTCGAGTCGCGTCGTGTGTACATTTCCTCGTCTGCTGACTGCCGCTGGTTGGCTCAAAGGTCGTTCTTTCGCAAAACGCAAGAAGCTCATCGTGACTCCCCCCATTGTTTTGTGTCTTTCTGAAGAGCATGCATTGTACTTAATCTGCGAGCGAAGCAATTGAGCTTTTCAGCGATAAATTGTTCCTGCTTTTTGCGACTTGGAGTTTGTAGGATGGGTGGAAGTTAGTGTGCACGAGAGCTGGCTTACATTAGAACTGTGAAACTTGGGAACAGAGGGAGGCATCTTAAACGAGGAAACATTTAAATTTCTCGTTTGTGCTTCCTTTGTCGCTGTTCTAAAGGGTTAAAATTTCAGGAATATTATTTTATCGATTGCCTTTCTTTTTCTTTTTTGTTAGACGTAGCATACATACGAAAAAGGAACATTTACCTTCCCCTGCATGGTTTAAACACACTCTAAAACCACGAAACGTCTTAGGGTTTTGTGCTTCCGAAGGTGACAGAACCGGTTTCTCCCCTTCCCTTGACTTAAGGACGCCAAGGACAAATGTGCACATCGTAACTCACACCAACGGTCAGTTAATAACCGCCACAGGTTAAAACCTAAAATTATGAGCGCGCAAGAATTTTATGTCCGCCAAACAACGTCAATCTAAAAAAAGGTACGAGGCCACGTAATTTTTTTTTAATTGAAACTTTTAAACACAATTCTGTCACCAGACGAAGTTTAAACCTCGTAGCAGAGGTGGCCATATTGTCACAAATGATAGACGATGAAAATAAGAAGAAAATTAGGTGTTTAATGGCACAGCGGTTAGACGATGAGGCAGGAGAAAACAGAATGAACTAAAGTATTAATGGGGCGACGGCAGGGGTATGCAACGATTGGCCACTCAACGTCGGCTTCGTCGACTGGTGGGTCTTCTCTGGCAGTAGCCCAAATTCCGGGAGCAAACCTTGAACACGGCGGCTTCCTCGGGTAAGAAAAACTGATACAAAAAAAAACTTCAATGGCCTTCATTCGGCCTCCAGGATCACGAATATCGAGATTATTTTTCAAATTGGTGCACGGAAGCTGCAGGAACTAATTTTTAAAGTACCGCCGAAGCCCATCCTTTCCTGGGCGTGACGTCATACTAGGCGTTTTCGGAATCTCCGCTCTCGCGCATCCTCAGCGCCTATCAAAGCTATGCACGCGCACTTTTGCTATTTTCAAAAAGGTCAGAAAGAGACGTCACCACAGGTGTCAGTGCGGAAAATTATACCTGGCAAGCTTGTAATTGCACATGCTGCCCACACGAGCGGTACGCGCTTGGCGACCCAAAGATCCTAGTATAAGGTCACGATTGACCGAAGATTTTTCGCCTTTTCTCGCGTTTAGTTACATCTTCGGAGCAAACGAACGTCATGTTCAGATTTACGGGATAAAAATACGCCAGAATTCATCTCTAACTCGTATTTTTTTTTCTTCCAAGAAGTGTTTTAGCTTTCCTTTAAGGTGGCCTTCGTTCATTCTTTTTATAAACCGGAAGTTCTTTGGGACGTCAAAGACTGGAGCACCACCTGGTGGCGTTTTCCATAAAAAGGGTCTATAGTGCAGTGGGAAATCGTTGCAGGTGATACCACAGCTTCGCTGTCCAAGCACCTTGACAGCGTGGATTGGGGCCTCAACTTCTCTACCACTTATTTTTTATTTAAGTTGCTTTACTAACTACTTTGCCCGAAAAACGATCAAATGTAATTAAATTAAATTTCAAGTTACAACAAAAGACCAGTAATTAAATATACAATAAATATGGAAATAATAATATAACATTCAATTTACTTTTTTATCTCCTCGTACAAAAAAAAAACAATGAATGCTTCCTTACTACCGATCTATTTTTTCAGACTATAACTTATAAATAATTCATCTACACAAGCGGCTGTTTGAAGTCTGGCATGCCAGGCCCGAAACCTATAGTCCGATGTAGCTCTAGAAGGTAGGACGAGGGGAAGGCCGGGGAAGAGGAAGCAGGCGGAACGCTGGAAAGAATAGGAGGTTTCCCTCTCTCCTCTCCAGCGTTCCATCTGCTTCCTCCTCCCAGACCTGCCTTTCCTTCGCCCTACCTTCTTGAGTTTCAAAGGACTATAGCGAAGCTGATTGTGAAGAAATTTGAGACAAGATTTACAATATTTGGAGTTATTTCACAAACCTTGATTATTTACTTTTTTGCAGTGTCTGGTCGTTTGGGACGGATGGAATAGATATGCTTTGCTGGTTTGATTTCTGTTCTCCCATGGTATACATGAAGAAAACAAAAACAAAGGACAAGCAGACTGGGGCTACCAGCGGGAACAAGTCAAGGGCAGGAACTTCTGGCTCGACTCTCACGAATGCCGGGACTATCTATGGTCACGGATACGGAACACCCAACCAGGCGAGGTGACGTGAAACAGAAAAATACCACTCCCGACCTCACGTTTGTCCGCCTCGTGAAGGATGCGACGCGGGAGAACACGTGGGAAGACTTGGGAAGCAACCATTACGTCCTGAAGGCGACACTCAGGGCCGGGCCTGGGAAACCGAAGGGCAAGAAATGCAGGACCACAGAGTGGACCATGTTTCGAGAACTCCTCGACGAGAATGAGACGGAAGAGGTGCACGACACAGGAGAATGGATGGAGAGCCTGCTAGCCAGTGCCGAGCGGTCGACCAAGACGATCCCAGAGAAAGCGGACGTAGCAGCTGCGGACAGCCGGCTCTTACACCTGTGGGAGACAGAGGCTCGCATGCAGGAAAGGTTGCACTCGCGAAGAAGCAATCGAGGCCTCAGAAGAAGAATCGCTCAAATCAGCAGGGAGATAAAGAACAATGCGGATCGCATTACGCGTCAACAGTGGCAAGACACATGCGACGGGTTCGACGGCCAACCAGACGTTTCCAAGACCTGGAACATCTTACGGCACCTACTTGATCCGGAAGGCAGCAAGACGGCTCAACGGAACAAAATGTGTGAGATCATAGGGACGCGAGGTTGGCGAAGACGACCTCGTCGAAAAAATCCGGAAGCGGTACATAGGCGACAACCTGCCACGCCAATCCACGGAGTACAACGGTGCGAAAAACGACGCGCTGCACGCAAACATTGTGGACTCGAGGTGTTCGAGACCTTGCGAGGACTGAAGACAAAGTCGGCTCCGGGTCCGGATCGGGCGTCACTAATAAGATGCTGCGACACCTCAGCGACAAGACCGTTGCGGGCATAATGAGGTATATGAACGCGTGCTTGAGCAGGGGCTCGATCCCACGGCAATGGGGAACGGCCAATTAAGGTGGTCATGATTCCGAAGCCGGGGAAAAAGCCTCAGCTTGACGCGTTGCGCCCAATCTCGCGTAGGTCATGCGCCGGGAAGTTGATGGAACACGTCATCCTCAGAAGAATCAACGGCTACATGGAAGACAACGAGTTGTTCCCGCACACCATGGTCGGACTCAGGCCGTTCCTGTCCACCCAAGTCCTCCGGCTGAAACACCAGATCATCGATGGAGAAAAGAGCTCGCACCTCGACTCCCGCGTGATCTGGGACTTGGACCTCACTAAGGCCTTCGACAACATACGACACGACGCCGTGCTCGAGAACTTAGAGAAGCTGGGCGTGGGTCGACGCACATATAACTAGATCTACGATTTCCTCAGCGACAGGACGGCGCAGATCTCCATCGGCGGCGTCACTTCGGAAGAAATTAAGCTCGGTGGGCGAGGAACGCCAGAAGGGTCGGTTCTCTCGCTTTACTTGTTCAACGTGGCCACGATCGGACTACCTGCGTGGCTCAGTAAGATCGAAGGACTCCATCACAGCATAAACGCCGACGACATCACGCTGTGGATGACTGGCGACAGTGATGGCTACATTCAGGACACGTTACAGGAAGCGATCCGAGTGGTGGAAGAATACATCACCCCGGGGGGTCTCGCGTGCTCCCCACGGAAGTCGGAGCTTCTGCACCTCAAGCCGGCCTGGTTGAGACAGTTGCCGTTCGATATCGAGCTGCACTCCCACGGGCTGCGCATTCCGACGGTAAAGAGCATCAGGGTACTATAGGCCTGCAGGTGCAGGCGGACGGCCGCAACAGCGAAAGGAGAGCGTCGCTGAAGGCGTCCACATACCAGATCATAAGACTTATCGCACGCATCTCGGGCAGGGACTCAGGATCAAAGAGAAAAATCTCGTGCGCCTGGTCCATGCTTTCGTCATGATACGGCTGGAATACGTCATCCCTTTCCTGAAGCTCGGGGTCGTGGAAAAGGGCAAGCTAGACTGGTTTGTCAGAAAGGCTTTCAAGCGAGCACTCGGCATCCCGGACTCGGCGTCCAACAAGAAACTGGCGGTGCTGGGCCTATGATTCCATGGAATAGATCGTCGAATTAAGCACAAGGGGTGTCGCAACTCGAGCGACTCACGAAGAGCGCGACGGGAAGACACACACTCAAGAGCCTTGGACTCCGCTACGAGTCCCAGACCGGGAAAAAGACGGATGTCCCCAAAAAGGTCGGATAGGCGTTGGACATTCCTCCCCTACTGCGGCGCATGCACCCTGAGCATGATGCGGAGCGAAGAGCGGCCAGGATTAGGGCCCTACGGAAGCAACTCAAGAACGCAGAAGACGTCGTCTACGTGGACGCGGCGAGGTTCGCCGAGGGTCGCGACATCATGGCGGCCGCCATGGTCGACAAGCAGGGCAAAATCGTGGTAAGCTGCAGCGTCAGGACGCCGGAGCCAGAAGTGGGTAGGAAGTGGCCATAGCCTTGGCCATAAGGACTCAGCAAGTCAAGATCGTCGTTAGCGACTCGCAGACGGCGATGCACAGTTTTGCGAAGGGGAGGATCTCGCCAGTAACGCGTCGCGTGCTTGGCGACCTCGCGGCACTCCACAGGGTGGAGCTCGTCTGGACACCAGCACACTCGTCACTTGCCGGCAACGAGGAGGCAAACGACGCTGCCCAAGGTTTGACTCGCCGGGCCGGCATAACGTCAGAACCCTCCAACGAATCGTGGTCGGGAAAAGACAGGCTGGTGACCTTTCTCGACATTCTGGATCACTATGCGAGCGAGCGGCTGCGGTATCCACCGGCACTCCTCTCAGGAAGCAAGCTACGGCGTGGAGAAGACTCCAGACGGACACCTACCCTAGCCCAGCCAAACTGAGCCGAGCTGGTATCCGGATATATACAAGGGCAAATGCAAGCTGTGCGGTGGACGGCCGGGCTAACCTTCGATCACGACATGGTTTGGGAGTGTAACAGGATCGACAGACAAGCGCAACCACTACTGGAGCAGATACCAACCTAAAGAGGTGGGAAGCTATCCTGCTTAGCCGACCCCCCCGTGCAAACCGAAGTCGTCCGACTGGCCAAAGACGCCGCCGGAGTCTAAGGGATTCTAGCCGTCGTTTGAGAGGGGGTTGGGAGGGGATCCCCTAGGGGGTCCTCGACCTTCCTCTTTGATTTCTGGGTGCAATTAAAGTCAATCAATCAATCAATCAATCAATCAGCTGTCCACTTGTGGTGTTCATAAAAAAATAAGGTGTGAACCTTATCAAGCTTCAAGCTTAGCTACGTGAACCTTCTGTCGTCCTAATAGGGCACATGTCTTGTTGGAAGTTGCTCTATTCTGAAAACTTTTACATTTAGCCTCCATCCTTGGTCCTTAATAGTCCCTTCTTTAACTCTAGATCCTGTTCTGCGAATGAAATGCGCAGGTTTTTTGTCCCCTTCGGGAGACCAACCTCACGATAGAGACGTCATAGCTGTTTTGGGAACGAAGGTTGCACACGTAAGTTATTGTTTCCGCTACTGTTTTTTTTTTTTTCCACAAATAGCATTATGTGTTTGAGTGCTGCCCCTCGAAATCTCCCACTCTTCCACCGAGGTAAGCACTTTCTATTCTCCAGGTGTGTTCGGGAGTCACGTAATATTGTTTTGTTTATACATATTTATCTCCCCCAGCTTGTGTTTTCCGAGGTGTTTTCTTCTTTAAATACAAATCACCGTTGGTTTTTGTATGTGCTCGAATATGTACCTAAATTAAGAAAGTTATTCAGTCTTTTTATTACCATTATTTTCCATTGTAATTCAGTACTTTAACAAGTTACCTACATTAAAATGCATCGCACTGCTCATTACAGCAACACGTTATTTAATTTCTGCAATTTCATTACTCTAATGAAATTGCCATAATTCGTCTATCACTCGAATAGAAGCCTATATAAACAGTGTTTCGTGACCTTCAATTGGCATGTTTACGCCTTTAGGCTATTAAAAAAATATATTAGCAATGTATATGTGATCTGTTTACTGGTTTACATTAGGTTAGGTATATATGCGTTCATACTGTTAGAGGGTTTGGTGCGTGTATATATGTGTGTGTGTTGCTTTCTCGAGTGTGCTGTGGTGTACCACCGGGAAGGCATGTTCCTGTTGGTGTAAATAAATAAACATAAACGTAACAGCAATTTCATTACAGGCACTTCTGCGTCGTAGCCGCTACATTTTTCCGCCAAGTGCGTTTGATCTCGTCGAAATACAAAAAAAAAAAAAAAGAACTAACTTAGGAGCTTGTTCCCCACCAAAAGACAAGTAAATGCCTTGCAGCTAACGAAGGATTGTTTTACGTCACCCACAGGAGACCACCGAAAGAGACATATATCGAACGCGAATGCCGGCGTTAGCGTTCCGTTGGGCCTCATGTCCAATCAGTAAAGACACGAGCCCCGGCCGAATGTTGACACCGCGCAGCACCCGTCGTAGTTTATTCTAGATCAGTGTTGGTGGAGTTACCAAAAGAAAATTATACAAGCTTGATCATGCTGACAAAGGCTGTTAAGCACAAAATGTGTCATAGGCCTTTTAGGAAAGAAGTGAAGGTCGTGTGAACGGCAGCGGCTACTGAGGATTCGCTCTCATTTTTTTACACACGCCTTGAGAGTCAAGCGAGACGGTGGTTCATTTCATTTCTATGTAAATAAAACATTTCAGCAAGAAAGCGCGCAACCGCACCTTGACGTAAAAAGATTGTTTTTGCGCGTTCGAACGACGACCCTGGATAGCTCAGTCGGGAAAAAAAGTAAAACAAAAAAGATACCTCAGTCGGCAGAGCGATTGTCTCACAATCTGAAGTTTGTGAGTACAAATTCTTCCGGGGTACGGAAGCTTTTCTTTTCTTTATATATAGGCGTTTTTCGGAGTAGGTTTTTTTGTTAAATTCGGCTGTCTTATTCGGCACCGTCACTGCCCAACGTTATTATAACTCAATAGAAATTGGCTGATAAAACAAGTTCTGTGTTAAAAGTAACGAAATATTTTAATAGCTCTTGCCAATAAAAGGCACGCGTTACCGATCTCCGTTACATCCATAAAAAAGGAACGCGTTACAGATAAAAAGTAACGCACGTTACCTCCGCGTTACTGCAGTTCCCGTTACCTGCCATCGACGGCGACCGCGTTATTCCACACTGGGAGAAGGGACGGAGGCGTTGGGGTTTTCCTAAAGTGGGAGTGTTTACGTGGGGAAAAATGGAGGCAAAATTTGAAGGTGTGTGGGATGACTGCAAAAATTAAAATTACTTCATACGCAGAAACATGCGTGACAAGTAACTGCGTTACGTGGTACTCGTAGTAAGTAACATAAGTGCGTTTTTGTTACTGTTTCGAAAGTGTACTGAGTACGTTACTACGTTACTGAACAAAGCAACTCGTTAAAGGTAGGGAGCCTTCATGTGCGCTTTGCTAAGCTGATGCTACCCTTTGTCATACCACTCGCCGACAAACCAGCAGCCATTTCGGTTCTCGGCGAAAATCCGTGGGGCTTATAACCCTCCCGGAAACAAGCACCTTATCTCACAAGTTCGGAGCAGCTTTGTTGAACCCACGGAGGGAGGATTAGCATTTTCCCCTCGGATGGGAGGACCATGGACACAAAGGCCACTCTCCGGTGCACGGGGAAACAATGAGAGGAACAAAATGGCGGTGGAAGAGGGTGTGAACGGAAACAGGCAGTTGGCATCACTATGCGAAGCGGACATGAAGGCACCCTAGTTAAAGGTATACGCCGTTAGTAGAGTCCGTCGCAACTCAAGACTGTAGGGCGAGGGAAAGGAAAGCCGGGGAGGAGGAAGTAGACGGAACGCTGGAGAGGAGAGGGGGAAACCTCCTCCTCGTTCCAGCATTCCGCCTGCTTCCTCCTTCCCGGCCTTCCTTTCCCTAACCCTACCTTCTTGAGTTGCGACACAGTATAGTAACAAGTTACCAAAAAGACCGACTGGGAATGTTCGGCAAAGACAGCCTGTGCCGCTCTCCCTCTAGATAAGATTGTGTCTGGAAATCATTGCCCGTAATCGGTATGCAGCCCGGCTATCTGGCACCGGGACCAAGGAGCGGCTCTACATAAGGCAGAGCGGTGCTCGAGTATCCGCGATTCAGTCATGGAGTTCGAGACATTCTTGAAGGTGGTCACCGTCCTCTTCGGCACGTTGCACCTCCAGCCAGGTACGGTAGTAGTCCAGACTTGTACGGCGCTCTTCACGAATAATTAAATTACTCGTAATCGATTACTTTTTACGGTAATTTTGTATTTGTTCGATGACCTTTACTAGGTACGAATCGCTATGGTAACCTGATTACTTTCGAAAGTAATAAAATTACGCGTAACCGTTGCTACTTTTCCCTCCGCTTAACAATGGCGCCTTTTGTTTTCACAACCTTGGAAACTGTAAACTGCGCTCCCAGCCTTGGTACCAAGGAATCCTAAAATCAAGTCTCCGACAGTGAAAAAAAAAAAAAAAAATCTACAAAAAAAAATATAAATAAAAAAAAATTAGTTTTGTGGTACGGAGATTTTCACCCTATATTGGACAGTATCGAAGGCCCGTTTTCAAACCGGCAGAAAAGATGTCCTTTTTGACGATGCTCGGTCGGCTCTATCGAATCGCAGCATTGGCCGCGCGCGGTCCGACTGAATGTGAAAGAACGCAGTAAACGGCTAGTATATAGTCTTTCCTCTGCGAAGCGAATTAGTAGCTCGTGTACAACTCATCTGAGCATATACCAGATAGGAAACTGAAAACTGCGCTCCCCCCCCCCCCCCCCCCCCCCCCAAATCCCATATCTAAAAAAAAAAAAATAGAAGCCATTAACGCATCGCTTCCTATGCGAAAAACAAGTTCGTCTGCTTTTTTTTGTGTGTGCAGGGGTTGGGGTGTCGTCAGAACGCCGAGCTCTGGATGGTTCTGATTGAAGGATAGGGGGTAGACCTCGAAGAAAGCTGCCTTGAGGTCTACCCACTATCCTTCGTTCAGAACCCATCACAACTCGGCGTCTTTCTGACGTCAAGTCAAAAGAAGCAGACGAACTTCCGTCAGCATCACCGCCAGCGCGTCTCGCAGCTTTTCGCAAGGAGCGCGAGACGCTCGCCACTCGGCGACGCCAACACGCGGTGACGCCAAGACAGGCGTCTCGTCTGTCGCTTTCAGTTTGTTGGTGAATTTATTGGAGATTAAAGGGTTTATATTTCATTTGTTGTCGCTACAAATGTTTATGCGTTTTTTTTTTTTTTTTTTTTTGTCGCCGAAGGTGGTGTTTTAGATGTCCAGTGTCAGCATGATTTTTCAATAGGGTCGATTATCCAGCTATCCAGCTCAGTATCTTATGTTGTGAAACGAGCCGGAAAAAATCGGCGCGCCTGCACATGGCAAGCTGAATCTTACTCCGAATGTGCATTGAGGTAATGCATTTTACTTTGTGGAATCTTAAGGCGTAGTTCACTTCCTGTGGGAAATGAACTAGACCAACAAAGTTGCTGAATTCTACGGCGGGCGTGTTCGCGGATGACTGAGCTTACGACAAACGTAACTTGTCGCGCCATCTCCCGCTAGCGCGGGGAGCAGACGACAGGCAGCGTCGTCTGCTTGCTGCGGCTATCGGGATGCTCCGTCGGGAACGCAGACAAGTCCCAGAGAGATGGAAATGTTCTCCCTGAGCCATGGTTTTCAACTTCACAGAGTGCGAATACTGCGTGGATTTGTACAGTCGCGTCGCCAAAAGCTCCGAAGCTGAAGGCTATGTATTCATCCGCGTCACCACGCGGAAGAATATCAGAAAGGTCTTTTAGATGCGAGCGACAAGACAGTGGTGCCACGCAGCGGCTCCTAACAGACGGATTTTGCATAGATATCCTGCGTAGCGGCCGACCATAGTTTCCAAAATCAGCTTACCTGAGCACAGCACTGTGCAAAGCAGTCGAAACCAGAGCCGTGGTTTACATTTTTCTTTTTTTGCAAAACGTGGAAATTGTGAGTCTCAATCCCAGTACGTCTACTCGGGCCACCAGCGAGCACAGAGAAATCGGATGACAACCTAAAATTACTTCTCGTACAGACCTTACCCCTTAGCAGCGCTGCTGAACGTTCAAATTGCAGGGGTTTTATTTTTCTTTTTTTCTTTCTTATACGTTAAATGTTTAGCCGATATTTCAAGAACAGTAACCACTATACGTCGAAGCAAAACTGATTTCAAAGTCGCCCGGAAGTTACTAAATCACGAAAAAAAGTTCTGCGTCAGCGTACTGCACGGGACATCTGCTCTCGAGTATAGAACCACTGGAGTACCATTCTAGTACAAAAATCTAATTTGTATAAGAAATTGCTTTGTCCAATAAGCGCATATGTTCAAATAATATCATTTTATGAGCATACAACAACCTTTTAAGAACACATAAGAACAATATAAGATTATATATAACAAGTTATACGAAACTTCTAACCATTTTCTTATAACTTCTTATATAATCGTATATTGTTCTTATATGTCATTATATGGTTCCTGTAGGCTCTTATAAGGTCTTATTTGATCGTATGCGTTTATTGGACGAAGAAATTTTTGATACATATAAGATTTTTCACTAGGACAGCCAAACGCTGACTCGGCTGTCGAATTCTTCACGTTTGGGGGCTTTATGGGCTAAACCAACGAAGGGGATCTGGCACGCCCCGGCGAAAGAATGAAGAATCATTTAAGTCATCCGGGGTTCTCTTGACGAGCAACTTCTCCGCCATAAGCCTCCGTCAGATTGTGGGCTATCTCGGCCGGCATTTGAACCCGCTGCCCTGGAGATCCTTAGGCCTCCAGTATAAGACGTATGACGTTCGATATACGGCCTTCTTATCTACAGGGGGCGTTGCTACAACACCCTTGAAGGGTGCAGGAGTGTCTAAATTTGTCTCAGTTGGTGCCCTTGACCGTCCCCCTTCTTCTCGCTTTGTGACCGAAGATAAAACGAGCCCGGAGACTGAGTTGCTTGAAGATACTCAAGATTTGAAATAAAGCTCAAAGTACAAAGTACAAAGGAAAAGAAAAAGAAAGAAAAGACCGGACAAGACGCTTACAATCGCGCTCAATGGACAATAAGCGCGGCACTGGCGCCTTGTTATCGAAACCGATATCGGCGTTGGATTCCGCTTATACATTGTTTTGGTGCAGATAATGGAAAACTTAGCTACCGTAGTTCACACTCGAGTGGAGGTGTACAGTGTGCTCAACTGTTAAAGATAACGTGGTACCTGTGGCCGAAACTGATATCAGAGCTGTCTAGTGATTAAATCAATGATGCGGCGGAGAATAAGGCGGCTGTTCATGCTACTTTCGCCACTCCCCGATACCATTATCCCATGACTTCTTCGTTTCTTTCTTTACCACCCACGCTTTAAATTTTGACTTGTTTGTTTTGTTGTTTTTGACACCAACGCATTCACCATGCGGGGCCACCTTATCTCGGTGATCTTGCAGTTTCTCTCATACAGGCCACCTTTTTTAAACAACAAAATTCAAAAGCGACATTTTTTTTTTTTTTTTTTTTTTTTATCGCCGAGTCACGTATCGGTGATCGTTTTCGGAGCTGGGAGTGAAACTCTACAAAACAACAGCGGCATCAGCTGCCAGAGTGAGCCGGTAGATGACGCATGCAGTATTTTCGGCCACCGCTCCCGCGTTATATTTAACAGTTGAGTACACTGTACAACTGTGCACCGCCCTTCAGAACGAAAAAAAAAATCAGTTTATACTATAGTTCGGTCCATTTTAAATGTATACACGATGCAATACAATAACAATGTGGTAGTATTTTCCGGAATATGTAGTCTGCATCCGGAAAAAGAAAAAAAAAACTTAAATTGTCTTATGCAATTTTAGGGTTTTCAACCTAAATTCGCGGGAGAAAATTAATGTTAAAAACTTTTCCCTCGAAAGTCCGCACCCAGTGCACAGTCCGGAAGTGTGGCGCAGTGCGCACGTAGGTTCTCATGCACAGTACTCGTTGACAGATGTCTACTTTATTGAGAAAGGCGATTGTGTCATGCAGAAATCATCATTAGCCTATTCTGCCACTCCCAAAATTCATCACGTCTCATAATATTAAACAAACCACACAAAAAAAAGAAAAAAAAAATCCCTGCAAAGTTTGCAGTTAGTAAAATTCAAAACATGTATGTCCGCGGATCCAGGAATTAAGGTATCCTGAATTGTTTCATATTGCTTAGCACAACGCGGCTCTCATGACCGATTCCGGCTACTATTTGATATCTGCGCCCAATGAAACAGGGGATAATAAAATGTCTGCTTTGTGGCAGCTTTTCTTTGCGCGTGACTATCTCCGGGCTTACGTTCATTTGTTATTTTAATAAAAATTGTCGTAAAAAACGAACATACCCGCGTGGGTCAGACAGTAAACCACTTAGAAAAAATTGCAAAAATCAGCTTTGAGTAATACCAACCTGTAATTTACTCTAAAACGGATGATTTGTTTATGAAAAATATTGACGGACATACGGCTAAATCATAAGTTAGCTCGAATCTAGTTATAAACTTTCAGTTTATAAAATTCAATATTCACACGTACTTTTTTTTTTGTTGTTGGACAAAAAGCATGAAATAGGGCTTCCTGAAAATTTTGTATGTAATGACACATTAGCTTTACTCAAGAAGTGTTTCATCGAACCATACATTAATCAATTTATGCCTGTAAATTTGCCAGAAACGGATTACTAGCATGTCTTCCATTACGCTCTTTCTTGGTGTTGTGATACAAACTAAAGACGTTAGATTTATAAAATTGTATTTCTTTTATAAAAAAACACTCATTTAATGCACCCTAAATGGGTGTACGAATTTGCAAATAAAAACGTTGCAACTAATTTTCCAAACCCAAACATAAGTGTTTCTTCAAGTCGGTAAAAAAACTATTGGACGTTTAACTACAAAAAATAAAAGATAAATAACGAGAGCAGTCAGAAAATTGTTTTCGTTAAATAAATGTTAAAATAGGCCCACAAGTCGTTTTTTTTTTTTTTTGTTTAGGTTTGAGATAAGCATGGCGCCCTGGCAAAGTTTTTTTTTATGTGTAACTTCAAATGAAGATTTGAAGTTACACATAAAAGTTACACAGTTATTTGAAGTTAAAGGCAAACGCTTTAAAGCGTTTGCCTTTATATTTTTATACAACAAATCCTCCACTTAGCCTGGCTATCAAGGTAAATTAGGGTGTAGTGTTATGCAAAGTTGATCTTTTGGGATGTATTTGGAGTGGGTTGGATCATTCTGACCCTTACAGTTTTATGCTCTGAGATTGTATACCATGCGTGGATATTCGGCCGTTTCAAAAAAGAAAAAGCGAACTTGGACCTTTGAATATAATACTTTGGATTAAGCTTGTTGGTTCATCTTAATTTGAAAGGTTTAAAAGCGCAAAAAATTCACACACAGAAAAAGACGTTTGGTGCTTCGGTCTTTAAGAATATATTTACCCCAAAGTACTTTTATTCTTCACATATATTTGAGTGCATAAAGTTCAGTTTGTGACCACTCTATGCAGTTTAAAAGGGCTTTTTATTTAAAAAAATTATAAATATTCCTGCATTTTGAAAAAAAAAAAAAACTAGACGCGGAATTATGCATGTTTATGAATATAGCATACTGTCACAGTTTTTCTTAATTGTGACAAACTCAAGGCCAATAATGGCAATGATCAAGTGTCGGCGTGTAATTATTATGCCAATAAAGGAAGAACTACCCGTGTTTAAACCAGCGACAAATATTGTATTTCCAGATGCGCGCGGCTTTTTATGTCGAAACCAGATGCTACTTCTGGACCATTTTAGGATTTTAGATATTCTATAATCTGTATCATTCCAAAAGCTTTTTTCTTTTCTTGAATGGAAGACAAATAAACATTTAGTCTTATTGGGAATGACAATGTGTACCTTTAGAGTTAACTTTCTTGGGGTTGGGTCTAATCAGGCAAACCTTAATGTTTGATAACAATTTTATCTCTGAATAGGTATATATATATCCAGTTGTGATTTGATATGCCGGATATTCAATAAATGGTTAGAAAGTAAGAGTTACCGCCATTCAAATATCTAAAATGTCTGTCACGTATTTTCAACTTGGGATTTTAAAATATAGGATGAGGTGGAAAGTACACTTCTATATGAGAACTATACCCGCTTTCACCTCAAAAACCATAGTAAACAAAAAGTCCGGCCACTCGCGGCGTATTACTAATTTCCCTCTTTATATTTATAGTTAAGATATTTGTAAGTGAATTTTAGATTAAGATATGTGTTATCCTATTAACACGTACACGTTCCAAACGATAAAAATGTCGCTTTTTCCTCCGCCAACAAAATCTCGTAAGAGCTAATTCGCGCCGCGCCTGAACAATGCGCAAAAATTGCTTTTTCTTGAAGTGAAAACGACTGTTGTGGCTATAAAGGTTTTATAAAGGGAATAAAAGTATTTTAGCGGTAAATCTTTTTTTGTTTTAGGAGTTTTACCGGAAAGTACTCATACTGCAACAGCATAGTGAAGAAGTTGAAGTTACGTCAACACACCTTGAACTTTCAGTTTAGTTACGCTATTGACGTCAGGCAAGAAATATATTTAATTAGAAATAAGATACTTAGGGTGCTTGTATGATAGTTCTATGAAAAAAACCGAGGCACGCAGAATCTGAAATGGAATTTTTCCACGCTCTATAACTTCTCACTTATTATTTCTGTTTCAAATCTATTGGACAGCGTTTACTGCTCAACTCAGTGAGGAAACTGAAATTGGTGTATATATGATTAACCCGTTAAATTTCCCTACCAGCCTTCGTGGAATAGCCTGAATTGTGTATGACTTAGCACCATTCCAACTCTCACACAAAGTAAGGTTGTGGGAAACCTGAACTGGCTTATATTTCTGCACAAAATGTTTTTCTCGCTAAATTCAGTGGATAAAGTATGTGTTACACTCCTGCGCTGAACTTTGTTGGGACATATCGTTTTTAATATACCTCCAGAAGAATTATTTCTATCTTCGTCAACGAGGTAGAGGGGCTTAGAGCGACAAACTGGTATCCCGTTCACCAGACAAAAGTTACCACTCGTGAAGCAGGCACAAAGCTAACGGTGGCGGAACGCGGATAAGATTGTCATTGCGTTCTGCCACTGCTAGCTTTACGCATGGTTCACGAGTGGTAACTTTGGAGCACCCCCGAGTTTCCCACGAGCTTTAGGTCGTTCTAAAAAGAGCTGATTTAGTAACGTTCGATGACGCTCAGAAAATTTCTAATTGGAACCATATCCCTAATTTCACTAATTAAAACGTTAATTAACAAATCTTAATTAATTAGCCGACTTATCGCAAAAGATGAGCCAACCACATAATCTCCCCTGTCCCTATAACTCACCTGCACGGCTTTTCTAAAAGAAATCTGTAAAGCTTAAAAAAAAACACCCTGTATATCTTTACAGGGTACGTGTCCCAGATAACTTGTTCCATACTTTACAAATCAACGAACGCTCTGCGAGAGTGACATCATCTGTAAGTTGTTAAAAGTGTTTTGGAAAAGTGCAGAATTTTTGTTTCCAGTGCGCTTACTTCATTAGTTAATTTTGACACATTCGTTTTTTTTTTTTTAATTATTCGCTTAAGAGCCGAGGCGTGAATTCCAAATCTGAAGAGCGTGTTGAGAAACGCCAAATTAAGGTGTTTCCTACTTGATACGCTTTGCGGGCTTCTTTTTATTAGCCTAAAAAAAGCGCAAAAAAAAACAAAAAAAAAAACGTGTCAATGCGTTTGCGCGTCGCGCTTGCAGCGCCCTCAGACGTGCTCTGTAGGAACGAAGTGCACACTATCGCTGGGGCGCTGTCCAAAACAGGGCTTCGTGCTGGGGTAGTCCCTGAAGATAACCGCGACCACCTGCTGCCGTAAAGCCCTGCCTGTTTCGGACAGCGCGCCAGCGATAGGGTGCATAAATTTGGTTCCTTCAGAGCAGCTCTGAGGGCGCTGCAAGCGCGACGCGCAAGAACATCGTCAAATGTTTTTGTTTTTTTTTTGCGCGCGCGTGCGTTTTATTTTAGTTTAATTAAAAGAAGCGCGCAAGGCGTATCATGTACGAAACACCTTAATTGGGCTTTTCTCAACGCGCTCTACAGCTTTACAATTGACCCCTCGGCTCTTAAACGATTAATAAAAAATATAGCTAATAAGTTTAAAATTCTCTTCAAACCTTCAAAGAAAACCCAACGATGTCACTACCTATTTCTCGCAAATGAATGTTCCGAGAAAACAAAGCAGACGACATCGAAACCACGTGTAATGCAACTTTTGTTCCCCCGCGTTTCCTTGACTAGCCTATGCGGCTGATGACAAGTGTGACCTCGTTGCAACGACGACGTGCCTCAAAGGATACATGATCGACATCAACAGCCACATGCACGACCTGGGAAATATGGAAACAAGCAAGATGGACGCATACATAGAGAATATGGAAAAGTAAGTTTAAACGTTTTGTGAGTGCGAGGGAAATTCTGGGGCAGCCATACAGAGAGGTCAGGTGCGTTCGTCCGCCGCGGTCCAATGGCTACATTTAACCAGACAACACTTTCCGCTGAATTTAGTGGGAAGCGTCTCCACGCACAAATTCCATTTCTTCGCTAAAGTTAGGGGGACGTTTTCTTGCTATATTTGAGGGTAAATTTGAATCGTGGTATAATTACGCAAACATTAAATTTGATCGCTAAACTCAGAGGAAAGTGTTTACCCGTTAAATCCGCCGAAAAACAACAACAACTGACTTTATGTTACCGTAAGGGTGTTGTTCCTGAGCAATCTTGTCAACGTTTTCGTTTAAGGGTTGGATATTTTAGCATTGGCCAATAAAGTGAATTCTCTCTCTCTCTTCAGCATTGGTTGATACTGGAGCAGCAGCGTAAGCCATCAACGGTGTTTGCACATCATTATATGAAGTACGATCTCCCTTCTCTGGATGAGCCTTACTCGGCGCTAGTAAAAATGAATACAGCAATATGCCCTTTGTACAACTCGAGTTTTCAGTCAGGGTTCATTGCATTACGTACTTGCTCGCATAAGATAATTCTCGTTCGGAATTTCCTTTCGAAAAATTCGACTATGATTGACTATGACAATTCAGAAATATTTCTAAGTGAACTCATTGTTGCGGCACAGGACGGGCAGGAACCTTTCCGCACACATGCCAAGTACACTGTCATTATTATCAACATGACCGATTACTGCTGATGCTGTGAACCCTTCCGCTTCATTTGTTTCTAAAGGACTGGTACTTGTTCTAACGATCATACGTTTTCTAACTGTTACAGCACTGATTCAAGTATTGAAGTAGCTAATGTATCCGCAGAGTCAGTCTTAAAGGGGTACAGAAACAAAAGTTAGCTCTTAATTCTTTTTTGAGCCAGAAACTACGTTGTGTCAGTACCTTAGAAAAACCAGTCTTCCGCTCGTAAACGCACGAAAACTAATTTTAAAAAGAAGAAAACTATTTCTCAATACCACCTGGTATTGATAAGTACCCAGCGCCACTCACGGCAGTACAGCACAAATATACAGGGAGTTTCCGAGAAAAAAAGAACCGTGTTTTTGGCCCGCGGGTAACTAAACCATGCATCGCAGGAAGCTCAAACTCCGTCTGAATGTGACGCTCCCCGCCTCTCCCCCCCCCATCACTCACCACGACTCGTCTCCCGTCGTTTAACGCGCCACGCGGCTGCTATGCTAACTGCAGTGTATTCTAGGGAATCCGTACGTTTCGAAGCACAGCGTCTAGATGGCGTTCCACCATACTCCATCGAAAACACAGTTCGTAAACGAAAATCTAGATGGCGCTTCGAACGACGGGAGGCGGACTGAAGTGAATGAAAGGGGGGGGGGGGGGGGGGGGGGTATCCCCTTCAACTGGAGGAGTTCCACTGGCTGCACGGCCGCGACGTCACATCACGGGGGTGCTGCGGTACGCGTCGCCCAGTGTTGCTTGACCAGAACCTAACCCGCTTGCCGCGCGCTAAAGGAAGCGAGCAAGCCGGCCGTGTCGCGGCGGTCGCCTATTGTTCGCTGCGACCTGGCGGTAGCCGCCGCAGGAGCATCGGGCAGCAATGGCGACGAACAGCACGGCGGACAGTGTCCCCGTCGTGATTACGACGGTGACACTGTTAAGGCAGTTACGAGTTCGGAAAGTTCCTTCGGAAGCCGGTGCCGCCGGCTCAGAATCATCGCGAAGTAATAGCAACGAACAGCAGAGAGGACAGTGGGCGACTAAGAATCCGGAAAGCTTCTTCGGTAGCCGGTGCAGAATCATCGGGGGGAAGCAGTGGCGATTAGCAGCACAGCGGACAGTGTTCCCTGGGTGATTACGACGGGATTTAAGGCGGTTACGAATCCAGAAAGCTTCTTCCGTGGTGCCAATATGACGAAGAGAAAACTGTTTCATGAATCTGACCGCGTGTGCGACGTGAAGGAGGTCCGTTTCGACGGACAAGTGGTTGCCACGGAGCGCCGTACTCTGCAAACAAAATTAAGCGCGCCCGCAAAAAACTTTTGTTGGCGTTGAGTGGACTGCGGTAATTATGTACGTTTATTTCTGAATCAGCTTGACAATAACTGGGCGATTTTTTTTTCGCGCCGTTCCGCGATTCTCTTTACTATCTTCCTGTAGGCTGATGGAAACATCCAACGGTAGGCTTAGGAGGGCGACCACATTCCGCTTCTCGATTCCGGTGAAGTATTTGCTGCATACTTTAAAGTTTGCCGTCGGTGTCGATGCTGTTCCATCGTCGCTAGAAGAGAAAAAAAGTTAATTGTATTATTCGTCAGCAGCTTAAACAAAGCGCGAACTGGAAGGTAAGATGGACGCACAAGTCGTACCCAGGTCGCGCAGTACTCCGCCTCGTACGGCTTCGAAGGGACGATGTAGTACTTCGTGCCGTGCGCGACCTTGCCGACCACGCAGCAATTGTTGCGGCTTTCTTGGAGCGGAATAGCCATCTCAGAAATTACAGCGCTAAAGCGCGAAACACATGTACGACGAAACCGTCCGATCCGACGTCCGACCGCGCAATACGACGGTCGGAGGCGAGGGTTTTCAACGCTCTCCGATGCTATGAAAACCCTCTTTCCCCAAGGTCATTCCGGCAGTCTGCACGTCAGATCGGAAGGTTTCGTCGTACACGCGCTTAACCCACTATAACGCACAACCAACGCAGCGACTGGCAGAAGATGCCCGATGCAACGGACCCGTTTGCCGCTAGGGGCGCCCTGGTCGGGGCTTGAATTAGATCCGCACGGTTCCTAAAGAGCAGCAGGCACCTTTACGTAATATTGCAGCTGTGAATATATTTCATGCCACCAGAGTGACACCGGTCATTTATTTTGGTTTCGTTTTCGATCAGAGTTGCCCCTTCAGTGATGATGAAGACCAGAATGTACAAAAATAGAATCTCAGCAGAAGCAGTGTTGTGTCCCCCGCTCTGACGCATTCCATCGGGGCACAACAGGGCCGAAAGAGCTGGAAAATACTGCTTCCGCGCGTAGAAAGGCCATGTGGCGCGATTTTGGGCTGGAAGTACGTCAGGCAAAACTGCCCCATATTCCGAGACCCGGCAGTGCCCTACACAATGCTCCGTTTTTCTTTTTTTTTTGCAGGTCGAGAGCTTACCCGGAGAAACCGAAGTGCTTCCGATGGTCTCACCACTGCGCGGAAAGCGCCACGAAAGAGTACTTGGATAGTGCAGCGTCGACCTACGAGATCTTTCAAAAAGTGATCGCCGACAAACAGGCCCTGAAATGTGAGGCCATTAATATCCCTGTACTGGCATCGCTAAAATATAGGATCGCATCATTGCAACTTCCCTTAGGCATTCATTTCACTGAAGTTATTTTTAGGAAAATGTCGGATTAGAGACCTCCGCTTATCTTATCCTTTCATAGAGAAACTCAGCTCTAGGAAAGTGGCGCCGAGCCTTCTCTTTGACAATTCGTTTTTTGTGGAAACAGGGTACATCGAATTTTGATAGTAATTCAAACCTTAGCTCGTTCAGCCGTTTTGTCTCGGCCGACGGCTGAGCCGAACCAGTCGGCGATTCAGTAGCTCGGTGACTTGGGCGGCCAGACTATGCGGAGGGCAAGTATCGTCTGCTACTTTTGCGGCGGTTGCGCGGACGTCAGAAAGCCGAATTCTGATTGGCTCTGATTGGAAGCATAGTGGGTAGACTCCAAAGGAAGCTGCCTCATGGTCTACCCACTATTTTTCAATACGAGCCAATCAGAGCACGGCGTTCTGACGTCAACACAACCCCTGCACAAGAAGCAGACGATACTTGCGCTCCGATTTCGAAGAAGTTTGTGGTTAATTAAAACTTGTTGTTGGCCTAGTTGGTTCATGATGCAGTCTAGAGGTTTTTTGCGCGATACAAGGGACAATCACAAGTGCTTGTCCGTGTCTACTCGCTTGTGATTGTTCCTTGTGTCGCGCAAAAAACCTCTAGACTGTTTGTGGTTAAGATTGACAAGTTCTTATGTACGCCTCCCCGAAATCTTTAATTTTACTGGAGCCTCCTCTCCCCCTCCCCTCCCCTCCCCCCATAGAGCATTAATTGTAAGGGGCGGGTCTCAGTTGAGAGTTATTGCTGCAGTCATTTTCATTGTGAATACAATGATCCCAGTGATAGTGCAAGAGGAACTATAAATGCATTCGGGTGCATTTTGGTTTCATTGCGCCATAACCAAGTGTGCTTCATCAGCATTCATACTTACAAGACATTAGACATACTGAGAACACCAGGGTTCGCAGTATAACCTGTCGACAACCACCAAACGCCTGATAGGTTACGGCTGCAGTCGTCTCGTTGCTTCGATCACAATGACCCGAATCCCGATGATGGTGCAACATATCTTTTCAGTAAAAATGACTGCTGGTGCATTTCCTTTTAATTGAACGCCGACCAAGGCTGTATTGTCAGCAAACTTAAAAAATCAGTGGAACGTCATCTGTTGTCACCTTGCGTTTGTATTTTTTTTTTTTTTTTTTTTGCGTTAATCTAACTCCAGCCCGAGTACGGCAGACGCCCTGAAACCGTGTACCGATTCTTTTGTGCAGCTCTCGCAGAGGCGTACAAGTGCTACGACAGCGACAAATTCGCCCACTGCGTTACGGGGATCATCGATGATTTTCTTCGTATTCCCTTGAATGTGTCCAAGACCCGTGTCGACGAGCTTCGCAGGTAACTTTTATGCAAAAGACTCCGTCCTTGACAGCACTTTGAAGCGGAGGCTGTCGAAGCCACATCGGCAAGCCATCAAACCGTTTCCAGAGAGGTCGATTTTCGTTTGGAAACGGTTTAGAACAGTTATGGTTTAGAATTGTAGGCAGAAAAAACGGGGTGCCCTGCGTGTTCATTTTAAATCAACACTTTCACCAGGAGGACGGCACGTGTGATCACGAAACAGTCGACCCTACGGTTAATAGATTTGTGTGACCCCACCCAAATTTTACTTGATGGCAATGGTTTAAGCGTTCAAAATCGGCGGGAAGCAAGGTTCAGTGATTTCTGTCGACCGCCATATTCTGTTTCATTTTACGATATACCGCACCAGACTATTCGCGGCGGGAAGTATGGGTATCGCCGCCTGGTGGAAATTTTTCACAACCCAGAGTGAGGATACTTGAACTTCCTCTGCGGGTGCAAGCACGTGCAATGCCAAGCTTCTATGCACTATGAAAATTAAAACATAACCGCGTGGGTAGCACCTGCACTACCCATAGTGAGAAACACAGAGGCGCCCCTGGCGAGCTTCTCATCGCGAATATGAGCCTATCAGAGCAAATCTGTAGCCCGGAGTTTGTCACGTGACCTCCTAGGTGGGTGCAACGACGCGCGGAGCATAAAGTCACGGGGCGCGCGTAGAGTTCCAGATTGGCCGACGTGGCTAGTAGCGACCGTTGCACTTGCGGTACATCGTGAGGTGAAACGAAGCAAAGCGATGTCGGTAAGAGTTTGATACGCGTCAGTGTGGCTCTACAGAAAGAAGACATTCGCTCTATGATGCCCCAAAGGAATGCTGAAAAATTTCAAGATATATATATTTTTTTTTGTCTAAAAGCGGCGACTTCTCAGGGCCCCTCAACACTTTGCATTTTCTAAAGTTTTAAACAAATGTCTGCTCTGTTCAGGCAAAACAAAAAACAAAATACAAACGTGAACATGTTTATTTAATTTTATTTTCCGGTAATATCAAACCAGTGTTGTACACGTTCTTCCGAGATAAGAGCGAATTCTCGTTTCTAGTTCCTTATCAATCTTGAAACGAGTTCCTGTTACAAGCTGTGATTCAAAAGGCACGAATACTCGTTCCATTCCTAATAGTGGAATGGGTTGTTACACACAATACAACGCAATGTAATACAATACTTTTTTTTTTACAATTTAATTTTTACATAAGCTTAATTCCCACGCAGGCTTGTATGTGGGACGCGGCAGTAGTGGTATGGTAGAACACAATCGACATTATTTTGGTAATATTTCATACTGCTGCCACTATTACCGTTACATTAGCGTATTTTAATTAAATATTCTGCTAAATATTTTCTTGCGAAAATAAAGCAAGCAAGTGAGAATATTCCCATAATCGAATCGCCACAATCACATTTGCTCCAGTTCTTTTTTTTTTCTTCTTCTTGACTATTTTGGGAATGTTTCTATCACTTGAGGTCGGAAGTATAAATATATCCGCTGATAGAAAATCTAAATGCCAATTAAATTCCCCTAAAGTTTAAAAAAGAAGCGCTGTTCCTTCTACCGTTCCCTGGAAAACGTAACCAGCTCATGTTCCAGTTCCGAGGCAAAATGAACAGGGGCGTTTTTTTTCTAAAAAGAAAGTTTTCCAGGAGCGTCGTTTCTTCGAAGGCGTTCTGTACAACATTGCATCAAACAAAGCCATCGCCGATATTTCATCAAGGTCGTCTTCGGAACCACACATCTTAATTTATCAAAACAGGGAGTCTTCTATTTTTAATTTTTTTTTTTTTTTTAGGTTTTGGGCCAAACTGATGTTTCCTTAGGGTTGCGGGAATCCCGTTCCTTTATTTTCTTCGCCATAAGCATCGATTTTCTGTTCGCCCCTGAACATTAAGACCGAGAAACAGCAAATCTACAGTAAAAAAAGCAAACCCAAATCAAACAACCCCAAATTCGATGAAAAAAATAAGCCGCGAAACCTCGAAGCCCTGGCCATATATAACGCACCTTAAGGGGTATTCACACGAGGGAGAAATCCCGGGGATTTCTCCCCGACACGCGCGCATCACGAGATGAAAACGCGAGGCTTTTGCACATCGCAAAGCCTGACGTTTTCGTCGTGGGATGCGCGTGCCGGGGAGAAATCCCCGGGATTTCTCCCTCGTGTGAATACCCCTTTAAGGGGGGAGGCTGGTCTTTAACTTTTTGTTTTTTATCTTTCAGTTATCGTGCTGCAATTTACTGTACTGATGTATTTCTCAGTGGTGATTTCAAATATGCAACTAGTTTTCAGATAGCTTTACTAGATCCCGAGTTATTAACACATTTGTAATTTTCATTAGGTCATCCTTACGGGCCTTTAGCATAAAATTGTTCACCATATATCAGAAATGTTTATAGGATTGCATTCACCAAGACATGTTTTGTGCGGTGATGCTATTTTAAGTCTAGACTAATTATATTACATTGGTAAAACACATCTGCAACCAAGTTGCACAAAACGGGAGGTTATATCTTTTTGAGACTAATTAATTAAAATTATTGTATGAGATAAAAAGCCACAAAAATAGCATCACCGCACAAAACATGTCTGGGGGAATGCAATTCTATAAAAATTTCCGATATATTCTGAAGAATTTTACGCTAACGACCCGTAAAGAGGACCTAATTAAAATGACTAATCTATTTATAACTCAGGATGTAGTAAAGCTATCTGAAAACTAATTGCATATTTGAAATCACCACTGAGAAATACATCAGTACAGTAAATTGCAGCACGATAACTGAAAGATAAAAAACGCGAAGTTAAAGACCAGCCTCCCCCCTTAAAGAAGATTGAGGGCGCAGGTGAGCTGTCGAATATTAGGCAACGTAATAAAACCGGAGACACGGAAACAAAGGCGGCACGTACACAACACCGTCTCGATGTAGTGTACGTCTTTTTTTTTTTCGTGTTTCCGGTTTCATTATGTTGCCTTCAAGAAGACCAGACCTTTTTTTCATATCCTTCGCTTTCTACTGATTTTCCTGCTCGCGACCAATTTATTTTTAGGAGGGTCACGGAGGCGACGAACACCTGCCTGGTGCCCAAGGGCCAGTGCCCCGCTGCAGCCAAACCTGGCAAAGACATCGGCCAGAATCTTCAAAAGGGCTTCTCCGACATCTGGAGTCAGTGGAGCGGCAACGCAGCTTCGACCGTCAGCTTCACCCTGGGAAGCCTGATGCTGGTGCTGGCACCGCTGGTCGCCCAGAAACTACTCTGAACTCATCTAAATTTGCATAATCCTAATTTAAACAATGATCTTGCTTTCACCCTCACGTATTTTGTCTGCAAATAAAGAAATTGCGTTCCCCACACAGAGGAGTGTTCACCGCGAATTGACCTTTGTTTCATTAAGCCTCTTCGACAGAGCAGACCCCTTTTCCCTTACCATTGCTTTCTGCTGTCGCCATTGTTCGATCGAGGGCTCCGACCCCGCACCAATCTCTGTGCGTATTTTGTCACTTCTGACCGTTATTTTTTGAGCAGAGGTAGTACCAGTAAAAAAGCAGGAAGAACAATGAATACAGCGGCACGATGCCAGTGTGTTCGGACGGGTCGAGGAACGCAGGGCTGCCCTCCATTTGTAGTTCGCAGACAACCCACCAGACGGCGCTCGTTACTCGAGAAAACTAGAGTAACTGCATGTGCTCCGCTTGGGAAGCAGAGTCTATATAGTTACTCTAGAGAAAACGAGTTTAGAAGCTTTGACTAGGGGGCGCAAGCCGCCGCCCGATTTAAAGACGGTAGATCGGAAGGCGCAAGCGACTTCCGATCGCACAGTCTTCGCAAGCATGTTGAGCTTGCTTATGTCACCAGTACTTGAAAGCATAAATGTTACACGGACAACACATTTTGGAGATTTAACGAGGGCCTTCGGCTGTACAATATTACATCTTGTAGGAGGCAAGTTGGTTTACAAGAATGCTCGAAAAATTTTAACCAATTTTGACCTCTTTCGCTTTTTTTTTTTCTTCTTGGCGTTCACCTGGAGAGTTGGTGGTGAAACGTTTCATCCACATTTCAAGCAGCGGTGTTAACGTGGCCTTCGTTCATTTTTTTTTTATAAACCGGAAGTTCTCTGGGACGTCAGGGACTAGAGCACCACCTGGTGGCGTTTGTCATAAAAAGAGCCTATAGTGCAGTGGGCAATCGTTGCAGGTGATGCCAGAGCTTTGCTGTCCAGCCATCTTCACATCGTGGATTGGAGCCTCATTTTTTTTTTTACTTTTATCGTTTGCCTATCACTTGAAGTTTTCTTTGCGCATTTCCATTGTATGTAAATTAAAGGCTTATCAAGCAATCAGAACCTGGTGCTCTCCTGAGCAAATCGGGGTTGAGCTTTCTTTCTACCTTCCACTTCGTTCCTCAGTTACATAAATTATCTCCCGAAACAAATCAAAATACAAAAAAGAGAAAAAAAACGAAAAAAAACAGGGAAAGTAATTCTTATTGCAAGCAAGTCAAAATGAGAAAAAAAAAAAAAGAAATAAAGCTTTTTCACTAACAAGAAGAAATGAAGATGTTTTTTGTTCTGGTGTAACGGGTTTACATCAATAAAAAAAATTATTAATTGAAATATACTTTTTTGAAGTATACAGTAATTCTTTCTTAAGCATAGTAATGCTTAAGAAAGAATAATGCAATAGACAGCCCTACTATCCTCACCTCTGTTCACTTTCGCATTCCACTTAGAAAAAAAAACTCTAGAGATCGAAGAGTATTTTACCCAGACCTCCATTCGAAACGCATCACCGGTTTCGCGTGTCCAACATGTTTTAAACACGCAATTTACTGACGTCGATATTTTTAGTACAAACCTGTCTTTTGGAGAATGAGAATTTTGATGCATGTGTTTTTAATTGGCATATAGACATGCTTGTGTGCTTGCATATTTTTTCACTACTATCTATTTTGTGTGTATTTCAAGTGTGTGTGCTTAACCCAGTAGGCTTTCGAGCTGTTGGTTAGCACAAGGGAAAAATAAACGTTGATTGATTGATAGTTCCGAATGATCTTCCGATTGAATCAATTGGTACGTTATGTTTAAAATAGATATATTAATTTAAAAAGAACCTCTTTTCTAGCTACGCTGATTTAAATAAGATTAATCGGATTCAAATCAAGTAAGTCCTATTTCAATAAAAAAAATATTTCTTTTATTTTTTTTAAGCGTGTTTGTTGTTGTTTTCCTCACCCGGATTTCTGCCAACTTTAGACCTGGAAAGGTTATCAAGAGCACTTTTACTGCCAACACGAAATCTCGTAAAGCCTGTTGCACTTCAGTACGGGGACTTTGTCGGTGGCTCTGCAATCGGAGAGCAGAACAAAAGGATAATATCGCGATATAGCTTCTAATTTAGCGCCGACAAAGCGCTCCACCGCACGCGTGAACTGATTTCTTGCCGTGCCGACGGCAGAGCCGGGTTAGTGGACTGTTTTGGTCGGCTGTTTCTGATTGGACCGATCGTGGAACCCAAGCACGCGGCGTTAGCTGTCTCCCGTTATCGTCCGATAGGCAACATAGCCGAGACATCAAACTTCCATATCGGTGTCGAGTGGACTGCGTTGTTTTTCCTCCAAGCGCGTGTGTATATATAAACTATGCGTGAATAGGGAGTCCAACTTGCCTGACATGGAGATCTTCACAGCACTCAAGACAGCCGTCGTGCTCATCTGCGCGGTCCACGTTCAGAACGGTGGGTGTTCCAGAAGCTTTTTCTGGCAGTATGTAGTTCTGTGCAGCGCTGTAAGAGGAGTCGCAAGCGCAAGCGCTTGGCTTTCGAAAGAGATTTTTTCCTCGATTGAATTTAGAGTTCAGTTTCCCCGTTCTGTAGACCAATCCCATAACCGATTCTTGCGCACTCCAAGCTTCGTCTCCTCGTCTGCAGAACAGGTTCTGGGCATGCGCGGTAGCTCTCTTCTGTGGAATAGCAGACGCCTCGCACGTCTCGGTGACTATACGGGCTAGTTGGTTAGACATTGTGATGGTTTGCGTGGGGGGATCCGTACATGGTCCGCAATTCCGATGAAGTGATCGAATTCTTGAAAACAACACAGGCCATTACAGCTCTTTCGGTGGACGTGAAAGACCTGTACTACAACACTCAACAGGAAAGAGCAATACAGGTAGTGGAAGAGGGCATCGACGCTTACGGCTCTGTAAGTTTTCAAAACCAGTGTGGAATCAACCTCAGAGATTTCCTAAGCCTCTTACGGACCTATTTAAGTTCCTTAAATGTCATCTTCGACGACAACGTATCCACTCAAAGAAAAAGGCATCTGCATAGGGTCGTGCATAGCAACAGCTTTATGTAACCTGTTTATAGCAAAAGGAAACGGAGTTACAGTGGTTTTTCCAGAAGAATAGAGTTAGCAGGTGCTTCAGATATGTTGACGATTTTTCGGTTTGTTTCCAATTACACCAAATGACAGACACAGCACGCTCAAAGATCAAACAGAAGTTTTGGGAGGCGCACAAAGGACTCGAATTCACCTTTGAATTACCTGAGAGAGGTAGCCTAACAACTACATGACTTTTGAGAACACACACACGTGCTGGATGTAAAAAAAACAAGAAGCGAGAAAGGAATACTGCTGTATTGCTCTGGACACACCAAGTTACTCAAGGGGAGTGTTGCATTAGGATGCATCTGGCAAGCTATACAAAATTCGTGTCAACACAAAGTCTTAGAAGGCCTCGGGAGACAGAGAAGCAGACTAAGTGCAAGCGGTTACCCAGAACCCTTACTGGTCGCTGACGCAGAAAAATGCATTTCCAATCTGTCATAAAAAGCAAAAAACAAAGAGAAGATTGATGGCCACTGGTGGTACTGCCATACATACACAATTTCTCACATCGAATGAAGAAGATCGCCAAAAGGTTCGAAGACAGGGTGGCATTATCTGCCCCTTTTAAGCTCAAAGGATTGTGCAAAGAAGTGAACAAACTGGAGGACGAAACGAATGGCCACACGTTGGGTCAGGTGAAACACAAACGCAAACTTCGTTGAATGTGTGGAAGGAATGATATACAAAATAGCCCTGAAGTGCGAAATATCCTACATCGGGCAGACCGGAAGATGTGTAAACGAAAGACACAGATAACACAAACATGCATGCGGACAACTGCAAGCACCAGGCAACCTAGCCGCGCGTTGTGCAAAATGCAGCTGCGAAGCTCTGCTTGAAGCCACTTCTACCTTGTTACAGAGTTGTTAGTCTGCGCCATTCATGTATGTTGCTTTTCTTCTATCCTGTTTTAGTTTACATTTTATCAAGTGCGTTTTTCTTGCATCTACGCAGCGCACCAAACCATCACAATTCGTCTGCTTCTTTTGCAAAGGTTGTGGTGTCGTCAGAACGCCGAGCTCCCATTGGCTCTGTTTGAAAGATAGTGAATAAACCTCAAAGCAAGCTGCCTTGGGGTCTACCCACTATCCTTCAAGCAGAGCCAATCAGAGCTCGGCCCTCTGACGTCACCACAGCCCCCAGCAAAAGCAGACGAACTTGCGCTCCGCATAAGCATGATTCACCAGTGTGATAACTAAGCACTGAAATACTTACATAGGTGACGTCTCTGTACCTAACTTGTGATGTAGAGGCTAAAGCACAAAGCAGGTGTAGTGGTTGATTCAAGACAAAAATAATATGGAATTCTGGATGCGCGGAAGTACAAGTTACGGCGTCCGTGGGTAGTAAACTCCAATCTGTTTTCTTCCTACGCCCTTGCACAGAATTGCCAAAGGGGAAGGCGCGTAATGTTTGAACGGAATGGAATCCCTGCTTTGTTGGAATTCCAAAACACTTAACCTACACACACAAAAATGTCTATGGCGCTGACCGGAGTGCCTTCATTCGAACGGTCTATTGTTTTCAAGGGACGGCTCTGAACGGACGATTTTGTGGATTTTGTGGTATCTGCATAACTGCTTGTGGGGAAAATCACTTGTGTTAAAAAAAATTGTCTGAAAAACACTGTTGCCTCTAAAACACGACAAAGCACATAAGAGCGCGAGCATTCAGTTCTCAAGGAGTTCAACTTTGCTATCTTCCAAGCAACCAGGTAACCATAAAATAGATATAGTCGAAAGTGTTAGAGCTTTGGGTGTAATATTTAATCAATACATGCTATGGGATGATATGGTACATTATACATGTCAAAAACTCTCAAAGGTCGTAGGTGTTACGTACAAACATCGTCATATACCCCCAATGTCAGCAATGCTTCTTATATATCATTCTTTATTTTATGTGCATTATAATTACTGCTTCTTGGTTTGGGGGATTACAACGTCCACAAATCTTAAGCAGATACAAATTCTGCAATAAAAGAGTTGTCCGTATTATGTGCCATGCTGCATACGATGCCCATACAATACCATTGTTTAAAAAAAAACTTAATATTGTACATATTCCAAATTTCTATAATTATAAACTTTGTATTACTTATAAAAAGTCTTTTCATAACAAAGAAAACGTATTTCTGTCTATTTCACAGATTATAATTAGAGACACGATTTATGCTACGCGCAGCGCCAATACGTGGCTGGTGCCGCACTCCAGAACAAATTATGGAATTCAGATGTTGCGAAATACTCTTCCTCGTCTTTTAAATCGTTTGGGGGAATTAAACATAGAACTTTTGACTTTGGTAAACAAATATTTGCTTTCATTTTTTGTTGAGCTTTCAGTGTTAGTGTAGGTGCATGACGTGTGGCGATTTTTCATTTTCATTTTTGTTTTGCTTTTGTTTTATATCAAACGAGTAATAACATAAAACATTTCTTTTTGTGTTAACTGTTTTGTGTGCTGTCTCAGCTGCTGCTGAGGGGAGATGGAGACCTGTCAAGCAACTGTTATGTTGCTTTTTTCTCTGTCTTCCTTCTCCAAATGGAGAAAAATAAAGCATTTTGATTTGATTTGAATATAACGGTCTTTCAAGTTTATAAACCCTAATACCCGTAGCCTTCTTATGTGCTTCAAACTATTATAAAACGAAGCATCGTTCAGCTCTTTACTGCGTCGGGCCTGGCGGTCAATATTTGCGACAATGAAATCGCAGTGAAATAAATAAATTTAGCAAAAGCAAAGAAGTAAATTTTGATTCCGATCTTATAATTGAAGTGCGTATCATGTATGTAATTGACATGGTAACCCAGGAGCGGTGGGGAACGGAATGGACTACACAAAGCTCCAAAGCTCCATGGTAACCCAGGAGCGGGGGAAAAAAAGGACAGATAACACGAAGCTCAACAGCTTTCTGATGTCCGTCTCGTTTTTCCCACGCTCCTGGATTACCATGCTAGTATTGAACAAGCTTGCCTGCACACTTGCTTTAGTATAAATAATATAATTGATGCTTTATTTTGAATAGCCCCTCCTTTCTCTGGATGGCGTCGATAACCTAACATTATGTCTAATAAGATTAAAATGTAATGTGATATGTAATGTAATGCAACAACAAACACTCGTTCATTCTCTGTATCTCTTCCACTAAAGTTTCTCACCTGAAAAACAAAAACAAACAAACAAAATAACTTCATATTTGTATATACAGGGTGCTTGATTTCAAATCGAAGAGATTTATGTAAGAAAGTTGCGAAAGGTTGAAAAATGCGGTCATCCAGGTGAGTTATAAGGTCAGGAGGACAAAATACAAGGGGCTAATCGTCTTAAGCCAAATAATTAACAGAAATTTGATCATCACCTTCTGAAGTAGCGAACATAAACACATTGCTCAAGATTTGAAACGTACCGAACGTCACAGTTCTTTTACACGACACTCAGCAAGTTTTTAATTAAAACCATATCTCTTTATTCGCACTACTTAAGGAGTTAATTGTCAAAACCTTTACTTAATAGTTCCACTTATCGTGGTTATTATCCCCCTATTTTATGTCCCCCTAGCAGTATAACTCACCTGGGGCTCTAATCTAGAAACGGCGAAAAAGTCGGCGAGGAATTCGGCGGCCATGATTGGCCGGCGCTGTGCTTGACCTTACGCTGGCCAATCACGGCGGTCGAATTCCCCGCCCACTTTTTTGCCAAGTGTCCAAATCAAAGCCCATGCACAGACTGCATTATTCTGCCTTCCGTAGCTTATTTTAAAAATACACCTTTCCAAATTAAAATCCGACACAATATATAGGGTATTGGATGAAACGCAGGTCAACACATTCTGCGAAAAATTTGCCGCGCGAGCAGCGTCGCGAAGTTTTTGCAGCACTGCCAGTTGCCCACGCGGGAAGCGTTTGTATGCACCCATGTCTGAAAAGTGTTCCAGTCGTCGTCGTACAAAGGGGATAGGGCGAGACATCATGAGATATGATATCGTTTAACCATGTTTCACCTCTCGAGATCTGTAGTTTCCACCTATTGTTCTTTCACTGCTGGCGTCCGCACTCTCTATACTTGTAAGCCGCGGCGGTTTTCTTTGAAGGGCGAACATGAGCTACACTTGGAAAGGTCCACATAGATTTATGCAATTGTATAAGATAGCGTGCTTCTTTGTCATCTTATTTGGACAATGACAGAAATTTTTGTGACATTTACTTTTACCATAGGCAGTCAAACAACCACGTAGTGTCTAGAGCTGAATGATGTCCTGTCTGTCATCAAAATTCGAAAATATAAGGACGAATGCAGTGATTCCGTTGGAGTTCGAAAAACGTTGTGTTCAGAATTCGATTAATACGTATAATCCAAAATTTATTTCAAGCAATAAAAGTATAGAGTGTAGCAAATCCTGTTACCTGTCCTAGACAGAAGCGGTAAAAATAAATCAGTGCTTTTCTATAAAATAATGTCCGTTTTGCTCAATCTAGAACAAATGTTTATTCGAATGTTTAAGCGTGTTTATTTCCTCGAATAAAGCGTGCGAAAACCGTGAGAAACCATCGGAGTTAAAAACATAACTGCTGAGAATCTGCAAGGAGGCAAAAAAAAAGAGAGAGAGAGAGAGAGAGAGAGAACAAAAGTTACACAAAATAAGAGTTGCAGATGAACTCGTGAAGGCAATGCGACGTCACGCTCATGTCTGTGAAATGGAAAATATTCACGACATTAGGGAGTTTTACGGAACCGGTTTTTGCATATCCGGTACGGTATGCGGTGGACCTTCCGGTACGAACTGCGCATATACTATCGCAGAAGGCTCGCACATACTAACCTTGATTTTTTTTTTAATCGGAATGAATTTACGACCTATTTATAACGTATTTTGTTAATGCAATTAACGCGAAGGTGCGGGCGAGCTGGACAAAATAATCTAACCGGGCGGATTGTTTTCAGCGCGCACTAGTCACCCAGCTGTGCTTGGAGGTTTGTGTTTGTCCTTTGTCCCCCTTGTTCCCTTTTTGCGCGGATTATTACAGTTATTCTGTGCTTTAACGAGCTGGCGTAAGCGGCGCTGAAGGCGCATGCTGGTGCTGCTGCGGCTTCCTACCTTCGCCGATGCAGTTTTTTTTTGTTTTTTTTTCTTCTTCATGTTGTTTCGCCGCGCCGTGTGTTTCAGCGCGGTGTTACAAAACAGCTGTACACTAAGTGAAAAGAAATGACTCCCATTGCTGAAAATAAAGGTTCTTTATTATAAAATTTCAAAGAGGATTCACTCGTCTTCTTCGCCCCCCTTTTTTCTCAAAGGGAAGCACACATTTTGAAATACAAATGCCTGCAGGACGAATGTCTTCTTACCTTGTATTCGGGAGCTTTCCTTTCTCCCTCTCCATTTTTTCCCCCTAAACTTAAAAGAGCGCCCCCCCCCCCCCCCCCTCCCTTTTCCTCTTGTCCAATCTTTAGATAAACTCTCGCGTAAAAACACTCGCAAAAAACAAAGCATTTTTTTATGTTGATCAGGTCAAGTGGATTGGCGCGGTATATACAATTATTGTCCAAATGTTACGACTCCATCTCTAATGTACTGGAAAGGTTTCCGAGATTATTTGCGATGTCGACTGGTAGGCTTTTGTACAACCGAACTACGGTCGCCCTAAGTGACGACCAACAACTGACATAGAGTAAGCTAAGGCCATCGGGAACCGCGATGTTTCCCGTGTCTAGGTTACGCGGCTGGAGATGAGTGCGACGTCCTGCCCACCATTCGCTGCTCCCGGCACTACTTCCAGGCCATGAACACCAACATGCACCGGCTGGCTACGATGCGGACCGGAGACATCGACGAGGAAATGGACACTCTGCTCAGGTATTCTTCGTCCTCAAAGTCCTCCGTACCTTCTTTTCAGACCACGCAACGAAGCAGTGACTGTCCCGGCCTGGTTTCGCACGACAGTTTTCCTTCAACAAGGGGATTAAACGTCATGTAGTTTTAGGTCAAGTGCGCAGCGTCACAGATGTTCGCTAATCACCCGAGCCCGCGGGAAACCGAGGAAGAATCTGCGACCGGCCTACAAAATATCCGTCATTCCGTCGGAGTGCATGCCCTGTCGATTTTGGGGAAGGATTGAGGCCAGCCAGAATGGTATCCCTATGGTATCTTCTAGTATTTTCTCTTTCGCAAACCTTCTCTCTCTTGCTGTCTTTCTTTCTCTTTTTGTCTCCCCTTCCTTCTGGTCCATGAAGGCTCCCAACGTCGCAAACCCGTTCACTAAAAGGCTTCCGCCGACTCAACTACATGCGACTCTGCCGTGCGAATGCTCGCTCGGATTTTCCCTGTCGCCTCCTGCTTCCGGCAACGTTTCTTCCTATCACCTTTATGGCGTACTGGGTTTTCTCCGGTGATAAAAATCTGCATGACAGGTCGCTGAAATCTGATGTGCTATAAAACTACAATGGAAATCAGCGTTGATGGAAACTGTCAGTGTTGTTTGTGAATCGTGAGTGGCCGGTAATGGTGGGTAATATTTGCTATAAAAAGTTATCTGTTATCTCGGTATAAAAGAAATAAACGATAAATAGTATTAAACAACAAAATAACAAGTTGAGACATTGTAAAGTGGCTATGTAGAAGGCGCCATTATTTCTTTGATGTTCTTACTAAGGGACCGATTTGTCTGTGACGACATGTACACATAGTTTTCGATTATTTTTCTTCTTATTACCTTAAGCTAAATGACCCATGGTACTTACTGGATTAGGTATACTCGTTTGAGTGGGACCGAGAGCTTACGACTCCTTGAGTTTCACTGCGACGCGTTGGGCGGAGTTGGAACGAGGCATGTGCCCGTGTCCAAATAGCATTTGAACGTTTCCGGTCCAGCTATAAACAATATATTTTCGTTGTTGTTGTTGTTGTTTTGTTGTTTTTTTTTTGTCTTTTTTTTTTCAGTATCTGCGAAATTAAATCCACGCATCGCGTGTGAAGAATGGTCCCTTGTTACAATGTCACAATTATATCAACCCCAGGGGGAATTAATGATGGAAAACAGTTAACTTTGCCCAAATTTGGCAATCCTAGGGGCCTAACTTAGGCCTTAAAAGGTTTTGTTCCAAGGCCTTGGTTAGTGCCAAAGTACTCTTCTTAATCTTTGCTGTGACGTTTTCTTTTTTTTTTTTTTTGGGGGGGGGGGGGGGAGGGGGTTTGGTTACATAGTTGCCGAAGTGCCAGACATCAACGAAAGGTGCCACTTTCAATGTGTATTCCATCTCTAAGTGGTAATTATCTAATGTTCTTGTTCTGAATGAATCGAAAACAAAAGTTATTTCTCTTGATGGAAAACATGACATTATGCAGTTCCGCTACACTTTAGATCATACATAGGTAAATTACTTCCAAAATGAAATGAAATTACAATTGCAATTACTTTGCTCCAAAGTAGTTTAATTTCAGTTACAATTGCTACTACGTGAAAAGTCATTAATTAGAATTACAAATTACTTTTAAAATGTAATAAAATTCCTTTACAATTACTTATTTCTGAGAGCGACCCGACTTGGGTCAAATAAATCTAAACGAGTTGCACAGGATGCAACGCATTTGCTTATTCTTGCCCCAATGTTTGATGAGGCTTAACGCTGCATAAATGTCACGTATATAGTACTTTCCTTTTATGAATTTCGCTAAATTCATGAAAGAGCTGGACAGTTTGGGGCAGTGAAATACTACGTTCTTATATTTCTAATAAATAATAATAAATTAGTTCATTCGCTGGAATTCGCCAGAGCGCTAAAGAAAAAAATTGGGTTGACAGACTTTTAATTGCCAGGCAAATAAAAATGTGACAATTCCTGATATATGAATATTTCACAAGTGTTAATATAAAACTAAAGTCCACAAGCGATAATACGACTACAATCACATACAAACATCATGTTATCGTAAATTATTTACTTTGAGTTGAAATTATAATGGCTCAGAAATATATAAGTACCGAATCGGGGCTCCCTAATCATTGGTGACAATATTCACAGGTGCGAGGCCAGTCTCCAAAATGCTTATGCAAATACCATCCGAAGTAAAACCACCAAGAAATAAACTTGAAAATAATACAAAGATACAAATATGAGATAGTACTGAAAGATGGACGTAAAAAACTGGCAAAAAATCGAAAAATAACTTCGTAGACATAGAATTGCCAACCTCGGCTGAAAGCTGACGCTCAATTTATTTTCTTTCAATATTTTGGCATGTTTACGCTATTGAAATTTTCTGCTCGCACCGCAGACGGCGCTACGCGGCGCCACTGAGGTAGGCTCCAAAGAGGATTGTCTCTCAGCCCCCAGTGTAGGCAAAAAAAAAAAAAAAAAAAGTAATAATGCGACGCTAAGAGGTTCCGGCGACGCCGCAAAAACTTGCAAAAGTAGTTGTGCCTGGTATTTTGCAATTACTGATGCTAGATCGTAATTAAACTACAATTCATCTTAGCTGAAAGTAATTAATTACAATTACAAATTACCAAAAAGTAAATAGATTATCGTAATTAAATTTCTGTAATTCAATTACTACCCAAGTATGCTTTAGGTACTACAGTTATTAGTCGTGTGTTTCTGATTCGGGACCGGGGTGTTTATAGATACTAAGATTTCGTTTTATCTGGTTACGCATATTATCAATTCGTCTCTACCCGTTTTAGGTGTCATAACGCGTATGTCTAACAACTTTAGGAACCCGCTTTTTTTTTCTCTCATATTATCTCGTCCCCTTATGTGAAGCCGCTTTGAATGTGCCTCAGCCATTGGGAACTCAAGAGTTACGAAGAGGGAAACGGAACTCGGTCTACGTATTCCTCGTTCTTTGTCCTCCGTACTTTTAGCGCTGTTTTTCCTCTTCGTAACTCTTCCAAAGCATGTCACGCGCATTGAAATTATGATGCCCCGAAATGACGTTCCCACCCACACGACTCTTTCCTCGCAGGTCCTTCCCCGCGAGGCCCGAATGCTTCCGCTGGGCAGAAGAGTGCACCAACGCCACGGTGAAAGAGTTCCTCGCCCGTGTCGAGTCGAGCTACGAGCTCGCCTACAATGCGGTCAGCGACAGAAGCGTCTTCAAGGGTAAGGAAACTCTCGTGGGAAAGACTAGCCTATGATTACTGTCGGACTATGGCTCGGGAGTCTGTTCCCAATATAAACTCCGATGACCACGGCTATTTACAAAATTGCACAACTATGATTATTTGGCGTCATCGTATCTAAAGATTTACCACTAGAATATACGCATCTCTTAAATTCTACCAGACTTCATAAAGTAGTGTTTTAGTGATTGGAGCAAGAACAGAAAAATAAAGAAAGAGGGGAAGTTCGGAGTCTGTTAATTGCTATGAGTTCTCTAAGGTGTTAATTTAGGCGAGTTGTCTGCGCGGCAATGAAGTACAGCAGTCGCTTTGTTTGCTCCTTTTACAACGCTTTCGCTGAAAGACGCTGATAAGGGATGGCATTGTCTAAATGACACCAGGACAAGGCTGCCGATATAAAAAGCTGTCGAATTCAAGAGAGTGATACTGATATCATAGTCTCTTTCACCCTAAGTGTGAGCATAGCAGAAGGTACAGGAGCGAGCTCTAGGCTCTTAGTGTCTTCTATACTGTCGAGACCGGTTATAACGAAGGCAACGGGAATCGGTAATTCCTTCGCTATATCCGCTATTTCGTTATAACTAACTTCGGTTATAACGCTCGAAGTGCAAACGGGAATGGGAAATCGTGATCGCTTCACTATAGCCACTATTTCGTTATAACCGACTTCGGTTATAACCGGTCTCGACAATATACATCTTTATGTCGCGTGACCTATGCTACACAGGACTACATAGTCCTTTCGACCAATTAAAACGTTCGCCTCTTAAATGTTCCATGCATTAGAGGACTGGCCACTGCCAAGTTTTGGTCTAATTGAATTCTGAGCTCCGTCATTTGCAGGAATCCTGGTATTGTTCGCGGTGATTTGTTGCCTCAAGTTTTACGGAAAAGTGAACTCGCAGTCTTTTTTTTTTTTTTTGGGTGCACTGTATTTTTAGGTGTCGCGCTGATGTTGAGCACAACCATGAACATATCTCGTTTTCCCGTGCATTTGCAGATCTCGTGACGGCGTACAAATGCTACGACGTGGAGCGCTTCACCCCTTGCATGTCGAAGGCTATCCGAGATTTCTTCACACTGCCCCTCAAGGACTCGATGGCCGGCATCAAAAAATACGCCGGGTAACGCGCCCACTTGCTTTTCCCACGAACTACTTCATAATCGGAAAGGACAGAAATTTGACTTTCGAGAACAACCACGTTTTCCAAAACGAAAGCACGTTGTTGTTTCAAATGGAAATTGAATGCGTGGAAGAAAACAATACTAATAACATCGCCCCCCCCCCCCCCCCCCCCCCCCCAAATTACCAAAGCATCAAGGAGAATGCCGGGAATGGGTTCCACGCGCCGCACGTGCGAGCGTCTACAGCAGTAACTGTTCTAAAGCAAAAGCCTAAAACAAATGGCATCTTGCACGCACTCTCGTCAACGCTTTATTTTGGTTATTTACTTCGAATCTTTTATACGGGGAAGGCGTACGCGTGCGGCGGTGCGAGCGTAATTTTTAGTCACTGTGGATGAAAAATCTACGAAACCCTAGCCATAAACGGCTTCGCTCTACAATAAGGAGTATTCACTGGCCGCCATATTTATGGGTGCTGCTTAGAGCGCATGCTCAGAGCGAGCCCACATTAATAGGTTGCTAAGACCGGCAATCTTGAGGGTGCGGAATGCACGTTACAAAAGAACTGTGGAAGCTCGCCATCAGCACGCGCTGAGCAGTCGCGGATGTTTCGGTGGCTCCCTCTTATGGTTTTCCTCCGTGACGTCACGACTGGGATTTGCCTCGCCGTGACGTCACCAGTTGTTATTCTGGTTACTTACCTTCAGGTGCGACGACGAGTTCAATGGGGTGTTTAAAAAGCACAGCGCAAGCTAAGAGCCATCGCAATCCGAAACTAACGCCGTCAAAGTTGACAATGTGACAGTGCTCATATGCCCATGGTTTGGCCAATCGTGGAAAGCTGACCACAGCGACGCTTTTGGCCGCGCACGTCGCTAATGGCCGCCAGTGAATACTTCCTATACTTGCTCTTGTCCCTCCAGGTACTTGACCAAGACCACTCAGGCCTGCCTGGTCGCCACCGAGACGTGTCCCGAGGGTGCCGACGCCGGCAAGGAGCGGGCGCTCAAACTGCTCCTGGCATTCGCGCAAATCTGGAGCTGAGCGTGAAGGGCACCGCGGGACAACGCCTCTCGTAAACACGGACGGCTTAAAACAAAAACAAAATAAAAAAGAACGGATCGTGGTTTGTTAATGTTTATTCACGCCTTCTGATTGGTTCTTCGGCGTTGTGATCGGTAGATGCTGCAATCTCACTGGGCGCGCGTCACGCGCAGCGCGTGGTGCTAAATTGCGAAAGGAGGCCAATGAAGGGACTCGTGTTCGCATTGATTGGACACGAGTTTGGAGCGAATGGTCGCGCGCGGCACTTGTGTCGAATTTGTGCCACGCGCTGGCCTTCTGTAGCTGACGTCCGCAACCCAGCACAACGGCCTTGCTTTCTAGAGAAGTGTTACTACGCGAAAGTGTGGACGTCTCTTGTTCAGTGAACAGAGAACAACGAAATAAATTGCTGAATGTCAGAAAGGGCCTATGGACCGTTCATTTTCTTTCGTTCCCTGACGCCCTATAAAACTAAAACCGTGCAGTGCAGCTAAAGCTACAGGGGCGAGAGTGTATCGCGACCTGCTCAAGAGGAGGGAAAGGAGGAAAGGGGAATTCCGGCCCTTCCCTCCTGTTCCTTCTCTCCCTCCTCTTGAACAGGTTGGCAAACGCTGTCTCGCCTGTAGCTTTGGTTAAAGGAGTCATGAAACGCTTTTTCAACTTTTTTCTGTTTAGCTTTCCTCCTCAACTCATAAATCGCGCATTGTACCAAACAGTTCAAGAAGTCGGAAAGAAGGGAGTCCCCTCTTGCTCGGAATCTCGCTTGTGTAGCCCAAAGTCCAGTGACTTTAGTGTAGCCCGGACACAGCCATTGTCCCCCTAGAAGATTAGCCCTTCGCTCAAAATTCCGACTAGTTGCTTTCCCCACCCCGTTCACCCCGAAGCTGACAGTGCTGTGGAAGCTACGTGCTGGTTGAGCCAGCCACACATTTTCCACGTGATCACGCCCTCTCGCGCATACCGACCCGCAGAGACTGAGGTCAGGTGATGAAAGGGAGGCGGCTGATTGGTCCGGCAAGCGCGTAGCTTCCACCGCAATGTCAGCTTAGGGGTAAAGGGATTAAGTGAGGTCCGGTGTCGTGTGACGTGCGCTTGGGCCCTGGTGACGCGCTGCGGGGGCCCGGTTATGGTGGCTAGTAGCCCGGTGACGCGCTGCGGGGTCCGCGGATGTATCCCAGTGAAAAGGCGGAGAGTTTACGAAGGGAAGGAGGTACGAAATAGTCCGCTATGTTTTGCAAATTTTCGTAGCGAAAGTCAGGCTTCTTAGTGTTTGAACAGCGCAAAGACGACAGGAAGATAGAAGAGAAGAGGACAGGACGAGCGCTGACTTTCTACCTTTGTTCTTTTGGCCCACTGAACGATGTGCTATTAGTAAAATCCGAATATAAATTGATTTACTCCAGCCCGAAAATCGTTTCATGGGTCCTTTAAACTGGGGGGCTATGTTCGACAAATGTTTCGTTCCTCCTAAAAAGAAACGGAAGTGACGGAAATGACGAGATCGCGTCTGATTGACTAGAGGTTCAAATGACGAAAGAGGGAACTTTCGTCCCTCTTTCGTAGATCGAGTTGCGAATGTTCTACGCGGTTCCCGGACATTTCATCGAACGCCGTTTCGTCGAACGCCGTTTCATCGAAAAAATGGACGTTTCATCGAACGCCGTTTCATCGAACGCTTTTTCATCGAATCGCTGACGGCCGTTTCATCAAATGTCTTTTAAATAAAACGTGTGAAAGATGTTCTTTTATGCACGGATCGAGTGCATTTTCGTGTCATTGACCCATTTCATTGTCTGTTTTTTTAATGTCCAAACTTGTAGCTGTTACAATTTATTTTGATGCAAGTAACCCATGAAGATATTTGTCTCGATCTTTATGTTTGTTTCGCATATTGTGCGTATCTGTTCACCCCCTCTGTATTACCCGATTGGCCTTGAGGGTATTGTAACAAATAAATAAAAAGTCGCACTCCCGGTGAGAGCGCACTCCAACTCATGGAGGCCAGAAGGCGACATAGGTTTTGCGCAGGCGCAACAACTTTAGCCATGTGAGCCTCCTAGCCTCTCATGTCTTTCTATCGATACTTTTTTACTGCCCGAAGCTTGCAGTAGCTAAAGCTGAGGTGCTGTTTATGAAACTACAACCAAACATTGTTTTTTTAGTTTTAAGACTCAATAAAGTCAAAAGTAAGTACGTCACTTCAAAATTTTATTTCAAAGCTTTCGGGGCTTCATGCGTTCGTGCGACATCCATTCACCGTTTCTAATGATGAGGAATTTCTCTCAAAAAGTCCCCCACAGCCATGGTCCGTCGGTTCTCATATAAAAAAGGCGGACCTTCACATTCCTTTCCGCTATATGGCCATCTCCTGGCGAGGAGGCTCTTGGGAACTCAGCATCGCCTCCAGCTTGTCTTCCGTCAGTTGATGTTCTGTGGCGATGCAAGTCAAAAACTTCCAGGACCTGGGATGGGCACCTCCGACCAGCTTCAGGAAGCGGGAATGCCACCCTGGCGTTCGATAAGACGGCGTTCGATAAAACGGCGTTCGATGAAACGGCTTCGATGAAACGGTGTTCGATGAAACGGCGTTCGATGAAACGGCATTCGATGAAACGGCTTCGATGAAACGGCGTTCGACGAAACGGCATTCGATGAAATGTCCGGGCCCAGTTCTACGCGAGGAACGTTCTTGGCCGAATGTCCCAGAAACCCACGAGGCTACAAAAGGTGCTCCGCGTTACAAGCCCGAGTCAGTCTCGCCCCAGCGTTCGATCCACTAACAATGACGTCATAAGAAGGACTTGTCTTCTAGGCAGCATTGCTCAATCTCGCTAGATGCATGCAGTGCTGTCGGAGCTATGGGCGGGAGAAAGAGGAAAGGCGCTTTTGTTGGAATGTTGAGCGACGGGAGTCTCATAATGGAAGAAAAGCGATGTCTGAGATGCACAAAAAGAGGGGAGTTCTTCCTTTCCGTCCTCTCCAACTGCTCGGGTTACGCTCTCGCCACTGCAGCTGTGTAAAGAACTATCACGTCCTTCGCCTCCGTCGTTCTGATTAGTTCCAAGAGACCGTGGCGTACACTTCTTGCAAAGCTGCGGAGAAACGAAGTATAGGCCATACAAAGAACAGGCTTTACAGGTATGCTAAGCTTTCTTTGCATGGCTTGCGAAGGCGTCTTGGATACCATCCAGCGGGACCGCCGAATTTTCGCTGAGACATCATTAGGTCTCCAAAGGCATACAGCTGTATCTTAACAAAAATCAGCTGACACTCTCTTAGGCGTCCAGAAGGCAGGGTTGCCAGGTAGGTTCCAGCTCAAACCGCCAAATGCCAGACGGTGTAGCCCAAAAGTAGCCAAATGCAAGAGATTTATATAGCCCAAAAGTAACCCTAATTGAGATATCTAGAGAAACCAAAATATCGTGAGCTCGAACGTACAAGTTCAAGGCGAAGGCACTGCGTCTGCATATCTAGGGTTTAGGAGCATGCTTGCAACATCTACGACATCTTGAAATGTATTGATTACATTTTATTTAAAACACAAACAAAATGTTCCACACGCGTTTTTACGGTTACATAGTTATGAAACCCTCGCCCGTGCTCGGCTGACTCGGCTGCATCGCCTCACACGATTTCCGTGTTAAAACGGGTAAAAACTAATTCAGTGGGATTGATGTCCTTAGAGCACGCGTTCTTCTCAAGGAAAGCAAACTTTACATAGAGGTTGTTTTGAAGAGTTGGAAGGGACATCCCATTTCTTAGGTCTGATTTTGTGAAAGACGAGTGACTGAATACTCTCTGCTCGGCGGCATTCGACATGCAGCGTCAGGAGCGCAATGACAAGCTCGGATAGCAACGGAAACATGGCTGCCCTTGCACTTCGAACGGTCATGTTCAGATTATTTATTGTCCTTAATTTGTTGTTCAATGGTATGGCTCATTGTGCTTTAAGAAACTTTGATGTTTCGCGGAAAAGCCTTTGTTACATACGGTACAGCATGAGTTATCGGACGACATCAAATTCAGCTAGATGTCTTGAGTTGCCTTTTGTGTCATTTTTTCTCGGAAGAGGTACCTCCTGGGTGGATGGTGGGAAACTCGAGGAAATAAAAGACGGCAGTAGGAAGGGGAAGAACTTTGGAGCATAAGATAAGCCACAATGAATACAAAAGCGATATTTCAGAGCTGTAGCTCGCTGGAGCTAATAGGATATTGCGTCCCGACCACGCATCTTCACAAAAAAAAAATAATAATAAATAAAAAGTAAAGATTTTTGAGAGCGGGAATCCGGAAAAGGTGGACTGTCGCTTTGTATAATTACTGAAGTGTCTTTTGTAAATCTACTCTAAACCAAGCAAAAAACAAAATTACGGCTTTAGGATTTTAACTATAGCCACACAGCCAACCGCCAAATTTCGACGCCAAATGAACTACAAAGTAGCCCCATTTGGCTATTAATAGCCCAACCTGGTAACCCTGTCAGGAGGTCTCCAAGTTTCTCCTACCAGCGTCATTTACTTCTCTGGCTTGTCTGAAGCTCTCCGCAAATTTCACCAGGAGATTTTGTTTTTCACAAATTGATTTTGAGATTAATTTTTTTTGTTGGTTCTCACCTCGTTAATCTACACTGAATTGGAATAAACGTGCAACGCAAACGCAAAAGCAAACTGGGGCGCTTGAGTCATTTAGTTGCCTTCCTCACATCAATTATATAAACGACTCCGTTAGGCCCATGTCCCCTCCGTCAAATGCCGTCGACTTCGACGGTATGAACTGGCTCTTTCGTGAAAGTATTACGAGCACGTAGAATGTCGCTAAGGATCGGAACAGTTTTAAATATCGATGGAAGTGTATTCTGCGGTCACTGCTGTGTCCCCCGCAAGACGTGACCAAAAATTTGGACAAATGAAAAGTGCCTGTTCGTTTTCCGCAGCCGCGTTTATATGAGCAGGGTAAGGAACCTGTTCATGTAATCCGCCTGGCCAGCGCGCTGAAGTAAGAGCACTGTTCCAACAACTATAAAGACGCTGAGGAACTTTGGACACTAAGGAAACTTTGGACACTTAGACGGAAAATAAAGTTTTCCGGTGCAGACCTTAAATGAACACCATTTAAGTCACTGATAGTGTCACGGAGAAAGAGTTGAAGAGACAATAATCTAATGAACTGAAAATGAAGGTTTAACCTGCAAACTTGTGCCAGGAACAAAAGAAAGAACAAACGTCGAGGAAGCAGCAGAGAGCGTCGACGGCGGCGTTACAGCTGGTCAGCGTGAGAGAGAACAGGGAGTTTTCGTCGATCGTTTTCGCCTTCCAGCAACGCACTCCGCAATCCGCCATGATACCCGGAACTCTACGGTCAAGGCCATCGGTGCGCAGGCTCAGAAACGGCTTCTTCGTTGCAGAGGGCTAGCTGAGGGGGGAACGCGGTCTACGAAAACTCTCTAATAGGGAGCTTTAGTAGACCGTGTTTCCCCCTCCGCTAAGCCCCTCCGCTACGAAGAAATCGCCACTGCGCCTGCGTGCCGATGGCCTAGGCTGTAGAGTTCCGGGTAGCGGAGGGGCTTAGCGGAGGGGTAAACACGGTCTACTAAAACTCCCTATTGAGTAGGCCAGACCGCACTCGGTTCCTTATTTACTACACTCGGTATCTCAAACATTTGACTTAGGAAGTTTGGGAGTGAGCTAGGGCGAGACTGACTAGGCGAGGTTATTCTGGCCTCCTTATCTCTTAGAATCGGGATAAGAATAAACACTAATCTTCTAGATGTATGGATAAGCGTTCCTTTTCGGTGATGCACGCGGCAATATTACTAACGACTGAACATGGAAGCCCAGTTTACGGACCATTTACGCAACAAAACATGCACAAAATAGAGCGCATACATAGTAAAACTGTCCGATTTATTTTCGATCACCATTGATCTAAATTCTAAATGATATCTCCCTACTGAATTAAATCCTCCAGGGGTGGCCAAACCGCGGCTCGCGAGCCGCATGCGGCTCTTTGCTGCTCACGGTGCGGCTCGCGGATCCCTCGTAAGAGCCCCCCCCCCCCCCCCCCCCCCCCCACTTCACCCCTTTCTGCGTTTCCCCAGGAAAAAAGAAAAGGATTTCAGAATAAAGAACAGCTTCCGGTTTGGCAGCCTTGTGCCCCCATACGTACAGTTGAACCGCTTTTCACTCGCATGTTTCAACAGATCCTGTTTCTTTCGTTGTTCGAGAGAGTTTGCCGGACTCTATAACTCTGTTTCATACTTAGCGTGCAACGCTGTCAAAGCTACTGGCGCGAGCGCGTGGCTTCATCTATAGTTTTGTTTGCACGAGAACGCGTGCGAATGATCAATGAGATCAAGCCCCATGCTCGCGTCAGTAGCTTTGACAGCGTTACACACCAAGTATGAAACAGAGTATAGGGGGAAAGGCATCAACGACAGGGACTCTCAAAACATGCATGCACTTTGGCTGCGGGTCGGGGAAATGTTCTGTCTTGCGGCCTTTGGCACTCGCCGGTGATACTAGTCCCCTTTAGGTAACGGATGTTCCCTCCATATCGTTTCTTGTTGACGGTCGCGAAAGCCCGGGTTTACCTCATTCATAGCTTCCACTAGTCACAGACGTTATGTTCAAGTTCACAAAAGACCGGGAACATTCTCATTGTACCGGCTTGCAGTTGTGACCCGCAAGTTGCTTTTTTATGCTTTGGGGGTAGGGGGGGCTAATTAGGCAGCAATATTTGTCCCCCCCCCCCCCCCCCCCCCCCCCCATTTCGGCGGCTTTCAGAAGTTTCGTGGTTTCCTTTGCGGTTCTTAGGCCGGGTCAGCCTGGCCACCCCTGAGTTATACAGACAGACAAGGCGCTGACTTAAACTGAAATGTATTAGAAAAAAACATGAAGGCCGCGAAAAAACCCGAACAATCCACCACACCCACGTCACCACACACCACGTTCCCATTGGCCGAGATATTCTATCTCTCTTTGATAGAGGGCCACAGAGGGGGCACTGACCAACGAGGTAGAGGGGCTTAGAGCGATAAACCGGGGTTCCGGTCCGCACTCGAAAGTGACCCCCATAAGGCGGCTGCCATTGTACGCAAATTTGACCACACGTCACATGACCAAACCAAATACGTGACGTCACAGGAAAGATGGCAGCGCCCATGCAGCGGCTGGCCCCAGCTGGGCCGGAGCTTGTCGGATGCTTTGTTGGTTGTCGTTCGTCTCGGCGAGTTGATTTCAGACGCGGAAGCCGTCATATGAGGCCGGTCGAAAGCGAGTTCAGAGTTCAGCGTGGTGTTTGACGTAGGTATAACGTGAAAATACGGAGGAACGGTGTGCATTTCGCTGGTGACCGACCGGGATATTGCCACGGAAGAGACAATCTGACCTACGTTGCTCGGACCTCGGATTGATTCGGATACCGCTGGGATAAGATTTAAGGCGACGTTTCTGTGCTCTCGTTGACCATCTGAATCTTCGAGGTTTGCAGTGAAGCGTGTGCAATATATTTGGATACACAGTTTAGCGACGGAAATTGCGTGAGTCGTGCTTGGCGGTGTGCAATCGTGGTGCAGCTTCAATCAAATGACGGAGGGCTCACTTCGGTTGTGCGGCGCACCGGAAGGCTGCCTTGAAGCTGGTAGTTTCCGTGCCGTGCTGAATGATGCTGTGCTGCTTACAAATTGTTCCGGCGTAGAAGTGCACTTTCACGGAGCACAGGTGTGCGGCGCACCGAAGAGCTGCCTTCAAGCTGCTAGTTCCTGTGCCATGCTTTAGGTGATGCTGTGCTGCTTCCGAAATTGTTCCGGCGTAGACGTGCACTTTCACGAAGCACAGGTGTTGCAGTTGGTATTGATCCCGCTGGTCTGTCGCACGTTTCGTCAACACAAACGTTTCATCCACACTCGTTACCCGAACTGTAAGCTGTCCGGACATTTCATCGAGCGTGCTACGTACCCAGCTCACGCCGCTTTATGGCAACAGTCTGCAGGGGCTCATAACCAGAAAAGTGGTCCCACACCCATTTCAGTTCAGTTCGTCCACGGCAGTCGCCAAACCCCGAAGGAGAGGATTTATTCGGACAGAATGCCACTAAAGCAATGCAGCTTCTTCAGTGGTCAGGATAGATTCTCTTCTGCGAATTTTGTTGTACTGTCACGGATCCTTGTTCCAGTCCTATTTTCTATCAATATTCACTATTCTGGGACACTGCAGGTCATGCTCAGCTGTAATTGTATGTTCTGGTGGAGGTGCTGGGCACCCATAGCTCTTCACTCTGTGTGAACCCGACGGCTCTTCAGCCGAGTTACTCGATAATGGGACATGGCTGGCGGACTATCCTGCGTCTTATACCCCCGTCGAGCCGTAAGCAAAGTCCTGACCCGAGCCTGGCAGAACAACCGCAAGACGACCGAATACCACAGGGAGTAACCTCGGAAATACACCACGAAGCACCTGAAATCCGAGCCAGTTGCTGCTACCAGGAAAAACCACCGGAATTCGGTCTCCTGTCAGAAAATCCGAAGCTGACTAAGCCAACAATGACAAACCTGTAGCAGCAAACCGTGTCCCCTCCCACCATTGTTTGCATGCCCGTCGCAAATCACACTCCGATGCTTTTTCACGCAAGCTGTAAGAAGACGTCAAGGACTGGATTGAACAATATGACAGTGTCGCCCGCCACATTGGGTGGACAGACAACCAGCTCCTGCAGAACCTATACTTCTCGTGGAGGAAACTGCCGGCGCTGGTCTGAGAACCATGGATCCTCCTTAACGTCATGGGAAGTTTGCAAGATCGAGCTGAAGCGCGCATTCGTCAGCCAACATCAACGAGAGAGAGCCGCATTCTTGATTCTGTCCAGGACACTGCCCCAACGAGAGCGCCACCGCACTCGTGGAGGATGTTTTGCGCTTGATCGAGCGCCCACGCCCACGCCGACCTTGATGCTTCAGAAGACAAGAACCTAAGAATCCCATGCCCCTCACGTGAGGGACAACACCTTCGGCAGCCTTGTCCGCAACCCCCAACAATAGTCGAAGTGTTCATATCACCGAGGCTTCCAACATGGAATGTGCACTGCATGCCCGAGCCTGCCACTATGAACAACTTCCCGGCGTCTCGACACTCGAGTTGTCCAGCTACTACTTCGACGCCAGCCTCCCAGGCATCCACGACATCATCCACGACGTTGTCTGGGAGGAGGTCAGGAAGCTACTTCCTGCCATCAGTTGCCCGGCTTTTATTTTGATTGCCGAGATTGTTTCGGAACAAGTTTGACAGGTATTTCAACCGAGACTTCTGCGAGCAAAGCGGCATCTGACAAACCAAGAGCAACTACGCCACAATGGCACGACGACCGCCACCGGCTGCCCCTTAGTATTCAATGCCAATTCATTGAGACACTCTAACGCCGAAGTATTCCCGACATTGTGTGTAGGTCTGTGCTCAACAATGTACACCGAGGAAAACTTAGGTGATGCGAATGTGCGACCGAAAACCACTTTGCTACCACTGCATGAAGCCGACCATGTCTACGAAAGCAGCCCGTACCAATGAATTGGTCTGCGAGGGTTCGTGCCAAACAACCCTCGATTACGTCTCGAGGAGCGACCACGGGAGATTAAGGATTACCTTCGGCGAGCTTTGTCCCTGATGCCTAAGGTCCTGAATCGAAGATTCTGAATCCCTGATTACCCCGAAGCTCCTCATGTCCATCACCTCAACAAGAGGTAAGCACGACAAAGCAGGTGAACGGCGATGCAGTGACAGTGGATTTGGTGTCGGTTGTCGTCCAAGGACAATACCTAAACATTTGCTGACACCAATTTTCTGTGTCCACTCCACGAAGCACACAATTTCCAACTTTGAGGGAGAATGCCCCTGAGTGACTTGAAGGAATAGAATGGTTGGTTGCTCTCAAAAGTGAACTGCAAGCATCACCAGACTTGGATAGCAAACAAAAATTGTTGCCAGCTATCAAGTCAACGGTACAGCAAAAGGCACAGCCACGTAAGCAATACATGCCCGAGCTTGCTGCATTGATGCCGAAAACTACCAGGAAAATTTTCGGATTAGAAGCCAGCCCTGCAGCTTCAGTGCATCAGACGTCAGTGGCCGCACATGACGTCTGATTACAAGACAGCATCAGTCGGTCAAAGTTGCCCCTCGACCAAACTGAAAACCGACGTGCCAGGAGCGTCATCCGACAACAAGGTCCACAGGTACTACGACTAAACGCCTGACACGAGACTGTCGCAGAAAGAACTCGTTATGGAACCATTTCCTAAGAATCAATAATTATGTAATCAAGTGAAAATAAATATATTTGATACACTAACCAGATAAACATATTTCCGCTTGCCTTCATGCCTTGAGAGTCTACACACCGAGAATTGTGTCCACTGCACGCTCTGGACCTTACGAGGACACTCGCATCTCTGACCCTTCAATATTAATTAAGGGGTCATACCAGACTGGCAGACTTCTTGCAAGGGGCTGCACTAGTTCAACCTTTCCTGAACATGTGGTGCATCCGAAAACCAACTCCAGTGATGTGAAAATGTTATTTATTAATTTATTCCTTCCAGGGGCCTTCGTAGGCATTGCAGAGAGGATACTTAAAACTACACACATGATAATAGCATTAAAGCACACTGCTGTAACTTGTTAATTGGAAAAACAAACACACCATTGAGCATATAGTTTAATAGTATGTGTTGATGCATTGTTATATAGCATGACACTTCCTATATGTATGACACAATAGACCCTTTGCAGAACCTTATCAAGCAACACAACTGTCACCATTTTTTTCGGCGTAAAGCACACGAATGGGCCCCAGTTCACGTCAAACGCTAATGCAGCATTCGAGTCCAATAGGTGCTGAGCCGAATTCACAGGGATGGCGGACATAACATTCTTGTCGAACAAATGCCCAAAGTCTAAAAGCCTGGGGTAATTACAGTAGTAGCTACTGTAATTTGTTTCATCAGAATTTGGCAGACGGCAAAGGCTACGGTCTCGGTGAGTCAATACACACATTGGAGAGAGGCACATGACAACATATCACCAGAGTGCTCGTCTGCACAGATTTCTCGCACACCTTCGCTCCGTCTCTCTGATTGGCTCGAGGGGGCTGTGGCGGTTGGCCTTTTCCAAGTTATGGTGATGCGAAGTATAGACAGCCCACACTTTTAAAAAGAGTCTATTGAAGAGACCGAAAGGAATGGAAGTCAACATTTTTCAACAAGACTGCTCTCCAGGCAAGGGATGAACACAAATGTGAATCATCTTATCCAGGTAATTAGAACAACTAAATAATTGACCGACTAATACAATGTACTCTTGATGGAAAAGAGTATAGCTGCAATAAATCCTACAAAACAGAAAAAATGCGCAGTTAACCTATGCATGCACCAAAACAGTTGTTCTTATAGCAAGTCGAATAGCTTTGAAGCAGGTGCCTGCAACGATTTATTCTTCCCCGTACTCAATAAAACGCCATCCTCATAGCTGAAAATAAAGGTGCACTTCGCACTCACACACACAAAAAAAAAAAAATAAAAGGAAGAAAAGCGATCGAATGTAGAATCGTGGATTAGCACAAAAGAATCGCAGGAGCTTCCTCGCTAAAAGTTGCTATGGTTGTTCGGTGACGGAGGGCTGAAACAACTTCCCTTAGGCCCTAACGCGACGTATACATTTCGCGTAGATTCTCAGATATTTTAACGTTCAAACAAAGCTAAGAGAATGCGAAAATTTCATGTTAAAAGCACTCAAAGTTCTATCGGTCCTCGGACACATCCCGGAATCCGAGCACCGGTACGGCGATGCAGAGCTGATGCTGTCTCACAGGCGTTAATATCCAGATGATCCAGAGCGATCTTGCGCAAAAAACGGTATAAAGTCTCATTCCCTCATATTTTCACATTATACCTGCGTCAGCGAGCACAAAGAAGCCCGAAGTCGTCGGAAAGCAGCTGCACATTACGGCTACCACGCACCGAACAAACTCGCATCCGCCAGCTCTGGGCGCTGCCATCTTACCTGTGACGTCACGGCTCTTGGGCGGTCACGTGACGAGTGGTCACATTTGCGTAAAATATGGCGGCAACCGGGGGGGTGCCACTTCCGAACTTCCGGTTTATCACTCTAAGCCCCTCTACCTCGTTGGCACTGACACACTGTGATATATAAAATGTCTCCGTTATCTCCCTCGTACTTTTGTTGTTGCGTCGCATCATTATTGTCGTCTCTTCAAACTTAGGGGCGCACCCACATCTGTCTCAATGAATCGCCAAATGACCGGCAGGGGACGATCTCACAGATAATGCATGCTCCCTTAGTCTATCGTAGATGCATCTACCAGGCTGTCCGATATACTGCTTATCACACGATAGCGGTTTTCTATACACAATTCCCACTTCGCACGCTACGAACTGCTTTTTTATGCTTCTTTTCGCATCGCGCTGCGTGTGCTGCTCCCCTATCAATTCTACCACACGACTTTTCCAGTTCCTTGAGAGCGGAGAAAAGAACCGGGACTTCATGTCTCTCCGCCACCTTCTTAATCCTGTGGCTGACCTTGTGTACGTAGGGCACCACTACTGGTCTCACTCTCGGCTTGCCCTTCTCTGGGACCACACCAAACTCCCGAAGCCTTGGCAGCAGTGATTCCCCCACTCCTGTAAGGAGTATTGGTGGATAGCCCCCCTTCTTCAGCCTGTTCGCCTGGGATGTAAAATCCTCCACCATCCCGTGTGGACAAGACTTCGCCAAGGATGTGCGGAGACAGGTAAAAGCTATACCGATTTAACCACCTTAGAATGGTTGGAACTCTAAGGGAGCAGACACGTCTTTGATCAGCAATCGCATGTATGCTGGTGTTACGCTCCCAGATCAAAGAAGTGTCTCCTCCCTTACAGTTCCAACTATTCTGAGGTGGTTAAAAGAGGTATAGTTTTTACCTGTCTCCACGCATCCAATGGCGCCTCCTGATTTGTCGACTATACTTCCCAATGAATCGCCAAACTCTCTATATGTACGGCTCTGGCTACGCGTAATTACATTTGTTATAGTACATATAAAAGAAAATGTAACCCACATTTGTTGCGAAAACAAATCTTCGAAATTTATACGGGAGCACTCGTTGGCGACTGTCGCCCGTCAAAACTTCCGTTTATAGGGCTAACTCTGCAAGCGAGGATGGGTAGATGGATGATATTGGCAATGCCCTTTGTAACGGGCGGTAGCTTGCGCCACCTAGCCTGAAAGGGAGCACACACGCTGCTCACATCGACCTATTCACATTCACTGCCCCGTCCGAATGCCGCTCCATGAGTGTCCCGCTATCACCGACCACACAAGCTCGCGGCGAACTGCAAGGGGCGCTTCTCTAGCTATCATGATCATCGTTTTTGACGTCACGGGTAGAACAGACAGGGACAGACCGCGCAGATCTTGGATCCCTCGGCTCGTCAGCTCGCTTCATGCCCTGTTTGGATAACGCGCGGCGAAGCCTGTTTCACGCGTTGCGTTTATTTGGTGAAGTGATATTTGTAGTAGGACATTTTACCAAAGCTTGAAACAGTGACACGCGTAGTCGTGAGAATAAACACTTTTGACGCTGAGGTGTCGAAGCTCTGGGATGGTGGTGTGCTGTTTGCTAATGAAAGTAGAATATCCAACGCTTTGCCCCACTATGCATCTACCACGGCAAATGGGGTGTATTTTTTATTATGATTCGGACAAAATAAATCTGACAAAGGAATGTGTCATCAAATTAAAAATAGGAAATTGAAATACGAGAACCTCTCACGTGTGTAGTAAACATTTCAGTGAAAGCGACTCCGTGTTTCCTGTTGGCTCCAAAGCGTTGTATGAGTGCTGGTATCTTATTAGCTTCAAGTTGATTCCTTTTTGAATTTTGTAACCGCAGAGCGAAGCGGAGTCTGGCTTCCGGAGTCGTTTCAACTAAATCGCTGATTACTCACCCGGTCGACCCGAAAAGTGCGAGGCCCCCTCGCGATCGAGGCCTGTTAAATCCAGTAAGTCGGTGTTACTTCAGAGCCCTCCTTTATATCCTTATTTCTCCCTCATTGCTCTATTTCATGCATTATAGTATACTTTGAAGACAAAGATCGTTGTAATTTTTGTTTTGCTACACGGAAGTCGTCGTTTCACTATCGTTTTTGACCACTCGGGAAAGTTAGTTTGTGTCATAGGAATGGTAGTGATGGATGCATCTGAAATATGCTTGGCGATTTGCTGCCGATGCGGAGATCGCCTAGAAATAAGAAGTCTAAAACAGAGACTCGCTTGAAAACTGCACAGTTAGCTTTATCAGACTTCCAAAGTACGGTACCGCGTGAGATCTGCGCAGTAGCATGAGCTTGAATTCTAAAGCGATAGATAGTTGTCGCTACCGTAAGGATTTATATTGGGTTCACAACTTAATGAGAGAAAAGTGACCAAGATTGCAAAGAAGAGCGATAAGGTTGTAAGGTATTTTCTTTATTCTGAGATTACAGGATCGTAGCGTTCCTGGACGTATCTCCATCGTCGTCATTGAAGTGCATGTAGCCTTGACGCCGCAGTCGATTCCAATTCATGACCTGGGATTGCCTTTAAAAGTGGAAACAGAATGTAACGGTCGAAATTATTTACAACCAAACCAAGCTATAACCGCATTAAAAAAAAAAAAAAGAAACTGTGAGTGCGTAAGTGCAGTCATCTTAAAAATAGTGTATATATTTTTCTATGTCTCGTAGGAGTCACTTATCCGCAAATTAAACTTTCTTCGTAGCTGCTGCTGCCAGCCAAGTGCAAGAGAAAAAGGGAGGAAGAAGCAAAACAAGAGAAAATGACGTCATCGGATCTGTCCAGTGGCCGTTGCTCGTCTTTCTGTAGGCTCCAACGTTACTAGATTGCCTCAGCTGGGGAACTCACGCGGAGGCGGTACCCCCCCCCCCCCCCCCCCTCCCCCTTTACACACTTCAGTCCGCCTCCCGTCCTTTGAAGCCCCATCTTGATTTCATTTCGAAACGGTGTGTTCGGTAGAGTACAGTGGAGCGCCATCTAGACGCTGTGCTTCGAAATGTACGCATTCCATAGAACACACTGTAGTTACCATAGCAGCCACCCGGAGCGTCGAACGACATGAGACGGGAAGTAATGAGAGAGGGGGAAGGGGGAGGGGGCACTGCATGCTCTTGCAAGAAGCGTCTATGGGCAGTTCCGTAACTGAGCTAATCTAATAACGTTGGTAGGTTCGGAGATGCTGCGACGATGACGTCACGATGCCTTTCATAGATAAGACGCGGTAGACAGGTTCGCCGCATTACCAGCGGCAATTGACCTTTTCCTAGTAAGCGTCTGCACGTCCGTACACCCTTGGGGTTGCTTCCTTCTGTCAATATTTTCAAAGGGCACCGTCCAGCACGACCAACATTATCATCACCTACCTTCGCGCGTGCTTTTTCTTTTTCGACGATTTATTTATTGAGTATCGGTAGTATCGGGAATAAAAAGCATTGGAAACTGATACAGTGGCACCGTGTCAATGTCTTCTGACAGGCACAGGTATGTGGGTGTGGCTGCCCTTCATCGGTAGTTCGCAGACAAACTCACAGAGTCCTTACAACTCCTTACTCAAAAACAAACTCCTTACTCAAAAAAGGTACATTGCTGCCAGTTTTTCGATCTAAAAGTTAATTACGCTACTTACTGTCCATTTTTCCTGCAATTATCTAATTCAGGAAATAAGCTATGGTAGTCCGCTGCTAACTCAGTTCTTTTTTATTATTTTTATGTGCTTCAGCTTTCCTTTCGTATTATCTCTAGCATTTCCATTAGGCATGCAACAACAACAACACCTGTCCCCGTTCTAGATTCCCAGGCTATAAAAAGTAGAGTGAAAGCCGACGTCCCTTAGGATGCACCTTATAAACTCAATGCAGTTCCAGTTCCATTATATGTAACGAGTATGATATGCAAAACCACGTGGATTCTTTCTCTGTACCATGGTGCTTAGAAGCTTTCGCAGTAAAAACAACAACACGCAGTGAAGTTACTAGAGACAAACCCCTAAAATCAGTAAATGTAATTTCTATTGTCGTGTTGAAAATCACAATGACAACATGGTAACTTTCGGCTCCTTATAACCCATTAATACCTTTGATAGCTCCACTCGTTCAAGTACGTTTATTTATCTCTGGAAATACTTTTTTTTTATCTACAATACTGAATGCCCTTTCGGGATGTCTCAGGACTCAGGGGTCTGTTTTTTTATTATCATTATTAAAAAAACTTGGAGTTAGTATTTTCCGGCTATATCTCAGGCACGAGGTGCCGAAAGACCTGTCTACGCAACAGAAACCATACATTTACTCAGCAGTGCTTTGCCAAAATTATCTCACCAAGGTTTCCTGTAAACTAAGAGCTGCTGCTCGAACTAATTTAAAGTGGTCAGTGTTTTCAAAGTGTCAATTTTCCAAAGTTCAGTCCGACATTCGTTGTACTTACGCTGGCAAGATCCATTTTGGCAAACCATATCGTAGTAGCAATCGGGGCTGATTTTGCAAGGTCTCCCTGGACAGTGATGTAGAAATCAATGAATTAAAATATCACGGGAGGTTATCCTATGATTGATTAAGTCACAGCGTGCTCTTCTGCACCGTTTGCAGTATTCGGAATAACTTGTGAACTAAGTGAAGGGGTCGATTTCGGCACGCTAATTTGCGGGTTCCCCCCACCTCTCTATTCCCCCGTAAACCAGGTGATATGACGTACATGAAAACGTGCTCTGGCAACCTGGAACGTCAGATTCCACTTAAAGACTGCAAAATAGGCAACAGCCTTCACACCAGTCCGGGCTTGGCACAGGCGGGATGTCCACTTACCCTTATTCTTGCTGCAGGTGAATTACTTATCGCACTCTAAAGTCCGACAATTGAAAGTTCTATAGAACTTTCAATTGTCGGACTTTAGAGTGCGATAAGTAAAAAAAAAAAAAAGTTTTCAGGACAAATTAGGCATGGCACCTCAAACATGCAGTATACTCTTTGAGGTGCCATGCCTAATTTGTCCTGAAAACTTTTTTTTTTCCTAGAATCTACATTAGTCACTTTTTTGTCCGCGGGAGATATTGAAATAAATTTCACAGCAGCTAATTCGGGCAGTGCATCTGGAATGGACAACGAAGTCATCGCCTTTCCAACTAGATTAGAGGCCTGTCAGAATAAGCATCTGCAGGTCACTCACCAAATTCGACTAAAACAAAAGAAAGCTGATGATACGCTCGCCGGGATTAACACAATGACAGCTAACAGAGAACAAGAACTTACGATGGTCAATGAGCTAAAAATGACGTGAACCAAATTAAAGTCGCGGCTTGTCAAAATTCTAAGCTCACCAACCGAATTTCAAAAACTCAAAATGACCGAGCAGACTGAAAAAAAAAAATAATAATAATAATAATCTGCTCTTTTTTAGGGGAGGAGCTCCTTGGGGTCTAGCCTTGTCCGTCCGTCCGTCTGTCCGGACGGCGTCCGTGCTCACATAAAAATAAAAAAAAATGTTTGCGTGCTAATTCGGCTTGCGGCGAAGATAACAGGTCCACAACTTTTTTTTTTTTTAATATGACAAATGATAACATATCTATTCCCTTGATCCGCCTCTTTCAAGCATCACTTTCTTTATCTCAATTACCTCACGATTGAAAATTTTCAAAAGACATCCCATGTGTAAATCTGGGGACTACAGAAAAAAAAAATCGCAAAAATTAGACGAAGGACGAGTGAGACGAATGCACACGACAAGCGCCGAAGGATTATTTAAAAAAAAAACTACATTTTTGTTTCAAGAATATACCTTAAGGTAGCTTACTCCATTCCTCAATAGTCCGATTAAAGAGGAGCCTAAACGAAACACGAACTAATTCAGAATAACTACTATTGAGATAACACGAACTGTGCTCGTTTGGTTAAATTTACTATACATTATAAGGACCCCGTTCATTCTCGTGGCATTTGTCTAATCACTACAGCTCGGCGCAAATAATCCCAAATATCTCCGGTGTTTACATATGCGACGGTAGGAAGGTGATAATTTCGTTCGCAGGCAAATACGAGGGTGTACTTTTATTACAGGTGAGGACTGTAGTGTACCGTTTAGTGAATTGTCGATTGTAGCAAAGAAAAAAATGAAAATAAATTGCTTAACGTGTGACTTACCTATATTGCGAAATATGTCGTCTTCGTGCAACCCTCCATCCCGATCTTTCGATTAACCAAAAAAAAAAAAGCAATATATAAGGCATGGCCCTCATTTCACTAGACGTCACACGCTGATGCTTTCGCATGTTGTTTTTATGTATCTTTCTTTAGCACAGAAAAAAAAATATGTGCTGTGAGATGTCATCCAGGAAGACATCGCCGATTCACAGTATCATAGAAGTGACCATATATTAAAATATGGAATGCTTTTTTAACAGAGTTCCCCAATCCCAAAGATTTTTTTTTTTTTTACCCGTCCGCTTGTGCACTTTCCGCTAAATATAGCGGGAAAATTGACGGGAGGCGACCTATGTCAATTCCGTTTCCCCGCTAAAGTTTTCGTCTTTATCTCAACGTCAATCAACTTTTACCGCTAAATTTAGCGGGGAAATTGACGTCCTGGCGTAAACACCGCTTCGGTTTTCCCTCTAGATATAGGGGAGAAATCGACACCTCGTTGCCTAAACCCCCAATTCCCTTTCCCCGTTAAACTTATTGGGGAAATCGACGTCAGGTTACCTCATCTCACGTGACCCCTTCCCACGCCGCCCGTGCACCTAACAACAACTTCTATACTCACGTTGGTTGCAACGCTGTCGGGCGCACTCAAACGTAAATGTCTGAACAAGCCTTTAGATAGGCTAAACTGCGTAGATTAATCAAAACGTAGCTTTAGATGTCTGGGCTTTATGGGTGCTAAAACGGACGACCACTGGTACTTGGTGCTAGCACATTGTTACGTCCTTGGTTTATTATTTACATGGCGTCCATTGCCTTCTTGTAGGTTGTGTTTCTTTCATTTTTCGACGTGGGTGTGTCCTTTTTTCATGCCGACCTCGTGTAAACACAGTCGGAAGCAAATGTTCTGGCCGATGCATATCGTGCAGGTCTGAAGTTCCACAATACATTCGCATTTTTGTTTAACAAATTTACGCCAGAAACAAAGTACACCAGCACCACCCAAATCCAGCACACGGTTGCGTGCTTTGCGCACATTTGGTGGAAGCCACTTGAGAGTAAAGGCCGGTTCACAGAGCCCCGTTTTCTTGCGTTACGTTATGTTACGAAAGCTTATGTCTACTTATGACGAGAGTCACCGAGACATATGTACTTTGTATGAAGCATGACAACTAGTTGAAGGACAAGCTTTGCACGCGACATTCGGAGCACGGATGTCCAAATGATCCATAACTTAGCGGAAGAAAACGCAAAGCAAACTTGCCTGTCCGAGCTAAAGCTTGAACCAGCCTTTAGAACACAAGAAAATCCATGGTTGCAGCAGCGACTGACCCAACGTTCAAGTCCAATGCAGACTTTCTCCCTCTGAACACTTAATGCCCGAAAAGTGGCGCCGTTTTTATCCCGCCGTCAAGGCCCACACGTTGGCGGATTAGTCCAGAAAACGAGAGTTAACTTATGACTTAGGAAGAAAGCCTACCGAGAAGTGTGGCGCCAATAAGCGCCCCCGGCGAATCTCTCCAACCATGATGCTCTGGTTCTTTCGGACGAAAGGGCTATGAATAGCTCACAGGACGTCATCTAGCCTGTAGACTTCTTGAAGGCATGTTTCTGAAACCCAGACTCCCGCATAGGACACTTATGTCACGTGTTTTGTTTCTTCTTTTTTTATAAGGTGTCCATTCAGTTTAGAAAATGCCAGCGTTGACTAAAGTACATCTAAAAAGTACTTGAAGTAAATTACAAAGCAAATGAGAGGCTCTGTACTTCAGGTGAAGTACAAATACTTTTCAACGCAATCTTTCATAATGCCCCTGCACTCCCCTATACAGTTTTTTTTAACTGGTATGATTGCGCGGAAAAGCATCACCTAGGGTGCCTCAATGTCCTTCTGTTTAGGGTGATGCCACCCTTTGTAGTACCAGATGCCAACAGCACGCGCTCACGGGCAAAATACAAAGAAATCGACGAAAACAAAATGTCGCCATAGCACAGTCAGCGCCACAAGCGCGTGCAGGGACACGCTCTTTCACCTGCTTCTCAACAAAAAATAAAAATAAACGTGTGTGACAAAATGGCGAGATGCCACCACCCTAAGCAAAGCGCGCATGAAGGCACCCTAGCATAACCTATCCTTCATATATTTAGGTAGTGTAGCGACGGGCCTGCCGAAAATTAGAATATGATTCGAAGTGATTCAAAATCCGGATGATCTGTAAAAGAATAAACTCAACTGGTAATGTCCTAACATTAGTGTCATAAGTGGGATGCCGGGTCACCAGCCCAAAATGTCTTCGAGAAGTCTACAGCCAAACTTATGTACACGGGCTGTTCTCGACCTTGGTGCCCAAAGGAACCAAGTCATCACGGCTACAGAGGTGCGCTTTTCGTCATCACTTATCAAAAAAATCATCAACGGCAAGTTTTTTTGTACCATACTTCTCGTCAAAGCTGAATGCTGGGCTAGTTGGTATTGGTCTTGGGTTGCCGAAGGCATGGTAGCGCTTTTTTGGACGAGGACAAAAGAAACAAAGACAAGACAGACACGAGCGCTGTGTCTGTCTTGTCTTTGTTTCTTTTGTCCTCGTCCAAAAAATCGCTACCATGCCTTTGGCAACCCAAGACCATACTTCTCGGTAGGCTTCCTCCGACATTCGTAACATCACCTGCTTTCAGGATCAATCCGCTGACGTGAGAGCCATCATTGAGTGATGAGAACGTCACTGTCTTTTGTATATCGGGTTTTCAAAACAAGCGAGTGCGCGCTTGTCTGGAACGTTTGGCAGGTGGCCTGTGTAACTATCGACTGTGCCTTCCACTCGAACTTGCAAACATCCTACTATCTTCGAAAATATCGCCAAGCGTGATTAAGTAGACGGAACGAATTGAATATCATCAAATATCCGCATAACACCCAAGTGCGTATAGAATTTGGGTTGCGCTGGTATACCACATCTCTCTCGCAAATTCTTAAAAAAAGAAAGCAAATTCGTTGGAGATTTATATGTTTACACAATGTATATCGATCGGCCAGGTAATTTTCTTCAGCGTGTACTACATAAGAGCGGCAAAACAAATAGAAACACAGTCCCGCCAACGGAACACAAATTTGACGGTGGACACAATTTACAAGGAGCAAAAGAAGAAGGGGGGGGGGGGGGGGGGGGGGGGGATAGCCTTGCAATTTAGCGAACCGGAGGATGAAGACAGAGATTCTACAACGACATAGACGCCTAAATTAAAGCAATTACTTTCATTTAGATACAATGTTTTCGGTCTTAAAAATCATCACAAAATAGGCTGATCCTACATAAAAATAAAATTTTCTGAGTCTTAAAAAGAGGTGGAAGTTTAATACAACCAAGCTGGTGTATGAATTTATAGTACGTAACAAACATAGGGTATTGGTCCGCTATTCGCGTGTGAGAAACGTTTGTCAACGGCATTGTGAATGATTCTATAATAATAAATCTATAAGAATAACCTGATAATATATCAGAATAACATGAGCAAAAAAAAAGCGCTATTTAAACAATTAAATTTTTGACGGAAAAAAATCTGTAAATTCAAAATACTGTGCCCGGTTATGGTGTTTCTCTTAGTGCTCTATAGATAACAAGTAATAAATGTTAGCGTCCTGTTTTTTCTCCTCCGAAGCTTGGGAAATACACATGCATTAAATTGCCTGCAGAATATCTAATAGCACCTTATTATTACTGTAAACCACACGTTTGTTTGCTAAAACAATAAACCTGATAATTTCATCTATTGCAAACTATCAAAATACAGGATGAGCTGTATCATACTCACACAGACAGAAGCCAGACACACAATTCAAGTTTTTGCGGCACTCGCTGTTGTCTTTGCAACGAAACGCTGGACACAGACATAGAAGAGCAAACCATTAGAAAGAGAAAGAGCTGGAGGTAAAAAAAATTCACAATAAAATGCGCAGTGCTCTAAGAAGCAAACGAGCGTCATGGTAGAATGGCCTTGGTCTACTTCTCTTAAGCGAACATAGGAACCACACGCGTTCACTAAGTGAAGGTTCTGGAAGTTCCCGCTGCACAGATATTAATCGTGTCAACCGTCCTCGCCATGGACATAGCCAAGGGAGGAAGGTAAGAACAAGGACGCCTTCCTAACCACCTCGAATTTTTTCCGTTGCAATTTCTCCCTTTCACGAACACCATCAAAAGATGAATGTGCTTTAGATACTTAATCTGTTTTGGCAAGAGCCCTGATTCAGAAAGCAATATGACTACGATGAAAGACAAGCCACCCCAAATAGATAACCTTTATCGTCCACAATGCCACTTCTTATCAGACGTCTTTTTTCAAAGGACTGGTCGCCTTTCATAAAAGCTCCAAGCCCCGAGTTATTCCATTTTTGAGGAGGCGTAACGCACCAATATTGGGTCTCTCGCGAGAAAGCTGTGTAGTGAAATCACGCTGTCCTTCCCTGGTTCCGGCCCAACATTTTCCCCTCGCTGCTGTAGTCTACGTCAAGTTAGACCACCATATTTTACGTCCATCCATATGATGAAAAAAATAGTATAACTTTAACTTGTGCAATTTGTTGTGCCGGTCATGAAGTGTTTCATGCTAGTCAAATGCGCGTCTTGGGAAAGTTTTTTATGTGTCTATATTAGACAGAGAAATAAATAATATATATATGTAGTAATAACTATATATATATATATATATTAGAACGGGAAAGAAAGAAAACCTGCGCCACTTATCTCAACCAGCGCTCTAGTGTTTTTGTGCTCAGCAACAGACGCTGAGTCAAATTGGGAATGCCGGTTCATGTGAGCGCACAGTTTTAATTTACCCGTCAAAACATTTCTATATGTGAATCCATCTAATATGTCTCGCACCGACTAAATAATTTTTTTTTTGTGTACACACTGCATTGCTTCGTGACAAGAAAGAAATTAAGTTACAAAAAAGCTGATAAACGTAACGTATTTTCTTTTTTAGTTTGAGTGTTGTATGCGTGTGTGCCACTATAGCCTATTGCTGGATTTCACCTTTCTTTAACTGTTGTATTTGTTTAGCCGTTTGACCAATCAAGTTTGATGGTGTTTTTCTTGTTTAAGTGTACTTTTCATTTGTTCTTTGTATATTTTCAAAATGCGTGTACTGTAAAAGTCTCTATTTTCGCAGTCTCAATATTGCGAGAATTCGGCTTAGTGTGAATTTCAGGCTTATAACGCGGGCAAAAACATCGCGATTGGGAGCGGTATGTTATGCCTTAGTTACCATGGGGAAATATAATTCACGGGATATATTTCGTGCTAGTCCAAAATTCGCAAAATTCGCGAAGTTTGAGTCGTCTACAGCAGATCCTCCATCATCGCAGTTCTAGGAAAATCTAATAGTTGCTGAAAGAAAAAAAAAAAAAAAGAAGAACGTAACGATTTTTAGAATTTTTCGTCAATGATGCCCGTGGCCGCGGTTTTCACGTAACGATTTTTAGAATTTTTCGCCCGTGACCGCGGTTTGTCAAGGATTGTGCAAGTATGGGGAGGAATCATTCGGCATCGACTGCTGCGACTTTTTAAAGACGTATTTTCCGGTTTAAAATTCGCACTGTTTCCTAAGTCCCACCACCCTGCATCAATTAGTATGAGCCACACATATTGGTGCAGTTGGTGATAACGTTGTATTTATATCCCCTATTCCTTGGACCATCCTCAGACAGCAAATTTCTCGTTTATCGAAAATGTAGATGCGGCCTACACCTGGCGCAGTTAAGGACCATACTTATATTTAAAAAGAAAAAAAAAAAAAAAAACACGCATATAATTCCTCTTGTTTTCTAAGACCGACAAAAAGTTTTGGGAAAAAAACGGCGACTTATACATAAAAAAATTTGATTTTTTTTATACGGGTTTCCCAATCTTGTACTATGTCAAAAAGCGCAGAAAATTAAAATTGACAAAAAGGAAAAAAAAAAAAAAAAACGAAATGTGCAGTGTATGATTAACAAGTGGTTTTATTGAAGTTGACCGGCTATTTTTTTATCATAAAGGTAGAGACAATTCAATCATCCGATTGTATACATGCTAACGTACGCTAACTAGACAAACGAACACTGTTATTTTTTTTTTAATCAAAGACGAGAGAATATTAGTTCAGTTATTGCAAGGAGTACAGGCAACTACAGAGGAAAGTCGTAATCAGGGTGTAAGATAGACAGGTGGGGAAACGAGAGCCAAATGAGCGATCGCATTGTGTCCCCCTCGGTTTTCTCTTTTTCTGTGGCGCCATCTATGTGGGGCACCGCGAACTCTCACTCCAGGTGGGCGACCGGTGGCGACCTGCTAAACTGACGGAGATGGTTTCCCGTGGATTTTTGGTGAAGGACTGTCGTGCTCTCGGTCTATTCTGCGCACTCTCCCATAAAATTCCACGCAAATTCAATTCCGATTTTTTTCTTCTCGCCGCAGCGCCATCTGTCGCAAGTCGGGGGTACCCGCAAGCAGACGAGTACACAATACGGTCACGGCGCTGCGGTTGGCTTCTATGGGCCGTTTCCCCACCTGTCTATCTTACACCCTGGTCGTAATCATGAAATGATATTAAAACCACAAAATGGTGGCCTCGTTTTGCATGGACAGTATTTACACATTAAGTTATATAAATGTAAAAATAATATTAACTTAGTGAAAGTTAAATAAAATAGGAGCTTCCGCATACTTACCCTTGCAGCTACCAGCATCACAGATCTTAGGGCTCATGCACTGCACGTGCGTTACGCAACTAAAAATCAGCTCTGTACAATAAAGTAGAAGTGCAAAGCATTAGCAAGAAAAACGACTCGAGGTTGAAGGTATAAAAAAAATTACTGTGCTCAACGAATTAAAGCAAAGTCACAGTGGCGCGTGGCATTATCGTGCTTCCGCGCCTTGTGTAAATGAGCACAAAAAGTACGCGCTCTCAATCACAGTACCTCATAAGGAAAGCCGCAAAAGACGGAGGAAAACAAGGGACAAGATATTCAGCGCTAGGAAAAGTGCGGCGGTCAACTGTGAAACTATATTCCTTTATCTGAAACCACCTGAGAATGGGTAGAGAACTAGAGGTATCCGAGGCGGCAGGAAAAACAACCAAGGCAGCGACAGATTCAGCTGACTCGTTTATTCAATAGCAACTTCGTATAAACATTTTCAAGGTCACTATAGCCAATCACACACACACACACACAAAAGACACAAGTTCCGCGAAGCAAACACACGTAAAAACGCCTGCCGTGGTATTTAGTGTATATGTTTGTGTTCTGAACTCGTGGGCGACCGTTGGAAGCGAATGGCGGCGAAGCACTCGTTCGTGACACGTGTCTTGCAAGTTACCCACAACAATGATTCTGGAGTTGTAAGAAACACAATGCGTGGATTTTATCAAAAGACAGTGACACTTTTCCCGGGATTGGGCTGCCGGTTCTGGCGCTGATCTCGCGGGCTTTACCCATGTACACGAAACTATTGCTGAAGATGCAAGTTCCACGCACAAACCCGCCGCTGCGTGGCACTTGCGCGCAACACCAAGACGATAGTAAATAAGTGTTCCTGTTTCGCGTGGGGTTTAGAGATGAACATTCGAGACATTTTCATATGTGAACCACACGCAAACGGTGCAAAGAAGAAAACACGCGGGAATTAATTTATATGCATTATCCCGACGGCCATTGAGCAATACAGAATAACGACTAGATCGACCCAAGTGTGAAAAGACCGACCTCACTAAGCGTTCGGGGCGGGCGTGGCGCCGCCATAACTTTCGTTCCCAGGACGCAGACGGCAGTGCACGAGAGGGCTCGTGCCGCCTCGTGCTCTACAAACGCACACCTCCAGCGAGCTTGTCTCACGTGCAGAAAGACCGAAGTGCCCTCGATGCATTGCGGTAGCGTATACTCAAACATGGCTGGTGAGATCGGTCTAATGGATTCGATTGAATAGGATAGTGTCAGCAGCTTAGTGTGAAACGACGATAGTTAGTTTTGCGCATACATTCTACAAAAAGTTTTGTAATCATAGAGACGTGTCCTTCGTAGTTTTGACAGGTTGGGGTTGGGTTTCCGTTTCCGCATTTACAAAATTTTCGTTCGTTTTCGCGATATCCAAAACAGTCGAGCTTCATTTTGTAAACAATACATGCACACATATCCATCAGATGAAGTGCTTCTTACGATATTCATTAAAGTAGGTATTTATTAATGCGTTAGCATTAGTGCCCCGGTACATGCACTGGCCTTGGACTGGTTTGGAGCACACTTATAAATAAAGTTCGCAACGTAGCCACGGGATGGCGTCACAGCCCCACAGGCTGTTGAAACTAGCAAAGAAAACACCTGCAAGCGCAGGCAGAAGGCAGCGGGGTGCATATTTTGAAAGGCTTGGCGATTGGACGCGTAGCAACGGAGGCCGCACTGGATTGGCTGGTTATAGGGAGCGACGCCGTGACGTAACCACCCTAGCAACCGAAGATCGCCGGCGACGTCCCCCTTCGCCAATTTCGGCGCCGCGCTGAGGGGGCGGCGGGAGTATCTGTGGAGCTTGTGTTTTGTACAACGCTCGTGTTCCGATAAGCGGTCATTTATACAACCTTTAGTTTGCCTGCGTCTTCGCAAAACCTACATTTGTTGGAGCAAAGGGGGTCCTACGGCCCAGCTTATAATCTATGCGAAAGGAAGTGCTAATATTAAACCTGTTGGGCTAATGCCTTGATGTCGTGGAATATTCTGGGAAAATAGGGGAGGACTATCGCTTCGAAGATTTAGTACTGTTTTTAACTATTTTTTTTAGACATCGACAGACGAACTGTCTTGAAATATACTCCCGAGGTTAAGTTGCGATTCTGAATCGCTCTATAAAACGATTAAGAGATTAACTAATTCAATGAGAACTGAACTTTTGAGCTGATACATTGAAAACATTTCGAATTATTGCCACATTTGCATGCTTTAAGTGGCAGTTACTAAACCAGAAAGATGTTTTGCTGCGTATTTTGCATACTCTCAGCAAAGGTCATAATAAGTTGAAAATTTAGGTATAATAAGTACCCGTCTATCGGCCTTTCTAAGGAAAACTAACTCGGGAGCGCTTTCACCCACTCATTTCTCGAGAGATTCGGCCAAAGACACGTTGGTAGAGTAATCCAAAACATCGTCCACGTAGTGGCTAGCGGAATGAGCTGGAATGCACGAGCGGCGACCAAGCAGTACAAGGCTGTCTAGCCGGGCAGTAAGCCAAGGGGCGGAGCGGCAGCGGCCGTCTTCAGATTCGTGGACGCACCCACGCGCTCGATATCACGCTCCTCCTTCGCCGCGCGCATAGCGTACACGCGTACGCAAAGGAATTGCGAGTCGGGAGTGCGCATGCGTAGAACGCAATAGAAAGGATAGCGTATTGCGTACGCACGCAACGCTGGGGCTTTTCCGTGATAGCGGGCTTTGCGGGAAGCTCTCGAAAAATCTCGCGTCCAGCGAGAGCACCAGTTTCAAGATGGCGGTTACCTCGACTGGCGCGGCAAAAAGGACGTGGTGTTCGCGAATTCAGTGTTACGTGATATTGTGTGGTGTTCAGCTCGGCGATTCTTTCTGGGACCACCGCAGTCGAATCAGATCGCCGTGCAGCTGAAGGGGTGCATAGTGAAAATGTTCACCGCTCAGAATGTGCGTGAACGGTGCGATCTACTCAAAGCTAAGCCTATTCGCGCAGTTCACCGCCGACGGACGAACGACTCTTCAAGAAATAGCCCAAATCGTCGCTATGCACTGGATAGATTTGTTCCATGGTACGTCATAGATTGGTTCCCGCGACAGCACTGATAAAAGGTGCCGTTTCCACGGGACGATCGACGGAGGCTCTGTAATCGAATTTGGCTACGTACTCGTACTCATATCCTCCGTGCCTCACAGAAAACCTCGCTTGACCAGACAGCTGCGGCTTCGTTTAATTTGAAATAAAATTATTGAAAACGTTTTCATTTTTAATATTTCTTTTGAGGAGCATGGTTGCGCTATAACACGCGGAATTCTATAGGTCTCTAGCAAACTTAACCAAGATTTTGCGAGGTGTTCACTCGGCAACGTAACGCACAACTGAAATGGGTCCGAGCAGGTCGTTTCAATGCGAAAGCATCAACTGTCCCATGGAGCGCAGCCGGTGGCGTCTGTAACCACGATAAACGGCACCTAAAAACCCGTAACAGCGAAACATGGCACCTAAATTGGCTGCGACGCGTCAGCTTTGTCACGGAAGCCGGCGCGGCCGCTCGAGGTCGAAGCGAACACGCCTCAGAAATAAAACACAAAGAAAAGCACAGCAACGCAGATGCATCGTCACGGAAACCGACGGGGACGCTCAAGGTCAAAGCGGACGCGCTTCAGAAATAAAACACCAAGAAAAGCACAGCTACGCGATGCTTCGTCACGGTAGCCGTCCTGAAGTCGGCAAGGTTCCCCGCGCACGTGCAGTGGGGCAGCGTGATGTCATTGCCGCAGCGCCGTGTGCGATAGAAAGATGTGGCGCGCTGCTTGTAGGAATGCGCTATGCGTGTAGGAATGCGCTGTGCGTGTAAGAATGCTTCCGCATTCCTACACGTAAGCAGTCTTAAGTGACTCTGCCGAATTTTTTAGCGTACGCTATACTATTGCGTATGGCGTACGTAAGAGCCAGCAACACTAAACTCAAACTGTCTATTGTAGCTATTATGCGCGCTGCTGCGAAGGAAGGGGAGGGAGATTTCCCGCGCGGGGTATGCGTCAACGAGTCTGAAGACAGCCGCCGCTACTTGGCTCGCTGCCCGCTCGACTGCGCGGACTGTACTGCTTGGTCTTCGCTCCCGCATTCCAGCTCGTACCGTTAGCCACTGTACCGTTCTTGGAGAGCGTAAAGCGGCGTTTCCAGTGCACAATGTCCTCGACAACGGAGACACTTCAAACGGGCGGATTACACTTGTGGGCGGAGCTTCTACACCGTTCTTGACTCGTCACCGACTATTAGCCCCGAGAGCGAGCACAAGCGTCGCTGCGGTCGCCGCTCCCGGATTGGGTGAGGTGTACCGTGACGTCAGGGGGAGTACTCCGCTCCGCGATCTCGCACCGGCTCGCCTCCCAGCACCGGTTTCCTGGTTTGGCGCTGTGGGCCGCAAGCTCTTCGAGGAGCTGGACTTCGTTTACCTGGCGGTATTGACGTGCTTCCGTACATTTTATAAGCCTGCTTGTCCCTTTTACCTTTAAAATTGGGTTACAAATACCGAAAGCTTTCGGCGGAGGCTATTCGATGAACCTCCCCGTCCGTCGACGCGACACAAGGCAATCTTGCGAAGGGTCGGTGAAGCGATGGCGCAAGCGTTTCAGACGCTGGAATTCTCTTCCTTGCACGTTCATGATTTAAGACGATATTAGATCCCGCTTTCAAGGCATTTGAAAGGGCATTTATATCATGGGCCTTTGGGTGGTCGGCAAAGTAGCTCGCGACCCTGACTCTGCGCTGCCACTCTGCATCCGCTGGTTCGCAGATGTTTTAAAGGCCGTGCGTCTGATGATCTTGAAAGTGCTCGTGGAACAGGGTTGTTTTACATAAATGTAGCTTCTTCGCGAATTAATTATATAGTTTATACACGTATGCAGGCATATTTCTTAGAAGCTGCACAATTACTGGAAATTAGTTTGTATGGTAGCAGCAAAAAAGGCCGAATTGCCCCCAGTTGTCTGTATGATATGTATTGAACTGCCAAACTATGCACGGCAATAGTGCCGTAATATGGAATGTTTATAATTTTTCTTGACATTCTTTATTCCAGCCTATTCCGAAAATACACCGTTTAGTCTGAATTGTCATTTCCAATTAAAAGAGACAGTGCTGCAGGTCCCCAAAAGCTTCCTCAGCCTCCAAACTCCCTACAGCTGGACTCTCTGACATCAGAGGAAAACAGGAGTAAAAGCAAGCATTCGAACGTCTGTCCAGTGGTAGATGCAGCACTAGCAGCAGAAAATGTGTAACATGTGAAGGGCGACAGTCTGCGCGAGAAAAGCTTCTGGTATTTTAGCTTCAGGACAATTCGATTTAAGTAAAATCTCAATTTTAGGGCTTAAGGGGCTAATAACGAGCTAGACACCTTCGCTTACGGTTGTTATACATTACTTGAGGGTTGATATAAACAAGTCCACAAATACCACCCGTGTAGTCCATTGAAATACTTTCCGAATCCAGCAAAGGTCAAATGCAAGCAATGTATATAATAAATGTTCCTTTTTTGTATTTTTACTTTTCCCCTGCACTTGGGCTGTCTTACTTGTGATTCTTTCTTGATGGCCCAAACTGTATTTAACATGTTGCTCGAGCAGCATGCAGCTTTTCTGCTTCGCCGATCTTGTTTAAAAACAGAGATACAAAAAAAAATAATATACATAACCTGCCAATTCGTTCAGACCATCAGCAGCATTTACTGTGCGAGATGTAAATCTATAGTGATGCTCCTGCAATTGTGGCCATATTTTTTTTTATTTTCATTACCAGCTGCGATTCATGCGTTGCCTGCTCTGTCAACCATGCTTAAAATGTTGGTTGAAGTTTCGCCTGTAGCTACAGACCATACCTCAATAAAGGTTGATATAAAAATTTACACTTCCTACGAAAATACACGCGAAAAAAAATTAAATAGAAACGAGCGCGCCGTCAGCTAGCGTCGTCACAGCCTCCGCAGGGCGAACGGGCCGAGTCGGGGAAAAATTCTCTCCTCGCCGTGACATCACCCCGGTTTGCCGTAAGGGGGCGCCACGCGAACTTCTCGGGGCGTGCCATCTTGTTTCGAATGTCACCCACGTCACGCCTTGCCTGTCGCGCTGCGAGTGGTTGTCGCTTCGCGGTTTCACGAAAGTGGTTGGGAGGAATCGGTCCCAAAGCCCGCTGGCAAAAACGCGTCCCAACCACACGATCCCATCCACTTTTGTTGTTGAAAATGCGCGGATTCGCTTCCACGGTCACCGGGCCATAAGTCCGGCTCCCTTGTTTCTTCTAACACCCCCCCCCCCCCCCCCCCCCCCCCCCCCCCCCCCCCCCCCCCCAAAGCGCCAGCGGCAGAAAGTCGAGAGCTCGAACAGGGAGAGCGAGTCATCACGTCTCCGCTTCACCATACTTAACGTCTAGGGACACCAGTGAGGAATATTATATAGATTAGAGCTCGAATGACACTTACCACGAAAAGGATAACCTTGAACGGCCTCCCCTGAAGACGCTAAAATACAAACTCAGAAGATCAGGACAGTAAAGTGTGTAAAACCTTTCGAAAGAAAAGAATAAAAAAAAAAATCTATATATCTAAAGAGACCGGGTTCCCAGTCTGAAAACGATCAACGACATGATTACACACGATTCAAGTAAAGTACCGGGTGTTTGTGAAGAGATAAATACTGCGTGACTCCCACCGCAAAAAAAAAAAAAAGGAAACAAAGAAGCTATACCCATTGTCGGTCGGCATGTCTACACTCGCCAACGAAATATAGCAGTAGCGATTAAAACCAAATACCAAAGCTTGAGTATTTGCCGTCGTTTGATTCAAAGGGTATACGAGGTTTACGAACATTTTCAATAAGAAAATGTTGACCAACGAACCCTACTAATAGAAGGTTAAAAGGCGAGAACAAAACGGGACGAAAAAAGACACACGTACGACACGGACAGGCCCCAACTTCCAACTGATTTAACGCAATAATTCGGGTGGGCATCTTGCGGAGCACAGCAAACGATGCGGGTGCCAACCTTTGTTACAGCGCACAAGGTTTATCAAGAAAGGGAATCAGAAGGTGGAAAGAGAATGAATCGAAGCTTATACACAGAGCGGCTGACAGATGCGTAAGCGTGCCATCCTTTATCTACTGACAAAGAAATTGTGTTTCTTGAGGGCCGTGTGTAATGAGCGAAAGAAACTTTTATCAGTTGCACGTGTTTAGGCGATTGGGATCAACAGTTTGATGATGATTCGTGGTTCATTAAATCAGTTGGAAGTTGGCGCCTGTGTCGTACGTGTGTCTTTTTTCGTCCTGTTTTGTTCGTGCATTTAACCTTTTAATCGAAATGAACCAACTAGCCCCAACCAAAGTTTTATTGCCTACTGATAGATTGAGATAAATTGTGTATGCTACCGAGAATGATTTTCATTTTCACACCTCTATCTTTGACATGGATGGAAAATGTGCTCGCGGACTTTCAGTACTTAGACGCCCGCAGTAAACTTATTGTCATATTCGTGCTCTTAGCGTTTAGCTTTCATTTGAATACACGACAACTTTGGGTCCACACCTCATGAAATCAGAAGATTTCAAACACCACCACGCCGCAGTACTGGCGGTTTTTAATATACAATGAGAAAAAAGCACGCCGGCCTTGCCCAGTCGCACAATTCACTAAGATCAACAGGCATATAAAATATATATCTTCGTGCGGCAGAATTTGCTGTCCTGACAATTTGTACAGCAGCGTTGTAAATAAATACTTTATTTTTAAATGTATTGCCTGACCGCTCAAGCCCGAACTCATAGTTTTATATTTGGCGATTTCTCCTGTTGAGAAAGAGTTCGAGCAGCCGAGGTGATCACTCCTTGGGCAAAGAGCTTGCGCTCGTAGCTTAGTAGTGGTATTGTCGTTCCGGTCGATTTACATGAGAAAAGAATGAGAAGCCAATATTTAGACGAAGCAATACTTCATCCAAAAGAAAAACAGAATCGTGCTTAGTGCGTGAACATGTTATATATGAGCAGAGTCTTCTCTTACTTATTCTGGATAAATGTCTTAGAAATGTCTGAGAAGCTTCGATAACGATACCCGATAAAAATTATTACGCAAAGGCAAAAACTAAGTATCGGATGTCGTTATCGTATAACAAAAGGAATTTGCTCAAACGCACTACCCCTACTAACTCAAAAGTGCAGATTACGTGCTTGGTATTTCGATGTGGTAAAGTTACTCCACATTACGCTTCGTGAGATGCAATATGTGCAAAATAAAAGATAATAAAAAAGAAACTTACAGCTTGACAGAATGCACAGTAGTAGGAGAACAATGGCCAGATTTCCCATGACTGAAAAAAAAAAGTACACTGTTCAACCCCTGAATTCCGCAAAAAATCGCGATAATTGGGACGGTCGCCTTCTAAAATTTCGTACGTAGTATGTTGTATCAGTAAGCGCATAGTCACGTAGTGTTTATTTGAGATCACGAGTAAAATACTGACCGTTTATTTATGCTTAAAAAAGTGTCTCCAGCAAATTTTACGATATTACAAACTGCGTAGCTTTGTTCTTTCGCTTATGAATTACCAACGCACTAGCACATATACAGGGTATTTTTGGAAACGCGGGCCAAATCACTCATGCAAAAACTACGCATCTCACAGAAAAAAAGTTGATGCCGTATTGAGGTAGAAATGCAGGAGAGTTGGAGCACGAATGAATAACTTAAAAGCAGCGCACAAAAAGGCAGGGGCAGAGAAAGAAGCCCACAATAATTAAGGTATCTTCGAAGATACTGGCACGGGGCATGCAAAACTGGAAAGAGAGGTGCTGGAGCCGCACACCTCCTAGATAGGAAGGCCTCAGCGCGCTTTCCGCATGGTCGAAAGAGAAGGCCGACATAATAATGATCGCAGCACGTCATAAAATACCCGCCGAAATAGAAAAGGTGGAGCGGCAGGCAACGGATGAGAGGAGAGCCACGTGACTGGCGCCCCGCTGCGGCGAGACGCCGAAACACACTTCTCCCGAGCGAACAAGTGTGTTTCGGGTCCTCGCCGCTGCAAAAGCTGGGCGCTGACGTTCAGTTTCCCCGAGAAATGGCTCTTTGATGCTCTGTGCTACGAGATCCTCGCGCTCCAAATCTGCGACCAAACACTTTAATGCTCCGTCGTCGAACTGCGACGCTTTCTGAGTACAGAGGAGGCTATGACAGAGATTAATGGTTGTGAGACGCTTCGAGACGCGGTTGCGGCGACGCTGGCACAAGCCAGGCGGCGCTGACTGGATCCACGAGAGACGACGTTTGAGAAGGGAAAGGCGCCCGCTTGCCTTCTAGGTGCTGTTGCTTCAACACGCGATCTTGGCCTTCCGTCGGGCCATGCTCACAAGACCCCCCAAAGCAACACCGAAGGTAAAAAGCTCGCGTTTTGGGCGAAGGTTTTGGCGCATTCTTAAGTTGGCTTTCACTCTACTAGTATTCACTTAGATACTCTCTGAATAAAGGACCTTTCCGGGAGAGATTTCGCAGAAGACATGCAGCTCGGGTAGGGAGATATTTCATAAGTTGCTTCGGCCTTTCTCTTGCTTAAACTGACAAAAAAAAAAAAAAAAAAACTATTTATGGATTCCTTTTTTTACACTCAGCCAACTTCCATGAACATCAGTACACGCTTAAAAAGATCGAGTGACTAAAAAGGTTTGAGATTAATAAAATTAATACACTTAATATTTTTACCGCAACTAAAAGATTTGAAACATGTTAGCGTATACGCGTTATTTTCGAACAAAACAATATATTCTTTGTCATAGCAATCCATTCATTTGTCCTTTGCCTATGCTCCTTACCTTAACAAAGTCAAGTTAACAGCATTAACAAGTTCGTCATAAACTTTGAGGAGGGAAAACATGCCTGTGTGATAAGCTTAAGTTACAAATTTAGTAATGACTTTTAGATTCACAATATCGTCCATGCATAGGTTGAAACATAGGAGCCCTACGACTCTTCCCCACGGAAAGCGTGGAACGATACGCTTCTTACCTCATCAGTGCCCACTAATCTTAACATAGTACAAGCGGTGACTCAAATATAGAGTACGGAGTACTACAATTAGTTTACGAAAACCATCGTAATAAAGTTTACAAAGCATAATATTATGGATGATCAAAAGCTTTCATAGAATCAACGAGAACGCCAACTACGTACTACCCCTATGTCCGCGAAGTTTTGAAATATGTGGTCTTCTTCAACAAACAATACTAACTACATTTAACAGAATTTTCCAGAAAAAAAAATGAAAATGTTGAAGTCAACCATTCTTATTTCAAAGTGTACGGGTTCGTAATTATTCGAAGCTTTTCAATAACAAAGGATATGCGAAAAATCACTAAAACTATACCTATCTTATTCCTTATTTAAAACGGGTAATTTCGCTACCTGGATTACCTTGGGAGGCACCCGATGTACAACAGACAAAGATTGGAAATGTAGGTTCCGTTCTGAAAAATCTTATATGTATAAGGAAATATTTTGCCCAATAAACGTATATGCTCAATTAAGATCATATAAGAGCGTACAATGTAACCTTATAAACCATATAAAAACGACATAAGATTACATAAGAATGTATAAGAAACTTCTTATCAGTCTCTTATAACTTCTTATTTTAATATATTGTTATATGGTTTATAAGGTTATATTGTACGCTCTTATATGATCTTATTTGACCATATGTGTTTATTAGACACGGAAATTTCTTATACATACAATTTTTACTATAGGTTACGTGGGGTGAAAGTATATCAACAACGTGTTTCACTCGGCGTATTTGTATGTCATTACAGAGGCAATTCAAGCTGTTTGTTATTTGAGTACAATACTTCAGCTCCTGTAACACGTTTAGGAAATGCCTAACTTCTATTCCTGCTGCCCATGTACTTGCACGCCTCAGTGTCACAGTGTGTAGTAATTTAATTTAAAAAAAGTCACTGAAGGCGTTCACTAAAGAGAGTTTACTAAAACGTACACCGTCTCGTTGGGTGTTATTAGGAGGCCGACGGCCTGAACTGTAATTCAAATCTGAGTTGAGCTTTTTCCTCAAAGCAAGTCCGTACGAAACTTTCAGCCCCTAAAAACCCTGAAAGGGTATTCGACTTTAGCTTTCTGTGGCAGTCCTGTTAACTGGAAGCGATGTGCCTTACATGAGAGTAAAACGCAGGCACAAACCCTTACCTCCGTTCGAAACTGCGGCCAGGCAAGCAAAGTTCCTCAACGGCGACTTGGTGTTCCCAAGCAATAATCCTATTTAAATAGAACATTCCGGCAACAACCTCGATGGCTCTAGCCAATCAGGTTACTCAGAAAAAATTCATTAGACAGCTGTGCGAAAGCATGGCGCAAGTCTTCAACACGCTTGCGACGTCGAAGCGGCTGTTCTATAGCCGCGAGAGAAAATAAATAGACAACTGGCAGTGCGTTATATCTCTATGCTCGCAAGTGAAGCGTGCAATGTACAACCCTTGATAATGAAGAGTTTTAGTATTGCGTAAAGAAAGAAACGCAAGCGCTGGGCGCTTTGTTAAGTGCCCCGTCTCCACAATCCACATGCGTGTCGTCGCCATGCGTCAATCCAAGACGCACTTTGGGTTCCACGCAACCCAGGTAGCACAAGAGGTCGGTCCCACGTGGGCAAGAGGGGTTCGGCCAGCCCCTACGAAACCCACGTTGGCCCCACTTGGGCACAGCGCGGGCATGCCCAATATGGATGCCCACGCTGTGCCGCGGTGGGTGCCACCTCGGATATGCGAGGGCAGAGTTAGATATCCTTAACGATAATCTTAATTATATCCTTTATATCCCACTTGGGTATCAACATGAGCTTGAAACTTTGCAAAATACTGCCATCGGGAGGCTCATGTTACATTCGGTTTTACGTGCACTCTCAGAAATAGGGGGTGTAGGGGGTACACCCCTTGTCCCATATGTAACACCCCAAAGCTACATTTCGACGTTCAGTTCACTGACGTCGAGCTGGCTATACCAACTCTTACGAGCGGCTTGATAGCTGTTGGATACAACGCACTAAATAGCTAATGTCTGTCTCAAAGACTACAAAAAAAAAAAACAAAAAAACACAAAGGTTTCGCAGCAGGGTCAAGAAAAAACAACCTTGATTGTCTTACTGTAGCCTTAAATTCGTACATTAGCTATTTTAATAAGTTGTATCGCTCGATTATCAAGCCGGTCGTGGAAGCTGGTATCGTCAGTTTGACGTCGGTGGACTGAACGTCGAATTGTGGGGTGTTACATATGAGACAAGGGGTGTACCCCCCTTAACCCCCCCTTTCTGAGAGAGCGCACGTAAATCTGGGCCCTCACTTTACAGCCCTATGCTTCATCAGTCATGGGCTATAAAATTTTCTTAGTTACAATACCCGGGAGACTGCTCCATAATGGAAAACTCCCCAACTTGGACGGATAATGCCGTCTCCTTGGCTTATATCTTGCGAATACTTCATTTCGGCAAGAAATTAAACTGTTCCTACTATAACTTGCTTGCACGTGTTGTCGTCGCATTATGTTGGTGGTCGTTGCCAGGTTTTCTTGTCAAGAAGAACAAATTTGGTGGTCGGAAATGAATGCTGCAGAACGTACGCGATCTGTGGCTGCGATGTCATAAGCCTACGACCAAAAGTTTTCGCTAAATTTTTTCGGGAAAGTTTTTCGCCAAACTTGGCGGAAAACTTTCTCGTTCAATTTTTGGGAAAATGTTCCGTTAATTTTAACAGAACATTTTCCCGCAAAATTTAGCGGGTCGATAGGGTTATGACGTCGTCACACGTGGCTGCGCGTTGCATTTGGGGATTGTTTGGTCCTACCGACGCTGGATTTTCTCCAACATGAGCTCCTAAACGCAGTTGCGTTAAAAGTTATATTATTTTCCTAAAATTTCAAAGGGGAAATGCAGTTTGTTCTCGGTAACTGGCGCCACTCAGCTTCATGTACTCGATGGCTTCGTCGGCCCCTTTTTCTCCGTTAAACGTTTCAAAATACCGCATAACTTTTGAATGAGGAACGGTTAGTTCTGGAATTTCGAGATCTAGGTCGGACCGCTAGCGCTACATTTCGGCGTAAGGATGAGCGTTTGGTGATGAGTACAGTTCACATTTGCTGTAAAGCATACCCTGCATTTATTTTTCTTTTTTTCTAAGGAAAAGGGGGGTGGAGAACACCTTGTATAGATACTGCGCCGAAGAACCTTTACAACTCAGGATGTTTCTGAAACTACGCTCCCCCCCCCCTTTCTTATTGTGGCCGTCTTCTGTTTATTGGGCAATCATTTTACTGTATTTTGCACCCAAAGACTGGGAAGTTCAAGCGAAATACGGAGGTGGTCGAAGCTGGCGGGAAGAACTTGACAGCAAACCTCCTGCGAGAATCAGAGCGCCTGTCAGCGTTTCGCGAATGGGCACATAGCTTTTTAGATTTTGAAGTGTCCTAGCGAAACGTACGTGGGCTGTCCCTCTGAGGCCACAGGGATCCTCCTTTCCGCGTACACCCAGCGCCACCCCTTTGTGTATAGCTTGCAGTTTTACGTAACGTCCGGTACGGTTAAATAATCGCATACTTCGCGACTGCATTCTAGCGCTTCAGAAGTGAAGGAGGCCCATGTAGGTCCCTCGTTGCTACGTACACGTTAAACCGGCCGTGCAACGATTTTTGTTCTTTCACTACATCATCCCCTGAACTCATCTTTCACGTTAATAACCTACGGAAAAAGCAGTAGCTTTTCTCTCCACAAAATGGCAGTCGCGGAGATAAAAGCAGTGTTCCCCCTACAATCGCAAATCGAACAAGAGACCACGTGCTCTTTCTTCCGGTTATACACCGCCGATGTCCATCATAGCCACGCTCAAAGCATACGGCACGGACGGAGCTTTAGAAATTGCTATTAGAGTTCGTCTGTTCCCATGTTTGATTGACCACGACCCATTACTCGACTGTTGGTCGATGCTATGATTGCCATCAGCCACAGTCGAGGTTTCGGGTTAACGAAAGTCGAGTGCGTCCTGGTATACCTTGACAAACGCTGCAAGCTGCGATGTCACCTGACGTTACGGTCTCAACAACGCTACTGGATCTAGTAACGTTGGGTGTAATGGCTTAGTGTAAAGTGATGTCATCGCGTAACGCTATGCGACGACTTGACGCCGTGATGTTACGTGCTCACATCATATAATATCACGTGACCTGTGACGTCACGTCATTAATTGGAGTGCTAATACACACCCGCCATGGAAATTCCACCGTTTCTCAATGATTGCAGGTTTGTATACGACGATGTTCGAATAGATACCGAGAAACCTGCGTCAATTTGTGTTTTAAAATATAATGGTATTAACAATGAGAACAAAAAAACAAGGTTGAATTGTTTTGAGTTGGTCACCGTTAAATATTTTTCCGGTTCAGTACTGGCTCAGCTTCAAGACGCCGGCATCGATTCAGGCTCAGTTCGGTTTCAGATCAACAAAAAAAAATGGTTCGGTTCCAGTTTTTGATTTGGTTCATGTTCGACATTCTGGTCCCAATGATGTAGAATATAATGATTAGCTGAACATAAATGTTGATTTTTTAAGTAAATCTAAGTAAAGTATGTAGAACCTCAAATTCCCATTTTTAAATTGTTACTCTAAATTTTAACTTTGACTTTATATACTTATCTAGAATTATTTATTTACTCGTTCCTCGTTATTTCAATTTTTTTTTTATGGCCAGCGAGACAGCGATAGATCCCCAATACGGCCCCTTAGCCGAAAGGTTTCGGGACCTCTGGTCTAGATGACAGTTCATAAGATACTTTGTGGGTAGGCGAAAGTTACAAAATTGAACCTATTGACTTTTTTTATTATTTAGTCCTCAGCCGTTAGTATCTGAATTAAGCTTTCTTATGTGAACGCTTTTAATCTTCAATCTGTTTATTCAGGACATTGCTGGAAAATGCTCCGGAGTTGACCAAAAACGCAGATGCCACTGAGGGCCTACGTTTTACCGAAGTCACGTCACGCATAAAACTGTGGAATAGAAGAGAAAACAAATTGCTGGAAACGCTTTTAGACTTTCCTAATGCAACATGTGTTTTCGCCTGCGCTAAATCTCGCTATCTGAGTTATAACATGGTATGCTGTAAGGCGGAAGTACAAGTGGTTTCGACAGCCGTCACGTCCGCAGTGTGACTTTGCATGCGGAATGTTCTTTCATCATACGGGGAAATAAAACGATATTTCCGAAATCCGCCAACTTTAACGTAGACTTTCTGCTGCATTTATACAGACCCGTGTTCCTTCTGTCAGAGTCAGCCTGTATAATTTATGCGATAAGCCAGCACACGTTGGACGCGTATGACGAAATCTATTTCGTGTTGCAAGTCTGGCAGTAAAAGTTTATCGTTTGCTTCACAAAATACTCCTTTCTCGCTCTGGTTATTAAACGACACATTTAATATCGATTTTCTTAAGTGCGTAAAACTAATAAAGACCCACGGGGTTAGAAGTATCCACCGCGTTCACTAATGCCCTCGTCATGCCGTACAAATAGTTCTACTTCTTTTTCCTCGATTACCATTGAAGAATAGAACCGGCTTCCGGAAGAGGACGCAACTTGTGAGAGCGCTGTAAAATTTTACTAAGAGCATTTTATCTCAATATCGTTTTCTTTTCTTGTTAAATCTGGCACTGTTTATCATCTTCCTGTATTGAATGTCAGTAAGAGCTTCAGCGTGATATGCTAATATTTTCTTCTATACCGGTATGAGCATTGCCATTTCACCACGTAACTGTATATTTTACATCCAAAGTGTATTTTTGTTTTGTCTTTCCCACGCCGGCCTCAGTTCTCAACAAAAACCCAGCAGTATGTCTGATAAAAAAAAAAAAACAAGACGCGAAAGCACCTGCATCATGCATTTTCAGATACAGCCCTTAAATAATGGTGCAGATGGCACGGGTAGAGTAAGAGAAAGAGTGAAAGACTAGTACTTTGTAGACAGCTTTAATTCCGCTACTTGCAGGCAAATATATTCTCTCTAGTATCTTCTACAATTTCAATAAACGTTTATTTCTTTCTTTATTATAATGATTGTTGCAGGACTCTAGGTTTATGCTAGAAAATATCGAGGTTTTGGAACCATCTATATCTTGCATTCAGAGGATGATCTTTGACATTTGGTTAGTTTACTTGATCATGAGAGCCGTGATCGTTCAACTCTTCATTATAGACTAAAAACCTCTTTGAATGTTTAGTTTAAAGGGGTAGGGAAACGAAATTCCAGCGCTCATTTTCTAGCTTGCATGTGTTGCGTGTTGCACCCTAACCTCAAAAACACCACTCTTCTGTTGAAAGGCACAAGAAAACTATAGTTTTAAAGCTAAATAAACGATCCTTCAATGTGCACCTGGTGGATGCACGCGGAGCCTATTTGGGAGGTAATCTAGCAACGTTGGAGAACTTGCTACGTAGTCGTGATGTACCAGATTCCTTAGGAGCAGCGCCGCCCTTTGGCATTTCAACATTTTCCTTCTTAGCTTTCCTCCTAGCTCAACTCACAAATCGCGCATTGTACCAAACGGTCCAAGAAGACGGTAAGGAAGGACTCCCCTCTTTCTCGGACCCTCTAGCCCGTCGCTCAAAATTCGAACGAAAGTTTCTTTCCCCACCCCGTTCAGCCCGAAGCTGACAGTGTTGTGGAAGCTACGTGCTCCTTGGGCCAGCCACACGCTCGTCACCCCACGGGTACTTCGAACGGCTCGGTTGTAACGCGCTGACGCTATTGACACCACCGCAACGCTGACAACGCCACCAAGGGCAAAGCTCATAACCACGCCTGCCTTGCTACTCCACGAACACGGGAAATATTTTCTTTCTGTTTTTGTTTGCGCCGGATATCCCATGACGCATCGCGCTCTCCGTTCGCTTCTCTTCGAGCGCTCGCTCGAGTGCACCGTTTGGATCGAAAAATATAGCGAGTCATTCAAAATGCAAACGTGCGGTTATCATTTACGGTTATTATCCGCCATGCTTGACTCATTTCCGAACGAAGTTTGAATATTTCAATTTTTGTTTCCGTACCTCTTTAATTTAGTCAAGATATTGCTTAAATACGCTTTCCAAGTACATTCTAGGGGATATCAAAAGACACCGGAATTTAATTTTACAAATGGCGTATAAATATTTACACATTTAAATTTCAGGCAACGTCAAAGTATGTTCCGACTGATGCAGTGCACTTGCGATATTTCTTCTAATGAATAAATATGTTTTAAAGTCCTCGAGTTTGATTCTTTTCAGTGCTTCTGTAGCTTTTGTTTAACCACTTTCATATCGCCAAAATACCTAGCTTTATTTATTTTTATTCATTTGGGGAAACGAGAAGCATATTTACATGAGCCGAGGTCGGGTATATGGGGAGAATGAGGCGCGGGAATCATACCGCTTTTGGTCAATCACTGCTGAACACTACACGCGGTGTGGGCAGGCGCTTTGTCATGGTGAGCGAAACCGTCTCGAAATAACTCGGTCTCTTATTTTGCCCACAGCGCTGAGTGTTCAGCAGCTTTTGACTGAAAACAGCATGGCCTTCGTGCCCCGCCTAATCTACTCACTCGACCTCGCGCTCGGTGATTTTTGTATTTAACCATATAAAAAAGTTATAAAAATTAAAGTCTGCCGATGCAGAAGGGGTGAAACGCAAAGTGGCGAAGAACTGAAGAGAATGAAAACCGACGAGTTTAAATGCTATTATGAGCGGTGCAAGGAAACAACACGAGAAGTGTGTTGCACCAGATGGGAGGAACGATAAAGCTTAGGTGACTAAAATTTTAACGTGTGTAATCAGAGACTGATTTCGTAAAAAAACTTTTTTTTCGTTTGTGTTTTTCTTTTAAATTGGTATCTGACTTTCCTTCGTGCCGCATTTTTTATGTCATTTTGAACGTAGCAACCCACTGAGAACGTCGGTACACTTTCGAGTAGATTGGAATAAAGTTAGGACGTTCCGACCCGAAAAACTGCGCTGTTACCCATCGCCATATGAAGAACGGGTACATGACAGAGGGGTGGGGGTTCGTAAGGGCGAGGAGCTGTACTGCTTTTTGATTACTTGGAGTAAGATTCGACTGTCGGTGAGACTGGACGGTTGGCAGGCAGAGCTGCTGGTCTTTTCCTTCGAGTGGACAATGAAGCGACTTGTTGGCCTTTCCGAAAGTGGAACCCGATCCATTGTTGGGCCATTCACAGGTGCCGATGTTCGACCACGATTGAGGCTAAGTATTCACTGGCGGCCATAGCTGTGTGCGCGAATGGTGAGCGCGTGCTGACGGCGAGCTTCCACAGTTCTTTTGCAACGTGCATTCCGCGCCATCAAGAGTGCCGGTCTTAGCAGACTATTGATATGAGCTCGTTCTGAGCATGCGCACTAAACCGCACCCACAAATATGGCGTCCAGTGAATACTTCCTATAGACCTTTCCAATGTTTACAAATCCCCAGCTCAGCGTGCCATCTCCACAGCTCAGCACGCGCGTGTGCGTCGCTTCGGAAAGCGAGCAAATCACGCGCGATACGCACGAACACTGAAAATGAAACCGGCCAGGAGCCCTTTTCTGGAAAGGTCTATATGCCCGGACCGCGTCAAAATGTAATATGATATTGATTGTGTCCTGTGAAGACTATGCTCCGCTGATGATAATGAGGCGAATCTCATGGCGGATAACCAAGCATGACAGATGCGTACATTTTCACTCAGTAAATGTGGCCGTAAACGGTCGCGTGAGCTGTTGAAAGGTATTGACGAGAACCTAGTAGTTTGTTTAGTAGGTCTGCTGAGCATCGGCACTCTCAGCAAAAATGACTAAATGTCCAAAAAAGTTTTTTTTTTTTTTTATGTGGTTGTTGTGCTCTTTTAGGAGGTCGTTTACGCATCTTCCAGTTTGTCCTATATATTTTTCGGCACATGAGAGGCAGTGGAACGAACCACTCCTTCTGTGCACGCGATGTAAGGGGTTTGATGATCTTTTGTACAGTCTGAAGTGTGATTTTGGGTAGAGTTGACTTTTTTGCATAATCTCAAGTGTCTGTCGGGTGCCGAAAAGGGTACATCTACTTATACATGGTTTATAAAAATCAGCTTGAAAAAAAACTGGGACGAAGAAAGGAATAATTGACAACGACCGTGATGGTGAATAGATGCGAAAGCATTAAAGAATAAAACACCGAGGACAAGGACAGAAACAGGACTTCCTTGAAAGTATTTTTGTTTCCGTCCTCGTCCTCGATGTTTTATCCTTTCCAGTATTCGTAAGAAAGGAAGAAACACGATAGGACAGAGCTGAACTCGAAACTAAATTTATAAATTGAAACGAAAAATAATTTTAAAAAATATACTCAAATCATATCTTCATCAGATAGTATTCTTACCTATACACACACACACTCGTCATCTCGACCGCTCATTATCCGGCAAAGTGCGAGTTCAGTTTAGATCAATACTATCCGGACACATCCTACAAGATGCAAGGAACGTCAGCTCTTTTTTGGCACAACGCAACCGATGGCTCACTCACACAGCTAACGCCCCAACATGAAATGCAAAAGGCCTCGATAATTTCTCTCGTGACCCTGTGCCCGTCCTACCCCCGGTCGCGTCTTTTGGGCAACGCCCAGAAGACACGATCGTGCAAGCGGCCTTTTAGCGTTCCATGACGCACGACCTACGGTTCAATACAAGTGTATGTCAGCGTCTGCGATGTGCGGTAATAAGCGACCGAGAGGACTAAAAAAATCAACAAATAAAAATGCAGACCTTCCATCTTTGCTGTTGTTTGTATTATTATTATTTTTACAATGCATCCTCGAGCAAGGTGGGTGAGCTTCATGACGCACAATTCAAACGCGACGTAAAAATATTCACTTTGATAGGACAGCTGCACAGCAAAACTTGAGTTATTTGACATTCGAAGCGAAATGACGGGAGCCTATACAAACTTGATGCGAGCCAAACGCCTAATTGCCTCCAGCCGAATGGCTCGCAAATCCTTACCCGTGTAGGCATCCTACAATCACAACGTTAGCACGGCTCACAAACCAGCGGGGCCGCTTTTACGGGAACGGGAGGCACTTGATCGAATGACGTTTTAGCGAATGAAGCCCCGCCCCCTACGTTTCATCGCATGACACTTTAGCGAATGGCCCCTTGGCGTCTACCGCGCTTCTTGATTTGTGATTTATCTTTTTCACTTCATTCATTGTTTCTCACTTAAACTGTGACAATACTGAGTGCGACTGCAACCTGACCGCTTACGAGTTTTCAAGACAGCAGCGTCTACGATCGCCGCAATGACTGGACTATGTTAGACCGCGCGACGGACTTGCTGTTTTAGAATGCAGGTCGAGGCATCTAGACACAATCGCAGCATTAAGCACTGTAGGAAAAGGCAGCTTGAGAGATTGTAGCTGCTTTTTTATGTATACATATCGGCCTATCGCAGGCGCCAGCGCAGTACCCAGTACCCACGCTTTTGGAGCGCGGTCATCCGGCCATCACGTCCAACTAGGGGTGTCGCGAACCGGTCCAGGTTAGAGTTTGAGCAGGTTCGACTTTTTCGACCTTATTGTGAAAAGTTCGACAAAGGTTCGACTGCTATGCGTATGCGCGACAGGCTGGTCAGTTGGCTTCGGATTGGATGGTGATGGCTAAGGGATGAATTAAGGGTAGCGCTGATTGGCTATTTCAGTTAATACAGTACAAAATATTAAGTTGTTACCTTCTTGAGTGATTAGAATTCGTTTCTTTTAATAGCCACTGTTAATAAAATTAAAATAACCCTTTGGATAAAAAAAATTGAGACATTTACCACACCCTCTCAACGCCGAATTAGAGCGCAGCTCTTGAGGAGGAGGAGGGAAGGGTATGCCCCTCCTTATCCTCCCTCCTACTCCCTCACCTCCTGTTCCCCTCATCCTTCAAGCTCCTTCCCTCCTATCCTCCTCCTCCCTCCTTCTCATCCTCCTCCTCCCTCCTTCTCGTCCTCCTCCCCGCGCGGTGCATTATGGGACATTTTCCATAATGCACAGCGTGGTTACGCCGCCGCTGAAGCCGGAAACGGGCGCCTAATAGCTGCGCTCTAAAAAAAACGAGGCATTCCTGCACTACTGCTTCTCTTTTCACGACTTTCTCTTGGGGCTCTGTCAGCATCTTCACCGACTCTTGCTCTTGTTCGAGCGGTCAATTGGATCGTGAGAGAAGATATGCTGCAGGGACTGCTTGCCCTGTCCAATATAGTGTCTTCAGCTTTCAGTGACGTCTTTCAGAAGCGACTACTAACAAGAGTCTCCGCACTTTCTTCACATTCTTTCGCACTGGCATGGATCAAAAGCACCCTCACATCTATGTCACTCCAGAGGCACTTCCGTATACCTTCTGGCATACCAGAAAGGTATCTAGTTGAACCATTGCTCTCTTTCTGACTAAAAAGAAAAAAAACTTGTTTTCTATTGTTTGCTTCTTTCGTTTGCTTATGTCTGTGTCATTATTGGAGTCATATCAACCACGCAAAACTTAATTTAACCTTGAAAGTTATGCAGGCCTAAGTAATGTTTGGTTACACATCAAAATGTAAACCTGCAGACACTTGTACGCTGCTTAATCCGTTGGCATGCTGTCTGGAACGCGTCCCCAACTGGTGTGTTTACCCAAGAAATCGAGGAAGTGGTTCCTCGATTTCTTGCCGGTGACGTCATAGAAGTGTCGTGCTGTCGCCGGTCACGATCCTGGCGGTGTTCCAGCAGCCGTGGTTGATGTGGCAGTCGCCTGTTCTGCTGCAGGTCGCTCTCCAACGTGACAGTCCATGAAAGCTTCGGTAGTCACAAGTTGAGACAACGCGACGACAGCGGCACTCGCGGTCGCTCGGCTTTCCGCCAGCATTTCTACGACCAACCACCAGGATCGCGACATCCGACAGCATGACACTCCGGCTTCTGTGACGTCATTTGTTGCCACTTCTAACCTCCGTCTGGTTTCTTCAACTGTCATGTGCCTTGCTTATGTGTCATTCCATGCGAAAGGAGACGTCAATTTTCGTCATATTTGGGATATGCTTGAAAAAATATGAATAAAGACACGTCTGAGAAAAAAGGGATAACTATGTTTGAGGGCTGAACGAAGTTTATTTTTTGCTGACGAAAGTTATTCTTATCACATAATTTTAAGTTTGCATGCAATCTTTCACTAATATGTTCTATCTTACCTTGAAAGGAAAACATCTTACGCCGTCATTTTGGGTCCAAACAGGCACTCCGAACCTAAGGAAATGTTTAAGATTTGTTGATTTTTTTAGTCACTTTAAATTAGAATTTGACTAAAGCTTTTTTTGCATTTTTTTTTTAATTTTGACTAGGTTGCATAACAAGTCTGAAGCTTGACTAGGTTGCATTACAATTGTAAAACTTATTAGGACAATTTTCAATTAAATGGTGAACGTGTGGGCAACAGTGCTCGCATTTTCGGAAGTAGCCGAACGTTCGACCAACCCCATCTGTTCAACATATAAAAAAATGTTAAAAGTACTTTTTTTTCTTTTTTTTTTTGAGAAATTACTTTTTTTAAATAGAGGACAGAACGGCATCGCTTGCAGGCGTCCACATCGTCGGCCAACGCACACCTTCCTCTCCTACGGTCAAGTGAAACACTGCACGTGGTACTTAATTTCGTTAATTTTATTTGTACAGATAACTGAGAATCTTGACATTATGACATGTCTATTTATAGCGACTAGAGAGTGCAATTTTTTTCCTCTGAACAATATGTCCGGGTGCGCTTGCAAGTTGAATAGGAACAACTCGAAATATTGTTTGGGGTACTTTTTATCAAAAGCAAAACGAAGCACATATGTAGCTCACCGACATTTCTTTCTTATGTACATAAATGTAATGTATAGTCCAGAAATACTATATCACATTTATAATGTGTTTAATAGGCTTTCAGTTCACGTTATAGTCTAGAACACTGCAAACGTCTGGAAAGTCACCGGTATGATCCGTCTGCTTCCTGGTCTACTCTTTCAGTATTCTTAGACCGCAGTTCTGAGGCGCCCGTTTCCGGCTTGAGCGGCGTCGCCGTCGGCATCGGCGTAACCGAGCGTTGCATTATGGGACGCTTCCCATAATGACGTGTCGCCGCGCGTTGCATTATGGGTAAATTTTCGCGCTAAATTTAGCAGAAAAATCCCCCCCACCTAAATTTAGCGAAAAATTTCCCCACTAAATTCAGTGAAAAAATTTCCCCGCTAAATTTAGCGGAAAAATTTCCCTGCTAAATTTAACGGAAAAAAATCCCCGCTGAATTTACCTTACGGAAAAATTCTCCCGCTAAATTTAGCGTGGAAATTTTTCACCTAGGTACAGACATTCTTGTGCAACCCCTACAGCTGTACTTTTGGTTAGAATTTTGAGAAGCACTTTACCTTTTGTTAATTCTGTGAATTTACTAAACCCTGTATCAGCATAACTTCACCAAGGCTGAACGGTACAGCCCTTGCACGCCAATTTCGAGTGGAAGAGCCTCGACACCGATTGCTCTACTCTAGCTGTGGCCACTTGCGAAGTTGTGCTGAAACGGGGAGTACAGAGGAAATAAAATTCTGGATCACTATTCTCAGAAACGAGCTCTATTACAAACCTCTAACCACCTGTCAGAGCAGTGTTGTGCTCTTGTACCATGGTGCACGGACAACTGTTCCTCGTTCTTTCTCCAAGTTGGGAAAATAGCACATACATATCCAGATATTATGCAGAAAACATAAACCAGACGACATTTTGTACTGTTCCACGTGCAAAACTTTTTAATTTGAAGAACATGTGATTTATTCAACATCTCGCTTTCTATACGCCGGACTGTGGAGTCTGTTGTGAAGTGCTCGACCCCGCAACCGCTGCTGGGGTGTCTGTACTGGACCCGGACAGCTGCTGGGGTCTGCATACTTGACCCTGCCCCAGGTGTTGGAGTCTCCATGATGCAGTCAGCGGCTCGCAACTCTGGAAAACATGATAAACAACACTGTTATTCACGAGTTACTTCGAACTTACTGTTCAGCTGGCTTTGGATGCGCTCATGAGATGATTTCTGATGATTTTGGACCAGCATGGTGATCATCTTCTCATCTTACCAGAACTTTGTGACGTTGTACACAATCCGGGCTAATCCACGCATTTGCCTTTCATACTATCATTCAGTCTCTACCCCACGTGATTTCTATGTGAATAGGCGTCATACTGGCGTGTGTGTGTGTAATTACCAACAACTGTTTGATGCGAAAGTGAGATTTGAGAGCATACACCCGGAACTTGCAGGCCTCTTTTGGAAGGAATGATCAGAAACAAACCCATATATTACAAAAAAAAAAAAAAAATATATATATATATATATATATATATATATATATATATATATATATATATATATATACTGTAAGCGACTAAATTTTTGCGAGGAGAGCCGGGGAACAGGACCGCGGGCGCAAAGATGCGCTCCGATAAGAAACCAAAATCTAGAAACGCGTCCAAATCAAGAGTTTTTACAGAACGCCGTAAAATGCTGCCCCGGCGTTATATCCTTCCAAAGATAGTTGATTTAGTGGTTTTCGATGATGCTCTACAAGTTTCTAATTGAAACCATATGTCTGTTTTCAGTCATTAAAGTTAAATAACGAATTTTAATTAATGAGCCGACTTATCGCGAAGATTAGCCACCCACATAATGTCCGCCTGGCCGTATAACACATTTACACAAACCACATTAGTGTAGCTTTCACTTTTTTTTAAACAAATGTGTCAGAATAAAAAAACACCACCTTGTATTTTTAAGTGAACCCAAGGAGGAAAGGTAGTTGCAATGATCTTTTCGTCACTGAAAAATGGATCACGTGGTGCTTTCTTTTCTTCATAGCACAATCATGAACAAGCAATCGCTCGTTGATGAGATGGGAAAAAGTGGCCCAGTCGTATTTGTGTGAACTGTCATCTAGCAAACATGTGTGCAGATTGCCTGCAGGGTACATTCTCATACAATACGCTTGATTTTATAAATACTCAGCGTAGAGTACTGATGGCTAAGTAAGACTCCCTATAGCTTGCGAAATTCACTGTCGCTTTGGTTTCATAAACCGAAAACGTAGTAATCTTAAAATTTATATTTTTAGTGAAGACATATTAGGAGTTCATAACAAAAATTGTGATCATGTGGTTGACTTTTATCATATTTATCTTTTAACATTACCTCCCGGCATAACTACACTGTTTTTTTCAAAATAAAGGTTTGACTCTAAAATCGCCTGCAAAAATCAGGGACTCGACGCATTAAGTAGAAACTTACTCGAATACGGCTTTTACTGGTCAGATTTGCGCATTAAAATTTAAAACCTCAACTCCAACTACAAAAAAAAAAGTCCAATGCTTTTTAATGGGTCAGTTTTTTTTTTCGCCCTCGAAGTAGAGACATAAAATTTGAATGCAGTTATAAGCTACTATTCGAACCTATCAAGCCTAAATTCCATATTGAAACGCCATTTAAACATCCTACATGCGGACGATGAACTTAAAAAGATATTTCCCGAATCACCATTTGTCACATTCCGAAAGCATCGGAATCTTGGGAGGATGTTATGACCCTCGTATATAAAAAAACCCAATTCATGCGGCGGCTGTGGTTCTTGCCTCAACACGCCTAGCCAACTTTGCCCGTTCGTTTTGACTACTGATAAAATTTCGAGCTCCGCATCAGATTTCTACGCAAATATTAAACAGCATATCGAATGCAAAACACCGGACGTGATATATATTATTAACTGTACGCCGTAACAAACAATACGTAGGAGCAACTAAAAATTCTATGAAAGAGCGATTTTATGGCCATAACTCTGACATTGTAAATAAGGGACAAACGCCAGTCGCTAAACACCAACTCCGACGACCACGACATCCATACGCACCTAAAAATTATCGTGGAAAGCAGTTTCAAAAATGATATAACACGCAAAAATAAAGAGTCCTTTTATATATCTAAATTTAAAACCCTAACCCCGCTTGGTATGAGCATTTCAAAAGAAAACCTATATAGGCTGTTGTAGGTTTTTAGTTTTCAGTTTTTTTGTACACTACAAGCAAACCGCCTTCCCCATCACAGAGGAGAGCGGGGAAGAGAGAAAGCCCCTTTAAAGGGACACTGACACCCCCCAAAAAATGTTTTTTAATTTTTTGCCAGGCGCTTCATTATGGTGTCGGAGGACTACCCAATTAATATTTTGCCACAGAGTAGCGTATTTTTTTAATAAAGCCAAAAGACGCAACTGCTCGAAACCGAAACCCGACGGAGGTCGGAGAAGTGGAGAGAAGAGCGCGAGTTGCGGAAGTCACGTGGCTACACCCGACCGTGTGTTTTTTTTTTCTCTCCTTCGCGGTAGCAGACGACATGCGGCGTACGGAAACTGTTCGCCGTGGGATTCTTTTGCAGTTATGTATGTTCCGCTCGTTGTTCTGTACTCCAAGATGAGTTGTTTTGTATATTGAGGAGTTGGAGATGAGTAGTGAGTGCCCGTGGTGAATTTTGATCGGCTCCGAAAAGAATACACCCAAGAAGAGCTGGCTCACATGTCCTGCGTCCGAAACAGAAGTGGCATTGTGCGACAGAGTTTCCGAAAGATCAACGGGATCGGGACCAATGGCTGGCTGCAATTCCTGTAGACCATTTACGGGCACCTCGGAAAGCGGACGCTACCTGATTTATATGCTCCTTGCATTTTGTGGAAAGTGATTACATTGAGTTCGCAGGTGTCAAAAAGGAAATCCCATACCATTTAATTCAGCGACGTGTCGTCCACAACATTTGTTTCTTATTTTTTTTTTTGTTTCTTCAGTGATAATTGTAAAAAAAGAAAAGAAATGTAGACAACAAAAAACATATGAAAAAAAAAAAAAAGTTTCACCGGGGATTGAACCCGGTCCTACGGCGTGTAAAGCGGACGTCTTTCCCACTAAGCTACTCGGGCATCTCTTTTTTTTTCCCTTAAAAACACATTTATTTACATATTATTTACAGATGATTTCCACTCGCAGGTGGTTTGCACAACAGTTGAACAGATAGACTTACAAAGCAGAACGAACTTGACCGTCACTGGCCCGAGCAAAACAGAGGAAAGATACGTTATATGGGCATGGGCATGACGTATTTACAACACAACAGGGCGCCCCTGCGCAGCGCGCCCCTCACTCAGCTTCCCCGCACTGGCTCTCGCGAGGTAGCCGCCAAACCCCACCACGCTGAGGCCGCTGCCTACGGCGGATACCCCCGGCCTCCAGCTGTCTTTCCACGCACCGCCACTCGTCGGTCGCTGTGCTTGTCCCCCTGTCAATCAGTGATATCACCCAGTCCAGCTTGGCCACGAAGTAGTCCCAGGTTGGGCGTGCGTCTATGTGGCATTGCACCATCGCAGTGCGCGATTGCCAGATGGCGTGCAGTCCTAGTAGCACCAACACATAGGTCACCTCTGCCGTCTCCCTGCCGCCTAGAGCCAGACACTTGAGGTTAACCCACTCTACGTCGAAAGCCGTTCTTAGGTTGAAAATCGTCATCTCGTCCCAGAACAGGTAGGCGTTCGAGCACTCGACGAGGACGTGTTGGATGGTCTCGGTGGCACCGCAGAGGTCGCAGTTGAGCGACCAGGGCACAAAAATCCCCCTCCGGTGCAGCCATGTTTTGACTGGAAGCACCTCCAGATGCATGCGCACAAAAAAGTCCTTGCTGGCCGCAGAGACAGGGAGACGGCGCACGAGCTTGAAAAGTCCTGCTGTGCCGTCGGGTACTGGCGGCGGCCTATACAAAGGCGATGGAAAGGTCACAGAAATTGTGTCCCAGTAGAGTTTTCTTTTGCCGACGGTCGCCAAATAGTCCCAGGAGAACCGAGCCAGGAAGAACTCGATGGAGGCCGCTATTTCGCTGTAAAAGCACAATGCGGCTGCCTTCGCTGTGCGGCCACTGGTGGTCACCATCCATCTTCCCAGGTGAGGGAAGCCGAGGTGGTGTAGCGCACTCAGGAGAACGGGGTCCTTTGCGTCCCGGAAGAGGAGAAAACGCTGTACATGTAGCTTGAGCACGATGTTTACCAGGCCAAGACCTCCGCCCTCCTGGTGTAGGAAGAGGTTCTCCCGCCGTGTCCGTTCCATGGATGACTTCCAGACAAAGACGGCCCAGCTTCTGTGTATCCTCTTGGCCGTCACTCCAGGGCAGCATACGGCCTGCACCCTGTAGAGAACGGCTGGGTATATGACAGCGTTGCATACGTGGGCACGGTTGAAAAAGGAGAGATGTCTGCACTGCCAGGGTGAGAGCTTGGAAGTCCCCAAGTGGAACTTACGAAGTCGAAACCTCGGCAAGGGCAGTGACAATCACCATGAAGGAAGGAACTGCAAAGGATGAGCTACCACACCAGGGAAAAGTGGCCGGGTACCCCGTTCTAATATCTGTCCCAGGCCGACCTCCGACGTGCCTCCGCTGCAGCAAGCTGGGGCATATGCGCAAACAATGCCGGGCGCCTTGGTGCCGCCATTGCCGAGGTTATGGTCACCTGGAGTCTGAATGTGTGCCCACCTACGCCGCCAAAACCAGGCGACATGCGGACACGCTTCAAAACAGCGACCTTCTGGACGACGGTGAGGTGGGTGAAAGCGAACCTGCCGCCAACTCGATGGAGGCGGTAACACCGGCCGAGGGGGGTAACGACGAGGAGCCAGGACCCGAGGGAAAGGACAAGGTGACGGACGTTGCGTCCACCTCCAAGAACGCAACTTCGCTGCCGCAGGTTCCAGCAAAGGTAGACAACCCTAAAGCGTCGAGCACCGTGGAACAAGGGAAACGCGCAAGGGGCTCTAACGACTCCAACAACGAAAGCGCGTCGGAGAGGCAAGCATCGCCGAGCGACATGCCAGCGGACGCAGCCGCTCCGGTGCGGTCTTCTCAGACGAGCGAGGAGGAAGTCGCCAAGGGCACCACCAAGGTCACGCGCCACAAATCGCGTACTAGAAAGAACGAGCAGGCGGCCATCCCAGCTCTGCGCCCCCGGGAAGTGAATGTGTCATCCCTGGACTACCCGCCGCTGCACGGGAAGGATTAGCCCCCTTCTCGGTCGGTGAGAAGAATTTTCCCTTCCCCTTGGGCGGCCTCGCCGTCGTTCCCCTCTTCACGGTCTTTTCTTCCTTTTTTTCTCCCTTCCGCTTCTCTTATCATCGCTTATCTCTTGGTCCCCTAGACGTCTCTATAACTAAATAAGCCAACCTAATGAACAACATTAAAATAGCCACTTTCAACTGTGTAGGCGTAACAGCACGAAAGAGGAAGCGGTTTTTAATGGATCTTCTGAACGAAGAGCACGCAGACATAATCTTTTTATAAGAGACGAAAATCTGCTCGGCAGAGAAGGCAAAGAGTTTCGTCCAATTCTTCGGGCACATCTTTCGGTGTGTACGCTAACCTCGGACCTGAACCGCGCCGGAGGCACCGCGCCGGAGGCACCGCCGTCCTAATCAGGAAAAGTACCGGCATCCGGATTGCTCATCCTGAACTCTGCGCCGATGGACGTTTCGCGCTGGTTGACGTCTTGATCGGGAATGAACTAACGCGGCTAATATCCGTGTATGCTCCTAGCAACCCATCAGAGCGAAAGGATTTTTTCATTGGACTCCGTACACAGCTCGAGACCCCCGCGACGCTCGTCGTCGGGGGAGACTTCAACTGTGTGCTGAATGGCCGCGACCGAGTGCGCGGATCAACGGTCCCCAGAATCGATGTGGGCGCCAATACGCTTCGCGACGCTGTGCGCGACTTCGATCTTGTGGACGTGACTCAGGTGCTCGACAGTTTCTCTCCGCGCTTTACCAGATGGCAGGGTGCATCCCAGGCCAGGCTGGACAGAGTATATGTATCAAGTGAGCTATCCGACGGGGTTCAATCCTATGACGCGAAAATCGTGCCCTTCTCGGACCACGGCTTCGTCGCCACAGTTCTACGAGCAGGCGCGCCGGTGGCCGAGCGAGCGCGACGCAACACAACATGGAAGATGAACGCCAGCGTCCTGGAGAGCGAGGAGTTCGTCGGGAAAACGAGGTGTGCTCTGGAGAGGCTGGTCGAGAGCGGCGTAGATGCGGTCACCTGGGAGAGTTTTAAGGCAAATCTCCGGGAGTCGGCCTGCGCGTTTGGCCGTCGCAGGGCTGCTGAGGCACGTGAGACTCGAATCCACCTGGCCAAGACCCTGCGGATGCTTCTAGAGGAGGAGGAGCAAAACCCTGGAACGTTTGCGGACGACATAAGGAACTGCAAAGAACAGCTGCTCGGTATACTCGAAGAGCGCTACAGGGGAGCTCAAGTCAGGAGCAGAGTGCAGGCTCTTGAGGGGGAAAAACAGCCTTGCAAGATCTTCCGCACACATGAGAGACAGAGGGTGAGAGTTAAGGGAAGTGCGTGGCGAGAGGGGCGTAGCAACATCGCAGCAAGAAATTGCGGGCGCGTTTGAGGAGGCTTTCGGGAGGTTGTTTCAAGAGGAAAACCTGGACGAGACCGCCTTCGAGTCAATTTTACATGAGTCGCCGACCGTGCCCGAAGAAGCAAGTGACCTTATGAACTGTCCAATTCGACTGTCAGAAGTCAAGCAAGCTATAAAAAGACTGTCACGCAACAAGGCGCCCGGCCCGGACGGCATTGGAGCAGAGTTTTATAAAATCTTCTCGGATGCGCTCTGCCCAATCCTGGTTCAGGTGTTCGAGGACATTAAGAAACGCAAGCTGCTCCCCCCGTCCATGAGGGAAAGTTTTACTGTACTGATACCGAAGAAGTCAAAGAGAAGTCCTGTAGCTGAGGTCACTGACTTCCGCCCGATCAGCCTACTTTGCTGTGACTACAAGATTCTAGCCAAGATACTGGCAAGACGACTCGACACTGGGCTTAGATCCGTCATAGGGCCCCATCAGAGCTACGGGATCCGTGGCCGATCGATAGCGCGGAACCTGCACGCCATGCGCTCCGTCTGCGAGGCGACCGCTGTGGGTCACGAGCCTCTCGCTGTGATTCAGCTGGACCTGCGTCAAGCGTTTGACAGGGTGTCTCATAAATTTCTCCATGCAGCACTCAAACACTTCGGTGTGGGGGAGGAGCTGCGGGGGTCAGGGACGGCGCCAAACGGAGGCGAGGGGTGGCGGGCGCCTCCCCTAAAATTTGTCCTGCCACCCCAAAAATATGCGAGCCTTTACAACCCCCCCCCCCCCCCTCACCCTAAATTTCGCGCGCAGACCCGCATACGCTACATGGCTTGTCATTTTCCTAATTTTCTTGTACCTTGGAAAAAGAATTGGCTTGAAGGATAGCCAGTGTCTAAAGAGGCCTCACACCGGACGTTTTCAACTTTTTCGTGCCGTCCACTTTATTTTCTTTCCGTACCCCGTGAAGAACGATGCATGAATATCGGTATGGCTTGCCGAAGCTAAAGAGCGTCGTCTACCACTCAATTCCTCTGTCGCCAACCATAAAAGACTTCCTGGAAGTAGCTTCACCCAAATGATTACTCGGAAAGACTTGGAACCCCATCTTCACAGCGCCGTCGCTTCGTACTTGCCAGACAAAGGAACTCAAGGGCACTGTTCATGTTCTGACCGAGGAAATCTCCCAAAGTCCTGAGACGCTCGGGCCGGCTGGCCAGTTACCAAGGGGCGGCTTTGACGTGTCTAGGTCATCCTGCTTATTTCAAGTCTCTATGGAGTCCTTGAAGGAACTTTGGTGACGGCGACTGTGTGTGCTTTGAAAAGGGTATAGGTCGGAGCCTGGCGGTTCGAGAACTGTCACGCTCCCATCATTAGTGACCCTGGGGCACGGAGTCCCTTCGAGGGACTATCCCAGGAGGTTGGAGGAAAGCTGAAAGTGTTTGTGTATTTGGGGGTGAGTAAAACAGTGAAAGTGCTGTATTTTGACAGCGGGCTATCGAAACTGGAAGAAAGCTCTTAAAAAGGAAGGCGGACTACGACGCCACTCCAACAGTGCGGCACGCAAGATGTCCCAAACATCATCGGCTTTCTTCAAGCAGATGAAGAAAAGCGGCGCGGCTAAATCAGTCGCCATGTAACTCTGCCAGGCGTATTCAGCAAAGAAGGGAAAATCGTCACTACATCTACATGATCGCTGCCGTGCTCCGGTTTTCCGCGGTGCAGGGGACTGCCTAAAGAGCACATGATGAGCCACGACAAGCGTGAGCGTGCTTATTTAGTATTGCGGAATGTAAACATGCCTGAATATTTTGCACGTGAAATGCTACATTAACCCGAGTCATAGATAGGTTGTAAAATAATGAAATAAACTGAGCTGATTTCTATTAAAAACTCTCGAACCGCCAAGTAATCGTTCCTGAATATTTGTTCTTTTAGTCGGATCGAAAGCCTATGCCTCCCCGAAAATGCCGTGCGCCTCCCCACTGCCCCCTAACTATGAAAAGCCTGGTGCCGTCCCTGGCGGGGGTGGATAGCCCTTTGCTACCGCGACATCAGCACACGCCTACTCATCAACGGAGACAGGGGATCGCGCCCATCCGCATAGGGAGGTCGGTCCGTCAGGGATGCCCCCTTTCGCCAATTCTCTTCGCGCTGCAGCTTGAGCCACTATGTCGCGCGATCAATGAAGACCAAACTATCACGGGACTACAACTAGGAAACGAGAATGTCCGCGTTTTAGCCTTTGCGGATGACGTATCCTTCGTTTGCTCTTCCAAGAGACAGGTGGAGACCATCTTGCGGCATGTGGAGAATTTCACCGTCGCAGCAGGCGCGGAGATAAACAGGGAAAAGTCGGTGGGAGCGTGGCTTGGGGGATGGGCAACAACGCCAAAGCTCTTCGCAGGGATTGGCTGGACCACGTCAGTCGGAAACTATCTCGGTGTTCCTATTGACCCACAGGGACCTTCCTCCACAGTAAGGCTACTCGGGCATCTCTTTATAGGCGGATCTCTTTCCTTGGTAATAATTCAGCCGATAAACTGTAAGTTGGGAAGTTTGCTACCGATTTTCCTTTAGCAAAAGCACTCCCGGGTCGAAGTCGGGATGCACCCTGCATTGGCGACATTCTCACCTTGTAAATAAATCGTACGCGTGCATATTCAACTCGAAGTAGACACGTCGTGCTTGACGTTTGCGCGAGCGATGTCTTCAGCCACGAGAAGGGAGCGACGGCTCGGCGACGTCTTCGTGCAAATCGGCTTGGTGGTCGGGCGTGTCGTACGGGATGAAGAACAATTCTTTTGATCAGTCCCAAATTTCTCTTTTAAAGGCAGACAGAATTCTCCGGCACCGCGAATGACAGTTCTGAAATAGAGGTCCCACGCCCGTCGTCCGCTGCCATCGCGTCCCTGCGAGTCCCACGATACGCGAAACGACGCACGCACAGAATGCTTCCGGTTGTCTGTGAAACTTTTTTTCCAATCAACGTATTTGAAGCTTTTTAGAAGCAACAAAAATGGTTTTCATATTTTTTTTCTTTTTTTTAACATTGAGTGTGTGCCTTCAGTGACCCACGACTTTGATTAAATTTGGTGGTCGCATCGATACCTTAGAAAACGGCCCGTGACCGCGGAAAAGAGAGTGAGCGAGACTCGAACCGGCCAGTTCTTGATCGGCGGTTTTCGGGCGGAAAGAAACCGAATTTCGAGCCCCAAATTCTGTTCTGAGTAGTTGAGCTCTCATATGTCACGTACAACTAAAAACCTCGGCGAGCATAAATACCCTGTCAGTGTCTCTTTAAAGGGAAAGCTGAAAACATTGGGATGTGGGGACCGTCGCCGGCTAACCTCCCTCTTTTTTTTCAGGGAAGGGGGAGTTCGAGCTGGGAAACGTTTTAAGGAGTCGTTCTCGGTATTCTGTTGAGCAGTGCCACCCACGTGTAACATTTCTGGTGTCCGTTTACACACACTTCGTGCTTATTTGTGACCTTCGTTTCCTTGGGCGTTATACTGGCTTGGGCTCACTCGACTTGACCCCTGTATGTTGTTATAGTATTTTATTTTATTTTTCTGGATCTGGAGCTCTAACTCTAACGTGACGGAGGCCGTTGCCTGTGATGTATTTTCTTGGTGTCGCTAACGAGTGCCGCGACTGTGTCCCCCTTAGTACTACTTTTTTTTTTTTTGTATGTGCGTTTTGTTGGAATGTAGTTTTTTCATGCTTGAGTGTTTTTACTTGAACTATTATATATATGACTTTTTTCTTTCGCTTTCTCCAATGTTCCTCCTCTTCTCTGGTTTCTCTAAAAACGCTTTGCAACTGTATTTTCTACACACTTGAAGAAGGGAAGTCTCTTCCCGAAACGTCGTGTAATAAAGCCTCTACTGCTGTTCAAACATCTTTCTACGTTTACGACTTTCTTGGTAAAGATTTTGTTCATTAATACAGTTAATGCGTAAATGGTAGTAAAATACCTATTCACGGCAAGTTGTGTAAATGGGACTAGTAAAATACGTATTTGAGGTTTCAGCTTGACAAGTTGAGCCCTTTATTTTTGAGTGTGTCAAAATGTTTACAAGCTACAATTAATGGCTTGTCAAATATCAACGACTGAACGTATCAAACTGAAACCTACCTCGAATACATATTTTACTAGTCCCATTTAGACATTGAAAATTCAAGTCTCTACTTCAAGTACAAAAAAGATTTAAAAAATGAAAACTGACCCATTTAGGGCATTTCTGTATTTTACTTTTATATTTTATATTTGGAATTTAGACCTAAAATTCGACCAGTAAAAGACGTATTCGCGGGAAGTTTCTACTTGATATATCAAGTCCCCGATTTTGGCGGACGATTTTAGAAAAAAAAAATATTTCGAAACATCCTGTATATGTTGGAGCTGGTATCCCAATATCACTGCTAGTGGTCAGCATGTTTTCTGAAGCTAGAATTAAAGGTGTTATTTCACCTGTTAGGCCATGTGCCATAAGCCTTACAGAATTATATTCACACCCTATAAAAAAAAAACATTTTGCCACTGTTCCAAGTTTGGGTGTTCGTGACCTTACGAAGATCATGCACACAACACAATTATTCACAGGCATGAAAAGTTGTGTGCCGTTAAGTTTTTGTGACCTGCCTCGTTGGTATATTCTCAAAACATCCCTGCCGCCGGTATTACCGACGTTTGACCTTCCTTCCCCTGTATGTATGTGCGGTAGAGAGGTGGCAGAATTTTCGCGAATGGACTGAGTTTTGTTTATGGGTTTCGGAATTCACCAATTTTTATTCCTATTTTGTGTTAATGGCTACTAACGCTTCTTTCTTTTTTGGTGATGTTGACGATACTTTTAGTTCGCAGTCAAAATGCAGTTATTATGATTCAGGTTCTTTTAAACACCTCAATCAACTGCGCGATAAAAGACAACTTTCTTTGTTTCATTTGAATGCGCGAAGTTTAAGAAATAAACACGAACGTTTTGACATGTTACTAGATCAGTAAAACCATAATTTTGATATTTTAGCTTTTACTGAAACTTGGTTTTCAAACGACTACGATGTCGTTCACTTCGCGGGATATGGGTGCACGTCAATATCCCGAGACAATATGAAGGGAGGGGGTGCTGATTGATTGATTGATTAGGGTTTTATGGCGCAAAAGCATCTTAGGCTATGATGCGCCAGATACAGACTATTGCATAGAACGTTTCAGAGGAGAAAGAGCTTTAGTAGCTGTGGTGGATTAAAACTATGTATATGACTTGTAAATAGTGATGGAGATGAAGTTGAATATAAAATTATAGCCGGTGTAAAAGACCGATAGCTCTCAAAAAGTTAAAAACACAACTGTGTGGTACAAGTGGGTCGTTGCCAAGTAGAATACTAAGGTGTAAAGGCGTATGCTCGTTATATAATTGAGAAAAATGTTTTCGACGTTCTTGGTCATACGCTGGGCATTCAAGTAAAATGTGTAAAACTGTTAGAGGACTAAAACAGTTCTCACACTCTGGGGCCTCTTCCCTGCGCAGGAGGTGGCCATGAGTAAGGTGTGTATGACCTATCCTCAGTCGACAGAAGACAACCTCATAGAAACGTTCGCGGTGTCGAGCACTCTCCCGCTCACTGATCAATGGTTTTACAGAATGGAGCTTGTTATTAACTTCTTCATCCCATTCTTGCTGCCACTTCCTTCTAATACAATGCTTTAAAAGTGTGCTATAGTCTTTGTATGGAATGTCATGCAGGTCCACTTCTTCCTCACCAGCAGAACTTGCAGCAAGGTCTGCTTCCTCATTTCCGGGTATACCAACATGGCTAGGAACCCAACATAAAATTATTTTAATATTCCTTTTTGAAGCATCAATAATTTTATTCTGTAACTCCATGATTATTGGGTTTTTCGAAGTCTTTAATGATGAGTGAGTGCAGAGAACTCAGTGAATCAGTGTACACGACTGACTGCTTGCTCTTTGTTTTTACAATATGATCAACTGCAAGACGGAGACCGCATAACTCTGCTGTTAAAATAGTGGCTGTACACGCAATCCGTTTTACACAGCGAACAGAGGGGCCGACCATAGCACATCCAACAAACGATTCTGTCTTAGTACCATCCGTGTAGTATGAGTTGTGTCCAGAATATCTACTCTGAAGCTCAAAAAATTCCTGTTTTATGTATTCTGGTGGAGTTTCTTTCTTTTTAATTTTTGTTAGTGAAAGGTCACAGGAAATGAGGCAGTGGTCCCACGGAGCTATAGTTTGTCGAACAGGAGTGACGGGCATTGTACTACTCAGTCCAATTGAATCTGCTTTGGATGCATTTCTCATACTAAAAGGTGGTATTACAGTGGGCTTGTTGTCAAAAGTACGTTTATACCTCATTTCTTCAACAGCTTCTCGAGAAGGGTGCAAGGGAACCGAACGAATTCTAAGCGAATACATAAACCCTAAAGCAAACCTTCGCTTCTCCAGAGACCATTCATTTGACTCTGCATAAAGGCTGGGGATAGGCGACGTGCGAAATGCACCTGTAGACAGCCGCAGTCCCTGGTGATGAATAGGGTCAAGCATTTGTAGGGCTGAAGGCCTTGCCGATCCATACACACTACTACCATAATCAAGGTGCGAGCGAATCACCGATCTGTAAATTCGGAGGCGGCAGAGGCGATCAGAGCCCCAGGAGGTGTGAGAAAGCACCTTAAGGATCCTTAGTGCTTTTTGGCATTTTACTTTGAGATACCTGATATGCGAAAGAAAAGTCAATTTACTGTCAAAAATAAGCCCTAGGAATTTATGTTCAGGTTTTGTTGGAATTGAAGCGGATCGCATGGTCAACGAGGGCTTCATTGAAGTTCCCCGTAGGCGAGAAAAACAAACAGACACTGTTTTTTCAGGTGAAAAGCTGAAGCCGTTCTGGTCTGCCCACTTGAGCAAATTGTTAATTGCTAGTTGGACCCTACGTTCGCACAAAGCAAGATTGCAGGATGAGACGGATATCTGAAGGTCGTCAACATAGAGTGAATACTGTACAGATGGTGGAATGGCTCGAGCTATTGAGTTCATTTTAACTATAAAAAGGGTCACACTCAAAACGCCTCCCTGAGGAACGCCATTTTCCTGGCAGAACTCTCTAGAGTAAGTAGTGCCCAATTTAACACGGAAGGTACGCATCCCCAGATAGCTCTTGACGAATGCTAGCATTCTACCACGAATGCCAAAAGTATACAGGTCTTGCAGGATGCCATGACGCCATGCCGTGTCGTACGCCTTTTCCAAGTCGAAGAAAACAGACAGGCAGTACTGCTGATTTACAAAAGCCTCACGAATAGTAGTCTCCAGACAAACTAAATGATCCATTGTAGACCGTGACGAACGAAACCCACACTGGTATTTGTCAAGGATATTTTCTTTTTCCAAAAAATACATGAGTCGTTTGTTAAGCACTCTCTCCAGAGTCTTACTAAGACAGCTTGTTAGCGCTATTGGGCGATAACTGGTCGCGCATGATGCATCTTTTCCAGGCTTTAGCAAAGGGATAACAGTGGCCACTCTCCATGAGGATGGAAATGTGCTCTCGTGCCAAATGCGATTAAACAAATACAGGACTATGTCAAGTGTAGAGGGGTGGAGATGTGTAAGCATGTAATAATGAATTCCATCTGGTCCGGCAGCCGTAGGTTTGACTTCATGCAGCACCCGCTCTAGCTCACTCAGCGTAAGGTGCGAGTTGTAAGCTTCTCGAGCACCACCAGATGTTCGAACAGACTGCCGCTCTGCCCGAGTCTTGTGTTTCAGAAAAGCAGCTGAAGAGTGCTCGGAACTAGAAACACGTTGAAAGTGTTCCCCAAGGAGATCTGCCTGCTGTTCAAGGCTCTCGGGGCAAAGTCCATTTGCAGAAAGAAGCGGTACTGAAAAAGCACGGTAGTTCCCATTGACTTTATGAATTTTGTCCCACACTTCTTTGCTAGTGGCAGTGCTGTTAATTGAGGATGCATATCCTTGGAAACTTTTACGTTTAGAATGGCGGTGTATGTACCTCGCACGAGCCTTCATTTGTTTAAATTTGATTAAGTTAGTTTGCGTTGGGTAACGTCTGAAAATCCCCCAGGCTCTGTTTTGCTTTCTTTTCGATTTTTCAGTCGGCATTCCACCATGGTTTAGGGCGACGGGGTAGGTGAGACGAAGTCATGGGGATAGCTATCATTGCAGCATGAAGAATGTGACTACTAAGCAGACTGGTGATTTGATTGACAGACAGATTGTCAAATGATGTACAAGCGAGCTGAGTGGCCTCACTAAAAGCACCCCAGTTTGCCTCTTCGACCTTCCAACGGGGTGTTCGTGTGGATAGTGTAGCGGGTGGATTGATGCGGTTTAAAATTATGGGAAAATGGTCGCTTCCATATGGATTAGGATCAACAGCCCATGAAAAAAGGGGGAATAATGTTGGGTCACTTAGTGACAGATCAATGGATGTGAACGAACGAGTTGGAGCGCTGAAATATGTAGGCTCTAGTTTGTTTAACAGGCATAAAGCAGTAGAAGAAAGAAAACACTCAATCATCGAGCCACGTGTGTCACGTCGTCCACTGCCCCACATAGGGTTATGAGCATTGAAATCTCCTAGGATTAGAGCTGGTTGGGGGAGTTCGTCATAAAGAGATTCTAGCTCTCTGCGAGATAAGGTGTAGCTTGGAGGAATATACACAGAACAAACAGTTATCAGTCGATCAGATAAGATGCGAACTGCCACAGCCTCTAATGTGGTATTAAGTGGTACCTCGACACAAGGGGTAGACCTTGCAACAATTATAGCTACACCGCCAGAGGTGTGGGATGAATGGAGACGGTCCCTACGAAAAACCTGGAAGCGCGTTAGGATGTTAGTATGATTATTGTTCAAATGAGTCTCCTGAAGGCAAAACGCTAGTGGGTGATGAAGATCTAGTAGAGAGTAAACGTCGTCATAGTTGCGGGGTAAGCCTCTGCAGTTCCACTGGAGAACTGTTTCTGCCATCTCACAAACAGGAAAAAAAAAAATATATATATATATATATCTTAAGAGTATATGTTTCACTAGACCTTAAAATCTATTTTGACGCGGGGAGCATTTTTCTTTTTAGCTGTATCTTTCGGCCTGCCGGTGGTACCACAGGAGGCCGAAAGTAGGGACTCTGAACTTGAGTGGAGTCTGTCCTCGTCGGACTTCGACCCACTCTCGTCCATTGGTTCACCGGGGGTTGCCGTAGGCTGATCCTTTCGGGCCTGCGACCCCGACGGCTCACCGAGTTTCCGGGCGCCTTCAGAGGTGCGAGGGGGAATTCCCCGACCTCGAGGCAGCTGGGTTTTAGCGGGCGCAGGAAGTCTACACCTCTGCGCTTGGGTGGATCCTGGCGGACCAGGATCCTCCCTTTGGTTAGTGAGGGAAGTGGCTTGTACCACTCCAGGTAAGGTTGAAAGGGACTTGGGGAGGACACACAGGTCGTCCGTCGACGTCTGTGTTCCTGCTGACACCGTTGACCGCGCAGGTCCCCTGCGCGCGGCCTCGGCGAACGAACCTCGAGATAAAAATGAGTGTCGCTTTCTTGCTTCTGTGTAGGAAATATTGTCTTTGACTTTTAGGGAAAGAATTTCTTTCTCTCTTTTCCACACAGGACAGCTGCGAGAGTATGCCGGGTGAGGTCCCTGACAGTTGACACAAATAGTAGTGTTGTTACCACAGTTCTCGGTGGGGTGGTCAGTACTTGCACACTTGGCACAGGTAGCCTTTCCCCTGCAAGAGGCTGTTCCGTGTCCAAAGCGTTGGCAACGGAAGCAACGCCTTGGATTTGGGATGTAGGGCCGAACCCTACAGTTTAGATACCCGGCCTTGACTGTTTGAGGAAGCGTAGTCGAGTCGAAGGTTAATACTAAATGTTTTGTGGGTCGTTCTTCACCATCACGCCGGAGGATATACGTCGCACAGAAACGACACCCTGACCTGAAAGTCCCTCAACGATCTCGTCGGTGGGAATTTCGAGAAGGTCGTCTTCGGAGATGACGCCCTGCGTGCTGTTGAGTGAACGGTGTGGGGTCACAGATACTTTGTATTTTCTTACTTCGTTGAGAGCCAGAAGTGCCGTACTCTGCTTCGCAGTAGTGACTTCTACAAGGAGGTCGCCAGAGGGAAGTTTTTTCGCTTTGAAGTCTTTTCCAATCACGTTCTCTAGAGTCTTTGCAACTAAAAAAGGTGAAAGCTTTGAGAGTGGTTGGTTGTCGTTCTCCGAGTGCATTACCAGAAACTTTGGAAAGGTAATAACTGGCATTGTAGGGCTTGCTTTTTTTTTATGTTTCTTCGGTCCGACCCCTTTTCAAGGGCCGATCTAGAAAAGATTTTGCTTTGGAACCCATACGAATGGGAAAAAAATTCAGCACCCATGGTGTGCCACCCACCACCGAGTCCAACAAAGGGAATGGTCAATAGCCCATAACAAATAGGGATTTGCTGGTACCGTTGAGCCATTAGCACTTGCCCGGGTGCTATACCCAAGCGTGGTTAGAATTTAGATAATTCGTTACCACACAAGGTTGGCCCTTGCCGCCAAAGGAGATGAAAAGGGCGTAAGGAAGGTGGGGCGAAGAAAAGGGAGAGATTTATAAGTAAAAGAAGAGAGGGGATAGTAGGAGAAAAGGCGACTGACTGGATCATCCTGGCCGGGCCTTACCAGGACACCCGTCTACAGGAAGCAGGGGCCAAAGTGGTGTGTTGCCTCGCCCGGGGGGCCCCGAAGGGTCCAAACCTACCCCGGGCTCGGCTCAACCACCAGGATGCCCTTTTCCCTGGACACGGGCTCGCCACGCACAGCCAGACGTGGGTGGGTCTTACCCACTTTTTACTCAGGGTCCGTAATGTGACCAATGTGGCTGGGGTCCGTGGTGTCGCTACTCACCAAGCACCTAGCACCTAAGGCGCAAGCGCCCCCTGCGGGGCTCGGGGTCCGTGGAGACGCCACTCTCCAAACACCTGCTTTCACAGGTGCCCCCTGCGGGGGGGAGGGGGTGCGGCGCTGTACGTAAAGGAACACCTAGATATACATGTCATATCAGAATTCTCTTTAATTAACCCCATTATGAGTCTCTCATGGTAAAGTGTGCAGGTTTTATAGTTGTCATTGTGTATAGACCTCATTCGGGTACAGTAGCCACGTTTTTAGAATTCCTGGAAAATATCCTGGAATGGTGCGCGCAAATCGGTGAACATGCTATTATTTGTGGTGACTTTAATATAGATGTATTATCAACAGATCCAGCCAAACAAAGGCTTCTTGATGTTTCTCATTCTTTTGGTCATGAAAATGTAATTCATGTCCCAACCAGGGTGATGGAAATGTCTCAAACCTTGCCTGACCTCTGCTTTACGAACTATCAGATGAATGAGCTAGAGGCAAGTGTTCTGCTATCGGACCTTAGTGACCATTTACCTATTTTTTTACCACCTTGTTCAACACAACGTAAAGAACCCACAAGTCATGCACCTATTATGTATAGGGTCATTAATGATGAAAATATTATGTTGTTTCAAAGTGTAGTCGAGGAGGAAAACTGGAGCTTCGTTGTTCGGTTGGATGATCCCATTGCAGCATACGACCTTTTTTCTCTAAGAATTAAGATACTATATGATCAAGCGTTTCCAATGGTGCCATTTAAAAGGAACAGGAAGTCTAGAAAGCCTTGGATTGATGCCGCACTTCTTGGGAGAATAAAAGAATGAGATAAGCTCTTCGCCCTTTTTATAAAAAGAAAACATCCGGATTATCTAGCTGAATTTAAAAAAAGCAGAAATGAACCAGGTGCTGATATTAAAGAAGCACGAAATGTGAATCATGAAAATAAGTTCGCAGATATTTATAATAACCCCAGAAAAGCGTGGAAAAATGTAAACGACCTATTTCTAAAAACAAAAGAAAAGATATTTCTGAACTTATAATTGAAGGCATGTCCTGTACAGGGGCTAAGCTTGCTGATAAATTTAAAGCCCACTTTTTGATGTCCAATGCTTCTCCTGGCAATGTCACTAGTAGTTGTGATTACGAATCTTACATCTCACCGGGTATTGAGAGTTCAATATTTTTGTTTCCTACAACTGAAACCGAAGTATACAGCCTAATACACAAACTTGAGAATAAGAGTGCTTGTGGTGAAGATGGTATAAAATCCCAGCCTATAAAATCAGTTGCTCACTTAATTAGTGGGCCAATCTCACATATATGTAATCTGATTCTGAGTACCGGCATATTTCCTGATAAATTAAAGATAGCAAGAGTTTCAGTGATTCACAAAGGAGGTGATAAAAAGGACTTAAATAATTACCAGACCAATCTCCGCTCTTCTCATTTTTTCCAAACTCATAGAAGGAGCTATTAATGCACGACTAGTAATACAATTTTTTAAACAAAATATTGTTATAGCTGAGCAATAGTACGGCTTTCAGAAGCAAAAATCGTCCGAATTGGCACTGCTAAACATCAAAAATAAAATAATTGACAATTTCGAGCAGAAGTTATATACAGTAGGAGTGTTTCTTGACTTCAAAAAAGCTTTTGATTCAATCAAGCATAATATTCTTTTCGAAATATTGTCCAAATATGGAATTAGGGGAAGCACTCGACGTCTTCAACAACTTTCAAGTTTGAGGTAGGGGAAGACCAGGACGACTACGCAACCCTCGTCAGAAAGTTTGAAGCATACTTCGCCGAGGTGAGCAATGAAGTGCATGAACGCTACGTATTTCGCTCAAGAGCGCAAGCCGTAGGAGAACCCGTCGAAAAGTTTATTCGAGACCTGAAAAAGCTAGCCGCCCAGTGCAATTTTGGAGAACTGCATGACTCAATGATCAGAGACCAGATCGTGTTCGGCACGAATGATTCGAAGCTTCGCGAGAAGGGTCTATCGTTGCTAAAGGCAGAAGAAATGTGCAAAGTAGCAGAAACTCTGGCGAGACGAAACCAAGTTTGGAACAAGGCGGCCAACCGTATTGGTCCTATCTCAACAAGCCGCACCGCAACACAGCAAGGCGGACCAAAAAGACAAAAAGCAATTACGCTGCGGAAATTGGAATCGGCGACACGAAGTGTCCCGCCTACGGGAAAAAATGCAACTCATGCCGGAAGCTTAATCACTTTGCGATTTGCTGTCCTAGCTCGACAGTAGTTGGTGAAGTAAGCAGACATGACGTCAACGATGACGTCGGCGATGACTTTGACGTTCTGGAGATAGGCGGCGAAAACGGAAAACACGATTGGATCATCAGAGCTCAAGTTTCTGCTCGAGAAGTCTTTTTTAAAGTTGACACCGGATCTCAAGTCAGCATGCTACCGTTTTCAGTGTACAAAAAGCTGCGAGCGCCAGAAGCGTTGAAGCCCAGTAGCTCTGTCCTGCGAGCGTACACAGGAGGAGTTATAAGAAACTGTGGGATTGTTCTTGAGGTGACCAAACTTACAAAAACTGGATACTATTTCATCATGCTTGACTTTGAGTCTCAATTCAAGGATATTCTGAAGATTCCCAGCCTGGCCAACCAGTTGTCTGCACCCCAGCCTTCTTTAGATGTGACAGACATCACAAAAAGCAAAGCTTATAATAAGCTGCCATTGTCGAAGAGCGACATCTCTGTGACGTGGAGCACAGATGGTATTCCCCTTTACGAGTCCTCTGCTTTTGCCATATGGCCACTGCAGCTCCTCAGTGAACGAATTGCCTTAAAACGAAAAACCTTCTTCTGGCTGGTCTTGGGATCGGAACCAAAAAAACAGACATGAACTGTTACCTGGAGCCGTTCGTTCACGAAATGAACCGCCTCTCAAGCCAAGGTTTGTCCTGGGAAGATGACCTTGGAGTGCCGCATGTCACACGTGTCTTCCCAGGACCATGCTGTGTGGATACCGTTGAGAGGATAGTGTTTGTTTTAAGAAAGCAAGTCTTGGTGTTTTCAGGTTTTGCATATCTAGCTGTGACAAGTCAAGACGTATAAATTCCTATGTCAAAATTGGTGACACCTTTGGTAGAATCGTGGAAATTGTCTTGTTGTGTAGATCTAGCCATAACCATGCTGCCTGCCACTGTGATAAAGAGGTTTTCTTTTTTGTCAACAAGTTAAAGGTGAGGGCTTGTTCAAACTCTGGAGTCGACGAACTGAACATCCAACCATTTTTCGAGGTTTTGTCAGATGGAGAAATAATTAAGGTTCCAGCACATCGGGCGTCAAAGTGAGTGTTGTTGACAGTTGGTCAGAAAAGGGTGCTTTGCGAGATGGACCAGGCCTTTGTTGTAGAGGCGAGTTGAAGTGTGTTTTCACTGACAGTTTCTCGCTTGTGCAAGTAAGCAGCTCAATTTAAAACTCGAGAATCCATTAAAGTTCATTTCTTCATACTGTTTCGTTAGCAATGCCAGTGATTTCAATCTTCTGCACTGTGACCATTCTTTATCAGTGTGAATCAATCCTGTATGCCTGGTTTGCAACATGCTTTTTTCGTAACAGGCACATGTGTAAATAAAATACCTGGTTTGTATGAAGTGCATCCCATTGTATTTGTCATTGTTACATCATTTGGCCGTTTTATTTTCTACACAAATACATGAATTCTATTTTGGCCTGACAGCTGGAAGTCACATGACTATTTCTAACTCAAACAAAAAACAAACAACTGCTGGCTGACTTGTAGAATTCACTTGAAAATGTTAAACACTACATTTTGCTGACTTTTATAACTTTTACAGAAATACACATTAAAAAAAGTAAGCATAAGTAAACTAAGTAAACCGGTGAATTAAAAAACATAGTAACGCTGAAAAACTTTGACAACAAAATGAAAAAAATGAATGCTGGCTTTCATCTCACTTTAGCTGGAAGAAGTCAACTAAAAATTTTAATTGTGTCAAGACAGTTGTAGACTAAACTGACCTAATATGACGTCAGCAAAAATAAATTTCAACATGGAACGTACAGGAAATCTGAGTTCCTGTTGACTCCAGCTACAGAAAACAATTTTAACACTGAGTCGCCAGACAATTTCTAGACTGTTTACGCTGCTTAGAGGAGTTAAGCACAAATTTACATACGGAGTCAATTCGGGAGTATGAATTGACACTGACTGAAAGTCGGGAGAAAATAAAACTGCAAAACATTGTCGACAAATTTTCTGGACTCTACCCGACTTCAAGTAAAAAATCTTCAGTGCAGGGGCTCGACCGTAAGCATGAGGCAAAGAAAACAAAATCGTCACAAAGGTGTTAGAAATTATGCTGACTTTCTGTTACAAGAAGTCAAGATAAAACATTCAAGAAAGAAATGCTGTTAGCTTTCTACTACAGAAAGTAAAAAAAAAAATCACAGAATTGACAGAAAAGTTGATTTAATACTACAGGAAGTTAAAAAAAAAAACATTTGATAGAAAGTTTGTTGACATTATGTTTACCTTAGTCAAGAGAAAAAAATTCAACATGGAGTTGACAAAGTCTGTTGACTTTTTGCTACAGGAAGTCACGATAAAACATTCTACACAGAGTTTACAGAAAGTCTGTTGACATTATGTTTACCTTAGTCAAAAAAAAATTCAACATGGAGTTGACAGAAAGTCTGTTGACTTTTTGCTACAGGAAGTCAAGATAAAACATTCTGCACAAAGTTGACAGAAAGTCTGTTGACATTATGTTTACCTTAGTCAAAAAAAAATTCAACATGAAGTTGACAGAAAGTCTGTTGACTTTTTGCTACAGGAAGTCAAGATAAAACATTCTACACAAAGTTGACAGAAAGTCTGTTGACATTATGTTTACCGTAGTCAAAAATAATCAACATGGAATTGACAGAAAGTCTGTTGACTTTCTGCTATAAGAAGTCAAGAGAAAAAAATAAACAGAAAGTTGACAGAAAGTATGTTGACTTCCTATTTACACTGTGTGGGGATTCCTTTGGTCTCCCTTCCTCGACGGCTGTGATGACGGCCGCGGGTCGGAACACTCGGTCTCCTTCGCCGTGAGTTCTGACCTGTTCGTGAGGCGGAGGGCCGCCTGGCTTGGGGGGCTCTCCTCTCACTCTCTCCCGGGGGGACCTCTTTCCATCCCCCCACTCGGATGCGGATCACTGCTGACAGGCGAGGAGGTTTTGCCTCTTGTTTTCCCGCTTTCGGGAAAGGGACTCGTCCGGGTGACCGCGAAAGAGATAGGACGTGTGTCGGCGACTTCTCCGATGCTTCCCCGGTCTTGGTTCTCCGGAACCCCGCGTCTGGGCAGGTAAGGACCTTTTCTTACCATGCCGACGCGGGGGGCATTTTGGATGGAGACCAGGGTGTAAGATAGACAGGTGGTGAAACGAGAGCCAAATGAGCGACCCGATTGTGTCCCCCTCGGTTTTCTCTTTTTCTGTGGCGCCATCTATGTGGAGCACCGCGAACTTTCACTCCGGGTGGGCGAACGCTGGCGACCGGTTAAACTGACGGAGATGGCTCCTCGTGGATTTTCAATGGAGGACTTTCGTGCTCTAAGTTTATTTTGCGCACTCTCCCATAGAATTCCATGCAAATTCGATTCCAATTTTTTTTCTTCTCGCCGCAGCGCCATCTGTCGCAAATCCGGAGTACCCGCAAGCCACCCGCAAGCAGACGAGTACACAATCGGGTCACGGCGCTGCGGTAGGTTTCTATGGGCCGTTTCCCCACCTGTCTATCTTACACCCTGATGGAGACATAGTAGTTCATTTTAAGGGTGCTCTAATAAATGCTCTTGGACTCTGTCCTTACTCTGGTACGTGTGTCTTCTCTTCCGCTATATTCGAGAGAGTTAGACAAGGTAGACGATCATTGGCACCGACGGAGGTGATTAATCGAACCGACCCGCGGTAATGTAGCCCTAAACGTCGTCTACATTGCCGCGAAGATGTGGGGACCGCGAGCTACTAGGTTTGACGGCTCCTTTGAGATCGCCGCCGCTATTGAGACAACCCCTTGGTTACTCTATCGGTACCTGTGTTAGTTGGTAGCTAGCAACATCCCACATAAAATGGCGCCCAACGTGGGGCCACTGCTTCCTTTATCGTGGTCGTGGCTCCTGGCCTCCGTCCCTTTGTCGGCGGTAGAAGACAGACCCCCGCCATGTCGTTCGCGCTTTCGGAATGACTTCTTCCCGGCTCGACAGACGAACCCCCCGAGTGTTTGGGGGTGCCGTCAGGTCTGAGCCGCTTTTGCGCAAGGTCCATCATGCAGGCGCGCGGCAGTGGCCTGGAATGCCGCTGCCCCCCGCTCTGGTGGAGGGGGACGGATGAGCCAGGCGGAAGTGCTTTCCCCTTTTCGGGAAGCTTGCCCCCTCATCTCGCAGACGAGGCGTCTTTTCGTCGCCTTTGGTCTCCGCCGCCCGAAAGAAGGCTCGAGCGGCATGGCCTAGCTTTGCCTTGCTGCTCGCCTGACGGTGGGCCACGAAGAGATTTATGTGGCTCCTGTCAGTTGCCGACCCCGTTTGGAGACAGCAACTTTTCCCCCGTTGGACTTGCGTCGGTCCGCAGGCTCGTCGTTTCCGTTTTGAAATGGCTTGAAGCCTGGCCGACCAGGACCTGGCTCGCCCGCTCCGTGACACCTGATACTCGCGGAGCGGAGCGGCCAGGGATGGCGGGCCACTTTGTGACTCTGGAGACCACCAGTCCCATTGGAGGGGTTTGCCAGAAGCCACCATGTCGCCGACCGCCAAGCACGCAGGGTCATCGTCGTCAACATCTTCACCGCCGTCGCCGTCGGGCACTCGGGCCGGGGGTCAGCGTCGCCGGGATGGCCGTGGCAGGCCGGGAACGGTGCGATCGCCGCCGTCGTCTGTGTCCCCGGCTGGAGATCGACGTGGGCGCCGTCGCCGGGATCATCGTGGCGGCCCCGGGCAAAATCGGATCCTGGTGAGCGGACGGAGCTTGCCTGCCCCACGTTCAGCAACTTCGGTCGGGCTCTCTGTGGCCACCTGGACCTCCCAGAACGCACGGAGCCCCCTCGGTTCTACGTCTCGAGAAAGCCCTGGGGGGACCAGAGACGACCGGAGCCGGGGCATGCGCTCGACCGCGTCCCCTGGCCGTTCCGGGGCCGCACGGTCAGCGATATGGACACCCGAGTGCGCGGTGCCTGCCTCCCATCTCGGGCGGGGGACATCTTTTGCCGCGTCTGCGGCGGGCTGCTTCTTCACGGCGACTGGCATGACCGGTCGCTGTTCCACCGGAGCCGTGCCAACGGCGGGCCACCGGAGCCGGGCCAACGGCGGGGACGGCGACATCATCGGGCCACGGCGCGTGGACGACCCGGCGGAGCACCCGGACGCCATCCGCTGTTTCGGCGCCCGGCTGGCCCGGGACCAAGTGTTTGCTGCCGCCGCCCTGGCAGCGGCCGGGCTCCAAGGGGTGGCTGCTTCAGCTCCGGCAGCAGTGGTGCCGAGATCGCCAGCGCTGCCCACCGAGGACCAGGCCGGGCCCAGCGGACTCCAGGACCTGATCGACGTGGATGTTGACCTCGACCTGTTTTGACCTGGAGACCGCTGGGCAGAGACGACGACTTCGAGCCCCTTTGGGCTCGGGTAAGCCTGCTATTCCTTTTTTTTTATTTATGAGAGCCGGTGGGCCTCCCTCTTACATCGGGGAGGCGCACCAAGCGTTTTAAGGAGGGGGGGATGTGGGGACCGTTGGTCACCCTTCCCCGATGGCCGGTATAACGGCCGTGGTTTGGGATGCACGGCCTGGTTGCTGTGAGTTTTAACCTGTTCGTGAAGCGTAGGAGAGCCGCCTGGCTTGGGGGGCTCTCCTCCTCACTCTCTCCCGGGGGGACCTTTTTCCGTCCCCCTGCTCATCCGGGAACCTGGTTGTTTCGGGTGAGGACGACGCCCGCGGGGGGAGGAGGTCGACGCGCGTGCCCGACTTCGGGAACGTGGGGAACGTGCTCCCCGCCTCAACAACCGCACAGCCCGCCTGCAGTCCCTCCTCACCCGAACAGCAAGGCATGCTTCTTCGTGGTTACCTCGTGCTGTAGCACTGTGGCGACAGCTGCTGCCTGAACTCGCACGAACATTTCCCCCCGATTGCCACGACCTTGGACCTATCCTGAAGGCTGTGCAGCACGTGTGATGGGTTCTAACATTACCCCCCCCCCCTTTTTTTTTCACGTGCGTGTACGATAATGGGCCCCAGGTTGGGACTGCAAGCTTTCGTGGTATTGGCATCACTGCCTTTTGCGAGTGCCTCGCTTGCATCCTGGATCTGTACTGAAAATATTTCGGTACAGATCCAGGAATCCCCGCACTGCGCTCGCACCGCAAAGCGGCGTAAGCGCAGTGCGGGGGGGGGGGGGGAGGTTAACATGCATCCAGCTATACGCACTCCATAGTGCACTTCGACCAGAAATGGCTATACGCACTACGCGAAACTCTTATAAAACGAATGGATGCAACGAGCTTTCTAAGCGATGGCATGACATCAGTTTTCCACGCGCTCCCGTCGAAGGAGGTCGCACGGAAATGGGCTCCCGCAGAGCAGCGAGTTCGGCCGCCCCGGGCCAGGTTTCTTCCGTCATGGCTACCACGTCGAGCGAGTACAAGGTCATCCTGCCGTAACTGCCAAAAGGTCAGAACGCTCTCAACACTTATTCTGCACGGGGACCCTTCGGCGAGACTACCAAATCGAGGACTTCAGGGACGCACTCAAAGGTGTGTTGAACATGGAGGAGATCCCCGGCCTGGGCCCTGTCCAGTTCAGTCACGTTTGGATAGTGACCCTCTACAGCACTGAATCAAGGGACGTTCTGGCCACCAGGTCGGAACTGGTCGTCAAAGGAAAAAGATGCCTTGTCATTGACCCTAGCATGAGAGAACTCACCGTGAAGGTGCACTGGGTGCCCATCCCGACACCGGATGAAGTCGTCAAACAACTGCTTACGCCATTCGGCCAAGTCAAGCGCGTGGAGCGTGAGATGTGGAGACGAGAGGGCTTCGGGAACCTGGAAACTACCACTAGGAACGTGACCATGATCCTGGGAGACGGCGTCGGCCTGGACAAGCTGCCGCACCAGGGAAACATCGACGGTATGAAGGTGCTGTTCTCGGTGCCGGGGCAGCCGCCCTTCTGCCTGCGCTGCGAGAAGGTCGGCCACATGTGGTGAAAGTGTGTAGCTCCATGGAGCAGAGTGTGCCGTCGGTTCGGTCACAAGCCAGAACAGTGCATATTAGGAGAGCAAAATTAATCATAATGTAGCACCTGAGATTGTGGTGCGGAAAAATTAAAATTTCAAGTCGAAGTAAAAGACAACAGAGGACAACGTCAAAATGATTTGAGCCATTCTCTTTTGTCCTTTCCTTCTATTTGAAAGTTCAATTTTTTAGCACCCCAATCTCAGGTGTCACATTATAATTAATTATCACCAACTCGCTTGCACACCCACCGTATTTTTTTTTTTCATTAAGAAGTGGACACTCCTCTGAGAGGGTTGCTTGCGGAAGCTACAGGGCTGATGTCATGCTTACTCCTTGTACATTTAACCCTCTTGGGTGGAACAATCCAGTGCAAGAGGCGCCAAATTCAGAAGAGGGACTTCTGAATTTGGCTCCATTCCTTAAAATAACTACTCAGTGGCCACTTGAATTTATCAAATATTCGCCGCTGTTTTTGAAAATAGGTTATGCACCCCTGATTACCCCTGGGCAATGCATACCTTTTAAAAATCAGTGTATAGGTTAATGAAAGGGCATCATGAAAGATTGTGGTAAAATACTTGTACTTTACTTTCAAAGTACATTGTATTTACAGTACTTTACTTCAAGTATGTTGCACCCAGTGTATTTAATACTTTACTTGAAGTACATCACGTCTCCTTTACTTTGTGCTTTACTTGAAGTACCTTTTAGATGTACTTTACCCAACACTGGTGATAATAATTATACAGCGTAAAATAAGCGAGCTTTCACCTTTGCTTTTTAGCACCGTTGTCTTTATCATTCTTGTGCAAAACAAAGTTGTTGCATTGCCTAGCTCTCCTGCAATTTTCATCAGCATTCAATCAGGTGTAAACGATCTACTTAAGTAAGAAAAAAAAACAAGGAAAAAGCAAGCGCAAAACAGTGTACCTGAATCGCAGACGTAGACTACGGGGAGGCATCAAGGATCGTGCTGCCCCTGGTGAGATCCAGGGGGGAAGGGGAAGGCAAAGCCCCTACCCCCCCCCCCCCCCCTTTGGGTTATGATCCTTACCCAGACGCTGTTTACATGCCATGTAACGAGCTTCTAGTAGCGGCATGTAAACAAAATAACGGACACAGCGACGGACACATGGCGATATACATACGCTGTAAAATGTACCCCCTAAAATAAACCACCGATAATTGCCGGTGTAAAAAAATCGCGCCGCGGAAAAGCACCCTCTCCGCCCCCCCCGGGAAAATGGACAGTCTACGCCACTGATCTGAATGGTGTTGACTGGACCTCGCTGTTCCTCTGCGCGGCGAAGCTACGATGCTAGCCAACATCGAGCTCCAAAAAAATCGGATAAAATAATAGATGCTCGGTGATGTTACATGCAATTATCATAAGCCCTTCATGCCATTGTGGAAAGTGTCATATATTAAGAAAGGTTTAAAAGCCCTGTAAAAGCACACAACACTAATGTGCGGGTGCTCTTTTTAGGAGCATGAATAGTACAGAAAAGTGTTACGGCTATTCAAACGCTGGCTATAATACCTCCAAGTTGAAAAGAAAACAATACGATCCAAATCTTTACATTGGTTGTTTTTCATTTTATTTCCTCGTTGGATACAAAGCGGAACAGAGCAGTCGTGCGGTCGCTGCGTGTCGCTTTCACACGCCGCAAACGGCCACAGCGCTTTGCCAGTCGCCTCAAAGATGGCGTCGGAAGGAAGGTTGGCGCCACGTCCGATAGATGGCGGGCGAATCTGAATAAGGTCTATTGCACCTTCGGACAGCAAGTGGTGAAAGTGCATTTTTTATGATGGTTTTTCTTATTACCGAGGACAAGAACCAAGTCAGATTTTAAATTTTCATATGTATTTTTATGAGTCTTTAAACAATCACTGCAAGATACTAGTCAGACGTTAGATTTACCTAATGATAGGTAGTTTCAGTTTTCTGTCTTCTTGCCCCGATGAGGCGCCGGCGGATTACCGGGTGTCGCTACCGGAGCTACCCAATTTTTTTTAATGTTTTGCAGTGCATTTTTACGATTGTCTCTTTACCATGGTTGAGATGCTAGTCACTTAGTACTTTATGGTGTATATTTTGTTAGGGTATTTTTACCAATCATCCGATTTTAGGTTCACTCAGTATTTTAAAGTGTTTTTATTAGTCTTCTTAGAAATGGCTACAAGGTCTTAGTCAGATATTACAATTATCTGATGTATACTCCTTCAGTCTATTTCATTTAAAGTTATTAAGGGATTAATTTTGGTGTTTGGACAATAAAAAACTTGTTACTCATGTTTGTGCTTCCATGTTGGCCACGTCTTTACTACAAGACGAGTTTGAGAACGCAGTTTGAGCTGCCTACTCAGCAGCCCCTGAACCTATATTTCATATCCCATTTGCTTCGCAGGACTGTTCGCATATAACTTGTTTTGCTTCAAATAGCCTGTTGAAGGTTAAGAAATGCAGGGGCCCCTCCCACAAAGCCTTAGCACTTCGCCACTACCTCTGTCGGCCCAGCAGATGGGCAAGAAGGCTTCCTTAAATGTAAGAACTTGAACGCCGTAGCTGTTTCACAGTGAGCAACATAAGCTACTTTTGAGATACCTGAATTTGCTTTTGTTGGCATTGTGGTTCACACAATACAACTTAAAAGGCAGGCTTGGTGCAAGGAGCTTCTGTATTTCTTCTCCAGCTCAAGGCATATATGCTCATTATGGGAGGCACTCACTTGATGAAATGACGTTTTAGCGAACGCCCACGTTTCCCCGAATGACACTTTAGCGAATAGTCGGACTCCGCGAAGCGGCGTTTTCGGGTGGGCCAAAGGAGTTCATTATTTTGTAATGAGCTGCCGCAGACTGCTGCCGCGAAGCGGCGTAAAGCGCAGCGCGACGGATGGGTTAACGCGCACCCCCGTTATTCGCTAAAACGTCCATTCGCTCAAATGTCTCCGTTTGCTAAAATGTCATTCGCTCTTGTGATATGGACCCGTGGGGATGCCTTTGGTCTCCGGGTCGGAACGCTCGGCCGCCTTCGCCGTGAACTCCGACCCGTTTGTGAGGCGGAGGGCCGCCTGGCTTTGGGGCCTCTCCGATGCGATGCAATGCGAATCACTGCTGACAGGCGAGGAGGCTTTCGTCTCGACTTTTTCTGCTTTCGGGAAGGAGACTCGTCCAGGTGACCGCAAAAGAGATAGGACGTGTGTCGGCGACTTCTCTTTGCTTCCCCGGTCTTGGCACTCCAGAACCCCGTGTCTGGCAGGTAAGGACCTTTTCTTACCTTGCTAAAGCGGGGGGCATTTTGGATGGGGACATAGTAGTTCATTTTAAGAGTGTTCTAATAAATGCTCTTGGACTGTCCTTACTCTGGTACATCTGTCTTCTCTTCCGCTATATTCGAGAGAGTGAGACAAGGTAGACGATCATTGGCACCGACGGAGGTAATTAATCGAACCGACCCGCGGTAATATAGCACTAAACGTCACCTATATTGCCACGAAGATGTGGGGACCGCGCGCTACTAGGTTTGACGTCTCCTTTGAAATCGCCGCCACTGTTGAGACAACCCTTTGGTTACTCTATCGATACCTGTGTTGGTAGCTAGCAAAATCTCACAAAGTTGAAAATGTGACGTTTCTAGAATCAAAAGTTAAAAGAAAAAACAAATTTGTCTATGACACATACTTCAATAAAGCCTGATATTGGGAAAACAAAGAAATGACATTGTGGGTTCCAGTGGCAATCATTCCAGTGGTAAAAACTTGAGAGAAAAAAAAAGGAAAACAATATTGCCTTTTATTTCTCGCAAAGCCTTTAGTTTTTTTAATATTAGGCTGAAGTGAGTCTGTATATTTACATTGTGTTTTTCTTTTCTCTCGACTTTTGATCCAGGAAACGTTATGTTCTCAAACTTGCGCATTCAGTCACTACAGCTGGCGTCACACTCATGCCGAGTTTCAGCACACTGCGATGCATAGTGAGCCAAAAAAAAGAAATAGGTCTTTGGTTTCTCCCTGGAGGCCGGTATTGCGATCTGGTGAGTATACCCCAGAAATAAACATATGAGATACTGACAGCAAACCATGGGATCTGGTGCACATATCCCGAAAATGAACATAGGCGATACCAGCGACAACCCGTCGGTTTCTGGTGGGTATTTTGGGGTATTTCCCAGAGAAATACCAAAGTGGGCAAAAAGTATATTCCAGGTACAACCTAGGGAAACATATCTCCCACTACTGATATCCCAGGTGTGTCCCGATATCCCAGTACAATATTCGGAGGAGGTCTTCGGTACATCCATGTTCTGTCTGGGAAAGGACTTAAAGGGGCGATGCAACGATTTTTGTATTTTGCTAAAATACCGCTTAGGACGGATCCCCGACGTTAATTGCCTGTGAAATGCCCGTTCGTTTTTCACCACACGCAATCGAAGTCGCAGAAAAAAATTAAGAAAAACGAGCAGCGTTCACCCCCTCAACTCGCAGCCAGAACAAGCGGCCAGAAAAGAAGAGGAGCAGCTAGAGAGCGGACGTGTTTTTCCGAGCTCAATTTTTCTGCTCCTGAATCACCTTTTCAACTGGCCCCACCGGGGCCAACAACCTCCCCGGTGATCATCTTCACCAGAATCATCAGAGGTACCAAGATTCTCGCCGGTGAGCCCGAATTGCTCCCAAATATAGGGATCTTTGCCTCGATGACGGGGCGGCGGGAGCTAAGCCTAACTTAGGCCAGGGGGGCTATGTTGTGCTTTTTGCACTCCCAGGAGACTAGGGAGAGGGAAGTGACGTCAACAACGCAGCAAATGCAGATTGGATGTTGATTTCGTTTTCTTCTGTCAACATCCAATCTGCATTTGCTCTAGTCGTTGACGTCACTTCCCTCTTCCAAGTCTCCTGGGAGTGCAAAAAGCGCAACATAGCCCCCCAGGGCTCCTGGACGGCTGCCTGTGGCGTCGGCCCCTGGCCAGGACGCCTCTAGGGCGAAATGGCCGAAACTCCCCAAGAGAGCATGGACCAGGACCCTAGGGACAAGTCAGTCCGAGATCACGAGCCCCCAGGAGATTCGTCGGAACTCCAGGGATCCCGAACCTATACAACGGGAGAAGGGTCTGGAAGCTTCCAGGACTGCTCCACCGTTCAGCAGGACGAGGGAAACAATCTCCCATGGACCGAGATTCTAAGGCGGAGGGACAAGAGGAGATCAGCACAAAATCTCCAAAAACCCGATAACGTTCCCGAAGCTTCGACGCGCGAGAGTGTGAGGAGCAACATGGCGGCAGACACTGGTAAAGGCGGGAAAAACCGGATATCCCCGTCGGCTTCCCCAAAGAGCCCGGCAAAAAATGGCGGCTTCCAGACCAAACGAAAGCCGGTGGCTGAAAGACTCCCACCACTTCCCAGGGATCACTACAAGGTAGTTATTAGGCCCTTCGATGGGCTCACACTCGCCGAAAAAGCCCCCCAAGAGATGATGAACGCACTAGCCACAGCGTGCGGCCTGAGGGAACAGGAGGGGGAAGATTCGACGCTCCGAATCCGCAAGGACCAGAACCTAATGATCTTCAGTACACCCAACGTCGGTACGGCGGAAAGAATGGCCCGAGTGAAACACCTAAGTTTGAACGGGCAGGACTACGACATTGGAGCCTACATCGCCGCTCCGGACGACTCCTGCAGGGGAGTCATAACCAAGATCGGATTCGGGTTCAGCACCGAATATCTCACTGAGAAAATCAGACCGATGGGACCCGAAGGCCCCAGAGTTCTCAACGCACGCATGATGGGCAAGTCTGATGCGGCGCTCATCACATTCCAAGGAATCAGGGTTCCACGCTTCGTACGTTTCGGAATGGTGGAATGCCGGTGCAAACCCTACTTTCCCAAGGAACAGGTTTGCGATGTCTGCCTTGGGCTAGGGCACAGAAGAGACGTATGCCCCTACCCCGAGCAGAACAAGTGCTCTACATGCGGCCTCCTCAACGGAGATATGGAGGAGCACGAATGCTCACCCTACTGCATACACTGCAAGGGACAACATCCGTCCAACGATCCGAAATGCCCGGCATGAAAGCGTGAACCGTATAACAAGGGCCGGCTCCAGGACCAGCAGAGGGCAGAACAGCAACAGAGACGGAGACAGTTCAAGGGAACCAAGGAACAGCAGAGCCAAAACAATACCAACGCTAGACAGCCGCTACAGCAATGGCAGCGGCAACTTTCACCGCCAACGATGACCTCGCAATTCCACTGGCCGGCGCTGGAAAGTAGAGGGGTCGCTACAACAAACCCCTACGCTCTTTTGGCCAACGCGGGTCCTGAGAGCTACGCAGCGGCCCTCACACAGGCACCGGGATGGAACCCGGGGAACCAGCACTTCTACCACGGACCAAGGATGGGAATACCCGTACCGAGCGAGTACGGACCGGCACCGGGGACATCGGGAAAAAAGAAAAAACCCAAAAAGAAAACCAAACGGGCGGCACAAGATCCGCAGGACCGGGGAGAAGTCCAGGGCCCCACAGCAACAGGCAGTCCAGACCGAGGAGAGCAGGTGAGCCGAGCGGGACAGTCTCCCCAATCCTCTATCACCACACCCCATCCCACACACACCACACAAACAAACACACAAGTGCGCCCGAAATCGACAACAACAGGGCAATTAAGCCCCAAACCACCTCCGGCCAAAAGAGCCCTAATCGAACAACAGAGCAGCAAAACCCAAAACGAACCAGACTTTGTAACGCGTGAGGAGTTCTACAGAGAAGTACGAGCTCTCCACGCAGAATTACAAACAGCTAAATTCGAACTAATGCAAGCATTCTATTTGGTTCTCAAAGAGACGGGTCTAATCAACGAGCTAACAACCTCCTCTCTTAGCCAAACCGGGAACCCGATAATCTTGCAAGTTGTCGCGGCCCAAACACACAACCCGAATGTGGCCGAGGCCATAGAACCAAACCCGAGCATAGCTTGCTGCTCCCATGATGGAAACGGGGGGAGGCAGTAGTGACGGCCACATGCATATGACCGGAACTAACACCGAGCGCAAGGCGGAGGAATTGGGTCTTGTGTGGCAGTGGAACTGCAGAGGCTACCGTCGTAAGCGTGGAGCACTAACGCAGTTCTTAGCGACGCGAGACTGCAAGCCTGTCGCTATAGCCCTACAAGAAACAGGCAACGTACCCTCGCTCTCAGGTTACGTAGCCTTCTGCCAGGAAACAAAAGACGAAGACGAGGAGCCAAGAGTCGCCACACTGGTAGCCAAGCACGTTCCCGTAATAAAACACAAACTCGCTGCGCCCGTCCCTCACGTCTTTCTCGAACTCTTGGCCAGGGATCGAGGAAAGTGCAGTCTCTTCCTCTTAAATGTCTATAGCTCGCCGAAAAGAACGCAGGACGTGTTCGATGAACTTTTTCGGGACGCACTCCGCATCACTTGCCCGAGAAGGAACAACCTACTCATAGTGGGGGACTTCAATGCGCCGCACGGGGTTCTCGGCTACCCACGAGACACCCCAAAGGGTAGGAAGCTGATGGTCGTCATAGAAAACCTCGGACTGACCCTCCTCAACGAACCGGGGCAGCCCACGCGCATTGGCAACAGCGTCTCCCGAGATACCTGCCCGGATATCTCTTTAGTCAAAGCACGCGGAAACTGTACTTGGGCCAATCTCGAGGAAAATTTGGGCTCTGACCACCACATTCTGGAAATTGCAGTTCCCAACCACCTAGGAAAAAAACGAGGCAAACCACAGACACTCACAAACTGGGACTCCTTCCGTCAGCTACGCATTGCAAAGGCGGAAGGGATCCCCATCACGCAGGACGACGGAGCCTTAGAACGCTGGGTAGAACAGGTTCAAGCGGACGTGAAAATGGCCTCAAAAACGGTGCTCACCACCGATCAAGCTCCCGAGATAGATCCGCACCTTCTCCACCTCTGGGATGCCCGTCACGGCCTCACCAAGAGGTGGAAGAAACAGAAACGCAACCGGACACTCAGGAAGCGCATTGCCGAGCTAACGCAGGAAGCCGAACAATACGCTGAAGATCTCACTCAAGCTAACTGGCACAGGATGTGCGATCAACTCCAGGGCACGCTAGGTACGAAAAAGACATGGAGCATACTCCGCAACCTCTTGGATCCGACAAAGGCCAAAGTGGAGACAAATAAGGCCCTAGCTAAGCTTCTCCACACACTAAGTGGAGAGGAAAGAAGTCGTCTCTGGGAAACTTTGATTGAACGATACATCGCGGCGGGGCCCAGACCAAACTATCACCAGTACCCGGAATGCGAAGCCGAGAAAGACGAACATCCCTTAGACGCAGACATCACGGAGCAAGAAGTTCGTAATGCGCTACTACACATTAGCCGTAGCACAGCCCCCGGAAAGGACGGAATCACGTATAGGATCTTAAAAAACCTAGACGACGACTCGATTTCGGCCTTAACAAAATACTTTAATCGCATCTGGAGCACAGGCGAGCTTCCTCGAGCTTGGAAAAGAGCGGACATTACGCTGATACCAAAGCCAGGCAAGCCGCTCTCGCTCCAGAACTTGCGACCCATATCACTCACATCGTGCATAGGCAAATTGATGGAGCACGTAGTGCTCCGGAGACTTCAACCGCACTTGGAATCGACGAGCTTCTTTGCAAACTCGATGTTCGGATTCAGACCCAATCTTTCCACGCAAGACGTTCTTTTGCAACTGAAGAAGGATGTCCTCGATCACCCGAGCAGAGCCCAAACTCGAGCCGTACTCGCTATAGACTTAAAGGGAGCGTTTGATAACGTGTCTCACGACGCGATACTAGAAGGTCTCACCCGGTCTCGATGCGGAAAACGAACGTACGATTACGTGCGTTCGTTCCTCAGCGACCGAGTAGCCACCTTAGGTATCGGGGACCTGCGCTCCGGCCTCATCCAACTCACGGGAAGAGGTACACCTCAGGGGTCGGTGCTTTCTCCAACACTATTTAACGTAACAATGGCAGGGTTACCGGCCCTGCTAGATGCTATTCCGGGTATCAGGCACGCGTTGTACGCGGATGACATCACGGTCTGGGCCGACAGAGGCTCGGACGGCGAAATTCAGGACGCGTTACAGGCGGCGGCTGAAACTACTCAGGCGTACGCTAGAAAAATCTGGCTCTCATACGCGGCAGACAAATCCGAACTTCTCCTCATCCGGGGGCCAACCAGAAATAACATACTTCAGGACATTACCGTCGAAATAGATGGCAGACCCGTACCCAAGACAGACAGACTAAGAATTTTGGGACTATACCTAGAAAAAGACGCGAAAGCCACATTCACCGTCCAGATGATCCGAAAACAGAGCCAACAGACGGCTCACCTCATCCGAAGAGTCACCAACCGAGGAAGGAGACTCTATCCGAATTGTACAGGCTCTGATAGTCAGCCGTATAACTTATCACATTCCCTACCACAACTTGCGTCGGGGGAGATCGATTCGCTGAACGCTACACTGCGCATCGCGGTGAAGACGGCAATCGGCCTACCTCAACACACTTCAACAGAAAGACTCTTTAAACTAGGACTACATAATACAGTAGAGGAGCTCGTCGAGGCACAAGAGATTGGGCAGAGGACTCGGCTCGGCCGGACGCGGACGGGGCGAGCACTGCTCAGGCGACTGGGGTACGACGGGCACCCAACACGAAAGGAAGAGGAATCGGAGCGGAAACCGGCTCATCCGACGATAGCCGCGAAGATTCGAACAATGCCGATTCCCAGAAACATGCACCCGATAGTTCACGCAGGAAGGAGACTGGCCCGAGTCAGGTACCTTCGCAGACGCTATCAGGGAGACCCGGACGTGCTCTATACGGACGCGGCTTCGTACTCTACTCCCATCTCGGGCAGGTGCATCGCGGTGTGCGGCCCGAACGGTGAGAGGCGAACAGCTGCCTCTTTGCTCGGATCACCGTCCGTCGCAGAAGCGGAAGAGGCGGCAATAGCCTTAGCTATAACTAGCACCCAACACACAAGGAGATACGATCCAAACGAAACGGTTACCATACTCACCGACTCTCAGGCTGCTTGCAGGGCCTGGGCAGGAGGACTCCTTTCTAAATGGAGTAGAAGAATCCTAGCCCACCTAACCCACGAACAACTCCCTTTGATTCGCATACTGTGGACACCCGGCCACACTCTTCTTCAGGGTAATGAGAGTGCAAACTCTCTCGCTCGAGGACTGACCTTCCGAGCAGCTCGGCTTGGGGAAGAGGAGTTGGTCGAGAGCAACTCGACTAGACCCGTCTGCAACCGTCAACAGTCAGACGACGAAACCGAAGAATGCCCCACACAAAGTCCGCAACTTGAAACCTTTAATCAGGTTACAGAATATTACCGCTCTGGGCGAAGGATATACCCACCTCCACACAAAGACTTAAACAGACGCGAGGCTACCGAATGGAGGCGTATACAAACACAGACTTTTCCAAATCTACACCACCTTCACCTCTTCTTTCCTGGCAGCTATCGAGGCACATGCCCGGGCTGCGATTCCCCGACCCCCACACTCTATCACTGTACCTGGGCCTGTCCGACTCCACTCGGAGAAGGGATCCGACCCATACCAAATCCTTCCACATCCTCCTGGGAGACTGCCCTACTCGGCTCGGGCCCTGAGCAACAGCGAGAGCTGATCGCTCGGGCCAGAAATATAGCGGTAGCCTGCGGGGCCCTGGACTTGGGGACCTGAACCTAGGGGGGGAAACCCCACAAATCAGAAACAATTAAAAGTTTTTACCACCACCACCAACAAGCGGCCACGTGATATGGAGCCGAATATATGCCGCCAATGTTGATCATAGCCATGCGCTGGGGTTGGCAAGGCACAGGACACGCGCCGAGTTCCAGACATTGTTATGTTTCGGCTGTTGTCATCATTGCAGCGATTGGACACAGGACACTACCCGAATGCTTCTCGAGCTATCGATTATCACGAGCCCAAATCGAGTGCCCACGCAATGCTCGGGTCCAATCTATGAGTCACATTCAAATATCGTCACTGGGCGGTACTGCTACCGCCCAGCTACGTCGTCAGGTTTTGCGAAGGAGAGATTGAATGAAAACGCTCGCTTTTGTCCCCGAAATTACAGCGCAACACAGGAATTTCTTGGTCAGTGGCGTTTCGTGCGAGTATCCCGAGTCCCACTAGTGTCAGTAAGCTCGTGTAAAGTGGAAAAAATTACAATTGAATATCGTTGCACCACCCCTTTAAACACACATTTAATTTACCTCGATTCTCCTCTCTGCAATAAGAACTGAGTGGGGCAAAACGTAGGAAAATTTACCTACAATCCATTGAATTTGAACATTACATAATATATGGGGCAACCATATGATATAAAAAAGAATACAATAGCAATTTAAAAAGGGAAATAATCTCTGTTCAGACTTCCATTATTTAAAATCTGTCATGCACATCAAACTACCTCAAATATTTTTTTCCCAGTTTTATGTAATATTCGCCCAATAACGCTAACTTTGGATTTCAAAATTTTTATGTTTAAAATCTTTCAAGAGAGAAAAGCCACTAAATTTGAAGACTTGTTTTTGCAACCTCAAAATATTCAATATTGCAGGCAAAGCGGGAAGATTTTAAGTCATCCGAATCAGCGAGGCACGGACGAAAATACCAACAGTGCTTGAGCACAATTTAACGTTCCATACAACACCAAAGATGGGTTCTAGCCAGCTTGAAGGTCGTTAGTCAAAGTGCCTGGTATTTGCAAAGCACACCTGTGATCGACTGTCTGCTTGAAGGATTTTGGGCTGCACAATTGGAAGGCTACAACTGGTCCAAGTAGGAACCCACTCCTATTTTGATCCATTGCCGAAAGCCAACCTCACGCCAATTGAGGCCCTTAGTTTGTGGTTCAGATTCTTAAAGGGAAGCTACGGAGCTTCTTGAAAAAAATGAGTTAGAAGTCAATTTTAGTGTATTTTTACCCCGTGAGCCCGAATTCCTAAACCATTTGCTGAGCCAATATTGTTAAACGCGTGAAAACGCGAAAGACAGTCGCTGTACGTGACGTCATTGACGGATCTTTTGGCTACCCAAGGGAGGCGGGGCTTCAGCCCCATTTTGAAATTGCTCTTATGGCCCTCCGGCGCGTCGCATTGAAACATAATTTCGATATCTTTTATTCTCAAGGCCGAATTAACGCAATTCAAGCGTTTTTCTCAAATGCAGAAGTGCCCCATCTTCCCATCAACGTCTCCAAACGATATTTAAACCAGGGTATCATCCAGTCAGTGATGCCAACCCTAGGGATTTACCCCTAGATCTAGGGGTTTTCACTCTCACTTAGGGATTTAGACTTTTTGCAAAATCTAAAAATTTTTCAAAGTTTTTTTTTTTTTTTTTTTAATATATACTTATATATATATTTATCTATATGTGTGCATTTTGTTTTATTTAATATAATTTGGCAAACAGCAAACCGCCCTTTTGACCCTTCGAGCCAATCGGAGGGACGAAGCGGCACAGAGAAAGAGAAGCGTTGCGAGAGAGGTTTGGGGGGAAAGGGTGGGCCAATAGTGTATGCGCACTGGGCCAACACCACCTTTTGACTGGGCGCTTTTGTCACTGGCTCTCGGGGGGTTGGGGTTTGGGGGAGAAAAGTTGGGGGTGAGAGGGGGGGGGAAATGGCACAGGCCCTCTCTCCACCCCCCCCCCCTTCTACCATACAGCGCAGGAGCAGGCTAGTGTTGAGAGGCTCTGTCATCTGATCCCCGGATGTAGGTTCAGAAACGAATTTCAAGTGACCGCATTTTTTTAATGTGAATTTTACATTATTTGGAGTTATTGCCGGTTTATCCCGACTCCCTTCTTATCCTTTGACGAACTCGGTGACGTACGCGCCTTGTTTCCGGCAGGGATGGGCAGTGCGTGGTCTCGCTCAAAGCGACGCGAGCAGTTTCCTTTGTGTTTATTTTGGTGATCCTTTTGTTGGACGTAAGAAACGTTTCCACTTTTCGAAGCAATCCCGGACGCGAAGACAGTAAGCGGGTCTAGCTTTTTGTGACTGTACTATGTAGCCTCGTGGTGAATGGTTATATATATATATATATATTAGTAGCAGGCAGCCTTACGCGCGCATAGCTTGTGACATTATGATTGTGTTATTTTAAGCTTCCTGTAGATGTGACCCGTCTTTACGTCAGTGCGCGTGGGTTGTTTCCAATAAACGGATCTTGTGTCCACACGATTCTCTACCACTGTTCACCGTATTTTGGTTCGCGCTGATCGCCGCATGCTTCGTGCTGTCCCTGTCCCGGCATCTCCGTTTTTACGTGGTCTACCTCAAAGAAGTAAGTGACAACTCTCCAATGGAAGGCGGCGAGGCTGACGAGCCAACTAAGAAGAGAGCTAAAATATATGACCAGAAATACTTAACTAAATGGGAGGCAGACCCCAAGTATAAAGGATGGCTCGCTGCAAGCAAGAAAGGGGGGCACCACTTCTTTTGCAAGGCCTGCGACGCCGACTGCAAGGGAGGAAACTCGGAGATAGACCGCCACCTTCAAACGGCCAAGCACAAGAAAAACGCTTCAAGCGTTAAAAGCACGCGCACTCTCACGTCGATGCCATTTGTGAGCGGCCAGACTCAACTCGAGAAGTCTGCCAAAGAGGGAGGAATCAGGCTAACAGCATTTGTCGCCGAGCATAACCTGCCGTTTAATATCATGGGACATTTAGTGGACGCAGTAAAGTGAACGTGTCATGACTCTCAGATCGCAAAGAGCATCACATGCGGGAGAACAAAGTGTGCAGCCATCGTCAAGAATGTTCTCGGTGAGCAGAGTTGGGAGGAGCTCTGCGAGCTACTTCGACAAGAAACATTCTCGCTTCTCGTGGACGAGTCCACGGACCGGGGCACAATTAAGCATCTCTCACTTGTGGCCAGAGTGATGAACCAGGACGGTAACGTTATAGACGCGTTTCTGGCCTTAGTTCCAGTCGGCGACGCGTCTGCCAGTGCCCTGTACGAGCATCTAAAAGCGGTGTTCAGCGCTGCCGATATCCCGTACAAAAACAACATGATCGGCTTTGCGGCAGACGGCGCGAACGTGATGATGGGGGCCCATCATTCAGTTGCGTCTCTCTTGAAGGCGGACATTCCGGGCATTTTCATTATGAAATGCGTCTGCCACTCGTTCCACCTCTGCGCATCATACGCGTGCAAGACCCTCCCGAGGGGAGTTGAGGACCTGGGCCGCGACGTCTACAACTACTTTTTGTCTCTAAAGCAAACCTCCGGGTACAAGGAGTTCCAGGCGCTTGCAGACGTAAAACCGCACAAGCTGCTACACCCGAGTCAGACGCGGTGGCTGTCCCTGCAGGTCGTGGTGACACGCCTCCTCGAGCAGATGCCAGCGCTCATTTTATTTTTCAAGAAAGCGGCCACGGAGGATTGCCTGCTCGCTGCGGAGACAATCCTCGACAAACTGCAAGATCCTTCAACGAAGTTGTACCTTGAGTTTTTGGAATACGTGCTGCCTCTCTTCACGAACCTGAACAAAGAGATGCAGTCTGAAGAGACGAGAATCCACCTGCTCCACGGAAAGGTTTCAGGAGTGCTAAAAACCATCTTGGAGTTTTACATGAAGCCAGAATACCTGGAGGCCACCCCGTTGCCCGACGTCCAGTTCAAAGACCCTACCAAGTTTCTGCCTTTGGACTTCATGTACATCAGAGCCAAACCTACAGCAGCGCTGGCAAGTAACCTTCACGGCTTGGATAAGAGTCAGATCCACAATTTTAGGCTGAGGTGTCTAGAATTTTTTATTGAAGCAGCACATCAGATCCATCAGAGGTTCCCCCTGAAGAGTGACCTGATGAAGAATCTACAAGTCTTGGACCCCAAAGTTGTTGCCAACAAGGAAGTTTCATCCATCGCGCCACTAGCGGTGTCTCTCCCACTGCTTGTACCAGCAAGCGAAATCAACGACTTGGACGGAGAATGGAGGCTACTCCGAAACACGGACATGAGCCAACATACGAACTTGGATGCCAGCCAGTTCTGGAACAGTGTGTCTCAAAGAAGGAAGGGCGACGATACACCAGAGTTCCCAGTACTCTCCAGTTTCATGAGAAAACTCTTGTGCCTACCACACTCAAGCGCTGCCGTCGAGCGTGTGTTTTCACAGGTGAATCTGCTGAAGACGAAGCAGAGGAACAGGCTCTTAACGGACGCTCTGTGCGGTTTGCTCCACGCGAAGAGAGCTTTGGTGGCTAGCGCATGTTTGAAGCTTGCGATCACACCCGCACATTTGAAGAGAATGAAAAAAGAAATGACGGGTAGAAGCAGCATGTCGCATGGACCGCATGCCTTGAAAAACAGTAGATAAGATGTTCTTAGTGTTTTTCTACAGAAATAGTGTCTCCCACAAAGCGTACGTGCATGCTTGTCCTTCTGTTTCTTTAATCTTGCCCGTGTTGAATGTGTACTGACATCATAGTGATATTGATGGTATCCTTGCCCCGTCAAGAAATTTTTGTAATGTAGAGAGATAGCAATGAATATTATTTGTGTTCTATCATCTATGGTGCATTTTTTTTATTTTTGCAGAACTGTAAAGAAGTCCCAGCATGATGGTTAAATGGATTGTTGCAACATTAAGCAAAAATATGTAAAAAAAAGAAAGCTGTGTTGTGTGACTTTACGACGGTCTTTTCATCGCCTATAAACAATGCGGAGGGCAAGTTCGTCTGCTTCTTGCGCAGGGGGTAGCAGTGACGTCAGAACGCCGAGCGCTGATTGGCTGATCGCGACCCCCTATCTGAGCGTCGTCTGCTCCTTTGCAACGTCGTCTGCTCGCAACGTCGTCTGCGTCTGTCTTACCTTTCCTGCGACTTTTGAAAGTGCAGAGGCCAGGTTCACAAAACGATCTTATGCCAAAAATATGCGTATGACAAAACTTGAGAACAAATTCGTATTCACGAAACGAAATTTTCGTAAGTTTTGCGAAGGTTACGACAAAATCCTACTGCATGGCCGACAGCGTGGCGGTCGCGACGACCAACGGACGTTTATTTTTCTACGTGTGCTTCTTACGCGTCCCGACTTTAAGCAGCAAGAAAAAAGTAAAAAGCACTTGAAACAGACCACGACAAACAAGAACGCTGGATCCACAAACAAACGGGAAAAGCTCCAACGGCCACGATTCCACCGACGACCAAGCGAGCACGGCAGATAGGCCTAGCAGGAACTCCGACTCGGCGACAGTCTGCCCACGACTGGCTGGCGTGCTGAATGAAATATGCCCGCGCGACCCTTGTGAACCCTTCCCGTCTTATGCTTTGATCGCTGACCTCAATTTTAGATTAAGAGGTCAATTTCTTCCTCTTGTCATCTCCTTGTTTTCCAAGGCAACGGTGAATCTCCGACAGACGCAGGAAAGGTAAAGCAGCCATCGCTTTGACTACCAGACGTAAAGCAGACGACGTTAACCGCGCCAACTCGCCAACGCCGTTAAAGAGTGAGGAGGCTCACCGCACACGAAAGGAGGGAAAAAGTATTTGGGAGGGAACTTGCAGACACTAACATGCTCGCCTCTCGGTTCTTAGCAAACAAACCTCGGCGCCTCGGGATACCTTGCCAGTAAGTCCTTTGACTTCCCTCCTTAAAGCGCGTCTGATACTTGTTAGACAAAAACAACGTACCGCTCAGTTAATTCGTCTGCCCTCTCTGAAAGACTAAGTCAAGCTCGCTCGACTTCCGAAAGTTGCAGGAAAGGTAAGACAGACGCAGACGACGTTGCGAGCAGACGACGTTGCAAAGGAGCAGACGACGCTCAGATAGGGGGTCACGATCAGCCAATCAGGGCTCGACGTTCTGACGTCACCGCTACTTCCTTTCTCATGCGCAGAAGACGAAAATGAGCCCACTTGCGAGGCGTATAAAAAACAAAGTTAGGGATTTTTCGCCCGATCTGGGGAGTTTTTCGGCATCAACCTAGGGATAAGTCGACATCAGGGGTTGGCAACACTGATTTTTGCAACCTCAAAATATTCAATATTGCAGGCAAAGCGGGAAGATTTTGAGTAATCCGAATCAGCGAGGCACGGACGAAAATACCAACAGTGCTTGAGCACGATTTAACGTTCCATACAACACCAAAGATGGGTTCTAGCCAGGTTGAAGGTCGTTAGTCAAAGTGTCTGGTATTTGCAAAGCACACCTGTGATCGACTGTCTGCTTGAAGGATTTTTTGGCTGCACAATTGGAAGGCTACAACAACTGGTCCAAGTAGAAACCCACTGCTTTTTTGATCCATTGCCGAAAGCCAACCTCACGCCAATTGAGGCCCTTAGTTTGTGGTTCAGATTCTTAAAGGGAAGCTACGGAGCTTCTTGAAAAAAAATGAGTTAGAAGTCAATTTTAGTGTATTTTTACCGTGTGAGCCCGAATACCTAAACCATTTGCCGAGCCAATATTGTTAAACGCAAGAGAACGCGAAAGACAGTCGCTGTACGTGACGTCATTGACGGATCTTTTGGCTGCCCAAGGGAGGCGGGGCTTCAGCCCCATTTTGAAATTGCTCTTATGGCCCTCCGGCGCGTCGCATTGAAACATAATTTCGATATCTTTTATTCTCAAGGCCAAATTAACGCAATTCAAGCGTTTTTCTCAAATGCAGAAGTGCTCCATCTTCCCATCAACGTCTCCAAATGATATTTAAACCAGGGTCTCATCCAGTACACAGATGATACCTCGTTTACGGCACTTCTTTCACCCTCCGTCTACCGCCACAAACAGGTTAACCTTGCACGGATCGAGTACTGGGCTACTAATAACTAGCTACAGCTAATTCCTGTCAAAGGTAGTATAACACACTTTTAAAAGACCTTAAACATCTTAAAAAACAGTGGGGACTCAGACCTTAGGTGAACCCACACATCAATGGGCACCAATGTTGGTGTTTCTGTTCACCTATAGTCATGAGTCGCATCAAATATACAATGGTCAGTATCAGTGCACATAAAAAGGATTCACAATGCAAGCTTGGGTGTGTTGGTAAGGCATGATTACTTAAAACGTACAGCGAAACAGACGGGATTGAAGAAAGGAGACAAACGATCGCTGAACCTTAAAATTTTCCTACGGAAACACTTTTCAAACCCCAATTTTAAAAATGCAAGATCAGACAGTTTTTTTGTGTCTCGTCTTTTGCAGGATGTAAGGTGCTCCAGTTGAGGGAGTAGCTCGGCGAGCTGGAGGAGCTGCAGTTGCACTGGTCTTGCCTACAATGTTTTTTTTTTAAACTTGACAATTCATTTCTTGACAATAACCTTGGCTAGAAGTGTTTTGTTTCTACTTATTTACCTCGGTGCTTCAAGTCAAATTCGGCTGAAATCATGGTTGAAAGAGTGCGTGTTGTTAGTGTCGGGTGCAATTTCCTCTGCGTATTGTGGCACTTTTGATGGTATTTTGTGACCATAGAAGAAAGAGTGAGTAAATGTGTAGCACAACATCAAGCGACAACAACAATGAAGACGACAACTAACTCAACAACACCATATTAACTCCCTGAAACAAGAACAGCCGCGCGACGTCAGTGCAACCTGTGCTTCAAGCATCTATGCCTTGGGGGTGTTAGCTGTCTGCATCGAGTGGACTACCTCTTTGGAGACTGCTGCCTTCACCAAAGTGAGCCACTGCACTGCGCTGTGCACCCTCCAAACGGCGCACATCGTCACATCTGCTAGCTGTTGCTAGTCAAGACTGCTGCCTCAGCTATCACCGCCGAGACTTGAACTGCCTTTCTAGACGATAACCGCAAGAATATTTCGTCCAACTTGTATATACCCATTACATAATCACTCATTATAGACGCGACACCGTGGGGCGCCTCTCGCGAGTCAATGCATCACAATCACTATCTCAGTAATACTGCAGTTGAAGTGTGAAAGCACTAAAAGAATGAGGTGCACTGCATGCATGTGCACCTCATTCTTTTAATGCTTTCACACTCCCAACTCCCAACTCAAGCGTGGCCAAACGAGAAACCTTTCCCATTTGACAGCATCTCCAGCAACTTCAGTCCCAGTGCTTGCCTGAAGGTGTTAAAAGATTTTCTCAAGGCACATCAACCCAAGATCGACGCAGCACTCAACGAGACGTGGGACCACCTGACAACAACTAACAGTGACATACTGACAAAAGGACGTCAAACGTGGGACCCCATCAACAGCAGGAGTGTCCCCAGTGCACAGGCATACAGGGAAGTCATAAAGCTGTTTGACGAGAACTGCCCCCACCGAAGTCCAACTCTGCTTGGCTTCATACAGTGCTTTCATGACCTCCTAGGAAAAGACAGTCTGACCTAGCGATCCAGAGAACTCAAAGAGAACACCATAAACACAAGAGATCCTACGACAGGCATCACCAGCAAGGTGATAGTGACAAAACCAGTGGTGACCACCAAGACCTGTCAGGGTGAAGGAGTCTGGGACAGAATCTTTGGGCAAGCCACATCTTTCTGTGCCTACTTGAAAGGAAAAGAGAAAGGAAAGCTTGAGAAGAGAGCCATAGCTTCGGCCAACATGGTCCTAAGAGCCCACTTGTACATCGTGGAAAAGTGTCATCTTTTGCTAAGCCCCACTCAGGGAGGGAGTGTCATCGGAGTGAGAGGAGACGAGAAAAAGAACAAAATTGCTCAAGTGCTCGACTCCATACAAGCATATCTGGGTGAACATGCAATCACAGCGCAAGCCACTGAAGATGTCACAAGATACGAGTGTTTGGCTCCAGAATGCTTTGCTCTCTTGCATTATGTGCTGACCAGTCCAGAGTACAGGGAAGAGCTAGGACTCCCACTTCCTGGAAAGGAAGTGTCGAGTCTTGACGCAATCTTCCGCCACACATTCTCCTGTCGAAGAAGATATGGATGGGTAGGGGGCATCTCGTCCATAATGAGAAAGAAGCGGCCCATATGAAGTGGAACAACGAGTGTCGCAAGATGATGGACGACGTCACCAGAGAGTGGTTTGACAAAACTGCACCTCACCTTGAAGAGGGGTACCTCAATGCGCCGTACGGCATGCTCATGGGGATGCTGAATGCGAGCACAACAATGGCACGGGCGGCTGTTCCATGGAGACTGGAACAAGGCACGGACTGCAAGACTGCCAGGAGCAGTGATGATTCCATGACCGTTTCCTCTGCCCACATCGCTATCAAGTTGTCGTCAAACATGAACCGGTTGTATCACAACCTGAAGATAATTGGCATCAACATGTCGGTAAAAAAGACAAGAGTCTTCCGCACCAAATTCGGTGAGCTAACTTCGTGGCACCAGGATGGAGACTTCGCCGCTCAATATGGCGTCGAGACATCGTCTCTCAGACCGGCTGGGAACAACCCCTCAGATGACTTTCACTCGATCGCCTCCGAAGCAGCGACATCAATGTGTGTCGGCAATAACAACATCTTCAGAGCCCAAGCAAGTAGGTCTGGGCGTGGACAACTGCAAGAGTCTCTGGAAGATCGAAAAGGATGTCGGAAAGCACCCGAATGCGAGTGGAAAGGTGCAAGTGCTCGCCGATGGAGGCCTATCCCCATGGAACTGGTCTACGTGCCATCTCCCTGAAATACCTCTAAAGGAGGAGAAACTGTACCTACTGAAGGTCATGAATTCCGATAACCCCTTTACTGCCTCGTCCAGTGAGGAAACTACATACTCTGTGGAGTTAGGAACATTGACTGAGATGCAGTTCGACATCCCTAGGAATCTCTTCCACTCACAGAAACGATCGAACAGAACCCAAAGATCGATCTTGAGGCGCAAGGAAAATGACTTCAAGAAGGTGTGTGAAGAGGTCACAGAGCTTTTTGAATCCATTGATCCCGTATCTGTGATTCTAACACCGAGAACGTCAGCCCCCATGCAAGACACACTTGTGGCACAGCTTACCGCTGAACATGGAGCTCTGCAATCCATTCAAGTAGAGTTCAGCCGTGAAGAGAACGAAGAGATCCGCCGAACAATAGGACTTCTGAAGGGGATGGACGTCGATTGAAAGAAAAAACGAGCTTGTTATTACCTTGATTCCCATGCAAGTATACGAAACGGCTAGTTCGTGGAATTCTTTTAATTATCTTATTTATTTAATATATTAACTATATATAGGGATTCTATTGGAAATCTGAACCACCCAGGAATCCAAGGATACCTTAATTACAATATTTTATGAAAGATTTCTTTTACAAATTGGAAGTTCCACTTCCGAAGTGAGGTCCCTCAATTTCCTAAAATCAACGACTCACTTTTTTCTCGACTTGAAGACCTAAATGCTGTAATCACACTTAAATTAGAGTCCAGAGAGTGTGGAACACTAATTACCTTCATTAAAAGCAGTGCAAAACCAGATTAAATTACAAAAAAGAAAAATTTCTAAAAAAAAGAACATCAGTTCATCTTTCTCCTCATCGATCTGTTATCACGCTAACGCGGGCAAAATTTCAAGTAGAAAATCTCACGCTTGGCCGTCGCTTGGCCGAGCTGGAAGCGGATATGGCTTTCTTCGGCATCTGTCTTCGGAAAAAGTTTGTGGACCCGGAAAACTTCAAAGCATCTATCGTCAACCAGTGTTCCTTGGTACGCCAAGAAAAAGATCATCAAGGCCTACCGGAACGGAGCCAGCAAAAGGATCCAAAATATCAGAGGAGCCTGCGACAGACTTTGGACGCCTCTCCTGGGAGATGATTTCAAGTACCACCAGGAGTACCATCAATGAAGCAGTTCCAAAAGAGCATTGTTCGACCGATTCTGATATGTGAAGCGCAGACATGTATGGTACAGCCTAAAAAACTCGAAAATTGTTAATAATGGGGCTCGGAAGACGTGGTTTGGGGTTGATGCATGGTGTAAGTTTCAACAGTCTCCTGTCAATTTATGTGGGGAAGCGTTAACATGCAAGACGGAGGAAGCGTTAGCTAAGGGACCAAAGTGTAGTTTAGATGTAAAACCTTTGAGACTTGACGTTTTGTCTACCATTCATACCGTAGCCAGAAAGGTCAGCCCGGAAGAAAAGGTCGCTTTTGTAGATCATGCTATCAGTAGGATGGAGAAAGTCATGGGGGAGGCATATCCGAAGGACTAAAGAAATTTTAGAGAAGCTCAGAGCTCGGACAGCTCACCGGACAAGGACCCGGATTGGGCCGGAAACGCCACACCGCTGCGTGGCGTCTCCGCCTACACGTGGCGCATACGCACAGTGCAAAAAATAAGCTCGTTTGATGGAAACGCAGTTTATCGCTTTTTTTTTTTAATTTTGACGCCAACCTATAGTGAGCACGAGCGGTAGTATCCTGCTCTTTTTTTTTCGTGAACGCTTTGTTTTGTTCATGCGGTTATAGTACAACTGCGCATGTTTTAATAGTTTTTAATGCGATAAGCATTCTTTAGCTGTTTCACCCGGTTTTCGCGATACAATATCTGGCCTCGAATGCACCTTGCGGAGGCGCCGCGCGGCCTTTGCCAACGCAGGATGTCCGCATACGTACGACGTACGACAGTGCAGGCGCCGAACGTATGCGGACGTCGTCCTCGATGTCGTTCTTGAGGTCGTCCTTGAAATAGCCCTAGAGGTCGTTCTAGACATCGCATTGGAAGCCATCCTCTAGGACGTCGTTCTCGATGCCGTCCTTGAGGTCGTCCTTGAGATGGCTCTCTGTTATCTGGGTATTGTTAAATCTTGATACTAAAAAAGCATCAGGGCCAGATAAGATAAGTAACTGCTTTCTGAAAAGATACGCAGAATGGGTAGCAAGATATTCAGTCATCATATATAGTGCATCTCTTCTGCAATGTCAAATGCCAACAGACCGGCTAGGTGCCAAAGTTATTCCAATACTCAAAACAAGCCATATTTGAACAACTATCAACCTATTTCGCTTACCTCGAAATGCTCTAGACTATTGGAACACATTAAGTAAATGCATCAGGACTTGCATGGAAGAGAATAACCTCTTTTTGTACAGCCTCACGGTCTCTAAGCTGAGTGAGATAGTGCACGATTTCGAGAAAGTGATTAACAAAGGTCAAACGGATGCTGTTATTGATTTATCGAAGGACTTCAATAGAGTGCCTCACAGTAAATTAATTCATAAACTTCACGCTACCGGTATTGATTGCAAACTTGTTTCCTGGATAAAGAGCCTATCCGAGTGCATGCGTGCAATTTGTGAAAATCGGTGGAAAGTGTTCAACCCCTCTCAATGTATATTCTGGTGTGCCACTGGCTTGAAAAGAAAAGCTCGATGAGTGCAAGTCCTGCATCAAGTTCGTGCCTGGAAAACAACAAATTGTGCTCGGCGCGGACAAGGCGTTCGCTTACGAACACATCTTCCCACCGGAGGAGTCCCAAGACGTTGTCTACAAACAGGCCGTAGCCAAGCTTGTCGACAAACTCTTCAAAGGTAGGCAAACTTCCCCAGATCACACACCGTAACACACAACATAACACAAGATAACCGCGTATGAATCATTAATTCGGCCTACATTAGTATACGTGAGCATTGTTTAAGACCCTCACCAATTCTATCTATCGTACGGTTTAGATAAAATTCAAAACTGGGGCTTAAGATTTATTTTTTCCAAATATAGGAGGGCAGAAAGCATGTCCAATTTACTTATCAATCTAAATTGCAGTCTTGGACTTGAAGAGATTATTGCGTGCTTAAAGCTCATACATCAACTGTATCAAGATCACCCTAAGACCGCCTATTATTTGAAAAAACCTCATAGTCACTCAAACCGAACTAACCACACTAACATGATAAAACGATGCATCAGCGATAATGACACGTTCAAGTATTTATTCTTAGTTCAGAGCACTAAAGATTGGAACTTACTGCCGGAGGAATTCATCACAATTTGCGAAACGCAGTCGTTCGTGGATAGCTTGGCTAAGCACTTTCAGGAAATTTTAGAATTCACACTATCATTAATTTTACATGTAGAATATCCTTAAAACCATTCACTTTTTTACTGCATTAGCATTTGTTGAATGTAATCAGATTGAAGCATGTGTTGTACAGTACCCTTGTCGAACGAGATGAGATTGTGTTTAATTTCTGTGTCATTGCTTGATTGAAATTTTATATAATGCCATATTAATATACAAAGTTCTCCACTGTCACGTATTTATGTATTCTGTCAAATACAGTGTAACCTGCCAGGGCCTGAAACAGGCCTGCAGTATTTCAAATAAATAAATAACACTGTGCAACAATTAAAGAATGAAAACACCCACGGTACAAGATCTACAATGGCAGGCAGCAGGCGAGAGCCGACGTCCAGAAAATGCGGTACTACTGCAGCTTGTGAAATGCCTCCCGAAAACGGCCACACTGTACACATTCTGCCCCGCATTTCTTCTCCTGGTTCCTTTCCAGCGAATGAAGTACGATACAGATAGACGACAGCTCGGACAGCTTCAAAGCCGAGAACAAGGACCTGGATTGGTCCAGCAATCCGACGACCCGTCGGGTGAGCACGGAGCGAGTTGTTAAAGCTTTCATGGTTTAAACGACAACTATGAAAACGGTATGTGTTGTGTATCCAAGTTATACCGCCCCGGTATAACTTGTCGAGAATATAACACTTTGCCGAGTCTAGAGAATACATGTTTGGAGTATACGGCGTGCAGGGAAGCCCTTATATGAAGAAAAGCTCGCTCAATTTAAGTAAAGATTTGTTGTCGCTTTTCTCAATTGGAGGTGATATGCTGTGTGTGTCTTCTTCTGTGTCTGTAGTCTTGTTGCGCATTCTAATCATTGTGATATGCTACTTAATATTCTGCCATCACAAGTTAGTTAGTGTTACTGCAAGGAGTTAAGGAGAGCATAAAAGAAACAAGATTTTTTTTAAATATTGTTGCGCAATTTTCCTACTTTTTGAGAAATGACTTTATGTATTCATAAACTGCATTTCAAGACACATTCTTACATATTTTGCGACGTTTTGCATAAAGTGGTTTGCCAGAGCCATCTCGCATGCGCAAGAGTATCGGGCACTTTCGGCGCAAATATCGGGAAATATTGCGCGCACTACTGTGCATTTCAAGAGAGTCGACGAGATGCAGGAAGAGATAAGCCAACTAAGCGATCATGACCGCTCCGCTCGAGCCCCTTTCTGCTCAAGCGGGTAGAAAACGCTTCACCATCGTTGAGGATATCCTCCTTTTAAGATAAGTTATCGCAGTAAACCCCTTTCTGAATTCTTCGCGGTGGCACACAGTGGCCGCCAACCCGAACAAAGCGCTCGGGAGAAACTTCAGTATTCGCGGAGTAAGAGACCGCTGCGATCTCCTCCTCGGACGAGCCGATCGCTCAAACTTGAGAAAGTAAGTAGTATTTATTGAGTCCCGTTTGAAACTTTAGAAGCGTTTTAGCATCCTGCCATACTCTGTCCAGCAGCTGGCGCAACTGCGAATCAGCGCGAGCTTGTTTGGAAATGCACATGCCTGTGCCACTAGATATTTCGCGTAGGAAAGCATGTTTCCAAACATGCTTTCCTATGTCGATTCGCAGCCGCCTCCTTGGAAGTCAAGTCACTGAAAAGGTAAGCGAAATTAGACTTTCTGTAGTTAACAACCTTAGCCTTTTTCTTAATCTTGTTTCTATTCATATAACATAGTATCCTAGCCTATATGTGTACTTTGAATGTGCGTAATCCCAGCCCAGCGTAATCCCAGCAGAACGTTCCTGAAACCGTAAGCCAGAATTATATTTTTTGTATATAAGAATGTTAGCCTTTTTCTTAATCTCGGTTCTATTCATATAGCACGGTATCCTAGCCTATAATATGTACCTTGAACGTTCGGAATATTTATTTCTAAATTTATTTATTAAAATTACTCCGTGACGCCCGGCTTTTCAAAGCTCACAAATGATTTCTTTTTTTTTCTTTTTTTTTTCCCTACTCCTCTGTTCGCATTTCATTTATCCCCGATAGTACAAGTGCGTTAGGCCTAGCAGCGGTCTTCACGATGGTGGTCTTTGCCATGGGCTGCTGACTTCTAGCAAGCCAGCGGTCTCGAGCACCTGGCAAGGGCTTCCTGCGTGCCCGACTTCCAGACAAGCTGGCCGAATTTTCAACGGCGCAGGGAGCCCAGCACCACCGTGCTAGACTCCCTGTTAGTTACAGGCCTGCAAGTTTCTTCGGCAACATGTCGGCCCCGAGGGACACTTTATTCATGTGTAAAGAAAGGCCTGGGCGGAAAATTACCTTCTTCAGACCTCCTGCTGCTCAACCCAAGACCTACCCGTCGGACTACTTTCAAAAGAACGGGAAGGCCAAGCCAAAAATAATCCTCTCAAAGAACGCGCTGACCACAGCACAACTACAGCCCTCCCTCTCTGAGGAAATCAACCTGGCGCAGGCTTCAGTGGAGCACGCAAAACTGTTCTTGTATCACTTTGGGAAAGCAATTACCGGGAAGTTGACAGAACGATGGTAGTCTTTTGGAGTGGTAATCGGTGAGGCAAAAGCTGAAATCACCCCGTGGGACATAGTAGAAGTGACATTCTCCGAACTGGAACCGCTCGCCGCCACTGCAACGGCAGGAACCCCTATGTCAGAAGGACTGTTCGGCTTTATACTGTTCTTGTATCGGGCATTATCCGTCCGGGATCGAGGCACATCTTAGTACCGTACAGCGATCCATGCGAAGCCTGCACAGCTTCTAAGCACTCCCCCCTTCCATGACATCCAAATCGGACTTTACAGGAGCAGGGCTCTCCTACTCGAGTTGGGCATCAGACCCAGCTTACATGAGCATGGTCGCCACATTCGACATGTTCTTCTACAAGTTTACAAAAATACTCGCCTCCAAGGGTTGGCGGCAACGTTGGCCGAATGGCAGTCTTTGCAAAAGCGGGTCTTGAAGTTGGTTGGTTGGTTGGTTGATTTGATGTTTATGGCGCAAAAGCTACTAAGGCCATAGAGCGCCAAAAACGAGGCTATTGCTGGAAAAGGTTTGGAGAGAAAAAAGAGGCTTTAGTAGCCAGTGATTAGATAAAAGATGGTAATGGGGTACCAAAAGTTAAAAGGGTGATGGGCATGATCTGTAGGTTCAGAAAGCTACAATCGGTGTAGAAGGCCGATACTATCTAAAAATTTGAAAACATTAGTATGTGTCACAAGAGAATCATCACTTAAGAGCAGAGCTGGGTGAAGTGGGACTTGTTCTTGATACAGTTGCGAAAAATACAAAAGTCGTTCATGATAAGCAGGACATTCAACTAGAATATGAAGCAATGGTGAGGGTGCAGGCTAGCTGGTGTAAATTGAGCATAGTTGTAACCCGAGACTGGGAAGAGATTTGGAAAGAATAGTCAGGAAGTCCGCACCAGAATTGGAATTTACGCTAGAAAGAGAGAAAGCTGGGAGCTTGCAGTTTTTGGATTTGCAGATTCACGTGAAAAATGGTATATGCTGGGAGTACGGAAAACTCATGCCGAAACCTATCCTGCCGCACTCGAGTTGCCACTCCAGGACAGTTAAATGCGGCATTATTAGATCATTATTAGGCAATGCCTTAAACCGATCTTGCACCCACTACGTTAGTAAGGCAGTGGAGAAGCAGATGTGTCGACTGAGGAATGCTGGGTTTTCGGGTGATAGCATAATTGGACAGATAAAAAAGATAGTTTCGGGAAATAAAGAAAGTCTAGAGCCCCGGCGGGGGCGTTGGGCGGTTATCCCGTACCACCATGACATCTCACACAACTTAAAGGCGTGCGCAAAGAAGTTCGGCGCCGACGTAGTTTTTGAGAGGGATTTCAGATTGGACCGGTTGACCCCATTTTTGAGAACACCCAACCAGTGTAAAAGGGCGCACAGAGAGAAGTCTACAGTATGCGCGATCGGTGTAGTGTACGAGATACCAATGAAATGTGGTGTCATTTATGTAGGTCAAACCAAAAGATGTGTGAATGACAGATTATCGGAACATAAAAGAAATGTAAAAAACAATGATACGAATTCGGAAATAGCTAAACATTTGAATGAATGTGCCGACTGCACTCCAGCCTGGGGAGACGTAAAGATTGTAGAAAAAGAAAACAACGACATGAAAAGATTAGTGAGAGAGACCATTAGAATAAAGACGTCTCCCGAATGCATCAGTCACACGTCCGTCCACTTAAGTTCGGAAGCCGAAAAATTTTTGCGGCTGACTGGTTTGAGAGAACCGGGATGACCTCGGGGTTTCACGGTGTGTGTGGGGGACAAGGGTTCTGTCGGCGTCTTTGCGACTGTGTTTGGGAGAGCCGGAGTGACCTCGGGATGTCGCGGTGTGGGCTGTTGACACGGGATCTGTCGGCAACTTGGAGTTGGCGCCATCAAAATTGTTTTTGACTGGAATGTACGGGGGCTTGGGAAAAGGAAGAGGGAAGGGGTGGAGTTTTGGGAAAAGGAAGGGAAAAAGAGGGGGACGAGGGTGGCGAGTGACATATATGTTTGTCCTGTGAAATAAAGTTTGTAGCTGCGTTTGAGACTTCGTCCCTGTCGTTCTGTGTTTTGTCCCTTGTCCGTATCCCCAGTCTCGGGTTACAACTATGCTAGAATATGAAGAATGCTTAAGGTATGCACACTGCTCACAAGTGGGGGCAGCTTCCCCACGAAGGAGGTAGCCATGAGTCAGATGAGTGTGACCAATCCTGAGCCGGCAAAGGACAACCTCAAAAAAGCGTTTTTGGTGGCGTGCACTCTGCCATTCGTTCAAAAGAGGTTTGATCATGTGCAACTTGTTGCCGATTTCTTGGTCCCATTCAGCCTGCCATTTGCACTTAACGTGACGCCTGAGAAGGCCTTTGTAGTCTGCATAAGGAATGCTGTGGAGGTCAACTGTTCGCTTTACACAAGTACTTGCTGCGCGATCTGCTGCCTCATTGCCTGGAATTCCCACGTGGCTGGGAATCCAGCAAAATACAATTTCGTATCCCTGTCTTGAGGCAGCAACAACCTTATTTCGCAGTTCAAGAAGCAGGAAGTGCTTGAGGGGTGTTAGTGAAGACAGCACATGCAATGCACTGAGGGAGTCGGTGTATACGATGGAGCGAGAGAGTTTTTTTATCAAGTATGAAGCCTATGGTAAGAAGCAGACCATAGAGCTCTGCGGTAAAAATAGAAGCAGAGGAGTTGATTCGCCTCACAAGTTGAACTGTCGGGCCAATCATGGAACACCCAGCAGCAGATTCCGTCTTTGTACCATCTGTGTAGAAGCTTACATATTCGGAATACTCACTTTGCAGTGCTAAGAATTCCTGAAGAAACACACCACTAGGAGTATCAGCTTTCTTGTACCGCGTGAGTGAAAGGTCACACTTAATGACAGGGTGCTCCTAAGGTGCTCCTGCAACAGTAGACTGCACTACCGGGGGCCTCCAATCGAGTCCCATGTTCTCACTGGCACTTTTTAACCTCAAAGAGAAGGGAGGCACAATTGTGGCTTTGTTTTGAAACACCCTTTCAGAGCGCATGTCTCCCACAGCCATTCGCGCAGGGTGATCAGAGATGGACCTGACTCTCAGGGAATACATAAAGCCCAGTGAAAATCTTCTCTTCTCAAGAGACAGCTCGTTGGCCTCTGCATACAGACTTGGCACAGGAGACGTACGAAAGGCACCCATCGCCAATCGCAACCCAAGATGATGGATAGGGTGGAGCATTTTTAGAATAGAAGGCCTAGCTGAACCGTAAACAATACTGCCATAGTCCAGTCGTGATCGCACTATTGAGCGATATATCCTCAAAAGGCACGTCCGGTCAGAACCCCAGGATCGGTGGGACAGGACTTTAAGAATATTAAGTGATTTGTGAGCTTTTAATCTTGGATTCTTAATATGGGCACCAAAGGTTAGTTTGCTGTCAAATGTAAGACCCAGAAACTTGGTGCTCAGGCTTCGCAGAAACTGTGGAATTGTTTAGTGCAAGAACAGGTTCTGGAAGTAGTCCGCGCTTCCGAGAAAAGCACACTCAAACTGTTTTATCTGAGGAAAACCTAAACCCATTTTGATTGGCCCAGGTTGATAGCTTATTGATGGTTAGCTGTATTCGTCGCTCACACAGTGACAGATTGCAAGACGACACAGAGATCTGAAGGTCATCTACATAGAGTGAATATTGCACCGATGGGGGGATAGCCAATGCAAGGGAGTTCATTTTGACAATAAACAAAGTGACACTAAGAACGCCTCCCTGAGGAACGCCATTTTCCTGGACAAACACTTTAGATAAAGCTGTTCCTATCTGAACACGAAAGGTGCGCCTGCTGAGGTAGCTCTCAATGGTACTAAGTATTCGACCACGGATACCCATATCATACAAGTCCCTCAGTGTACCAAAACGCCAGGCTGTATCGCAGGCTTTTCCGAGGTCAAAAAATACAGATAGGCAATGTTGTCTATGAACGAAGGCCTCACGCACGACTGTTTCCAGCCGTACTAAATGGTCAAGAGTGGACCGAGACGAACGATAGCCGCATTGGTTCACATCTAGATGTCTGTTTCGTTCAAGGAAATACATCTATCTTCTATTAATTATTCGTTCAAGAGTCTTTCCGAAGCAGCTCGTCAAAGCGATAGGCCTATAACTAGCCGCACAGGATGGATCCTTACCGGGCTTGAGTATGGGTACGATTGTTGCCATTCTCCAGTCCAATGGAAAGTAGCCCTCAAACCAAATACGATTAAAAAGGTATAAAACAATATCAAGTGTGGAAGGATGGAGATGTTGAAGCATATAATAATGAATACCATCTGGACCAGGAGCCGATGACTTAGAGTTTTGGAGCACTATGTTCAGTTCGTGTAAGGTAAAGGGGGCATTATAAGCTTCGCGTTCACCACCGGATGTTTTCAGCACCATACTTTCAGCTTTCCTTTTATGTTGCAGAAAAGCAGGCGAGTACTCCTGCGAGCTGGAAATGAATTCAAAATGCTCGCCACGGATGTTGCCCTGCTCTTCAAGATTGCTTGGGCATTTTCCATTTCTGGAAAGAAGTGGAATAGTGAAAGCATGATATGAGCCATTTACTTTATGAATCCTGTCCCATACTTCCTTGGGAGAAGTACTGCTATTGATAGAGGACACATATTTTTGCCAGCTCTTGCGTTTCGCTTTCCGACGAATGTACCTAGCACGAGCTTTCATTTTTCGGAAAGATATCAGGTTATCCCGAGTTGAGTAACGTCTTAGAACACTCCAAGCTTTGTTTTGCTGTTTGCGACTCTCTTTACAGTCTTCATTCCACCACGGCTTCGGTCGTCTAGGGAGCTGTCCAGACGAACGAGGAATTGACAGTGACGCTGCAGTGAGAATATGGGATGTTAAAAGATGGCTGAGCTCATCAATCGAAAGCTGATCGAGGCGAGAACAGGCCAGGAGTGACGACTGCCTAAAAAGGCTCCAGTCTGCCTTTTCAAACTTCCAGCGTGGATGGTGCGTAGGTGAAGACTGCGGAGTGTCGTTACATTTTAAAATAATGGGGAAGTGGTCACTTCCATGGGGATTCTGATCAACAGTCCATGAAAAATCGAATAGCAGATTTGCACTGCCAATAGAAAGATAGATGCATGTAGATGACAAGGACGAAGGACTAAAATATGTAGGATGGCCAGTATTAAAAATGCATAGTGGATGGGAAAATAATATGGATTCGATTATATGTTTATTAACATATAATCGAATTAATTTCATTAATAATCGATAATTTCATTCATAAAATTAATAATCGAAATAATCGATTATTAATTTTATGGATTCGAAAGAATCCATAAACTAACATGGATTCTTTCCACGTGTATCTGTATGATCACTTCCCCAGAGGGTACTATGAGCGTTAAAATCACCGAGTAAAAGAAAGGGCTCTGGAAGCTGGCTTAAAAGAGAGTCGAGATCCTGTCGCTTCAGAGAAAGAGAAGGTGGAAAATACACTGAACATACAGTTATGGCTTTATGCAACAAGAGACGAACAGCGATAGCTTCGAGTGGTGTCTGTAGCGGAACCTCTGCACACGGAATATGTTTTGGAAGCGCCACTGCAACGCCGCCACAAGAAATGGACGTGCTAGGGCGGTCTTTACGAAACACACTGTAGCGTCTCAGAAAGTTAGTGTGAGATGTATTCAAGTGTGTTTCCTGCAAGCATAAGGCAGATGCCTTATACTTTTCTAAAAAGAACTCAACATCTGCAAGGTTAGTGAATAAGCCACGGCAGTTCCACTGAAGAATTACAGAGCCCATTTTAAAGGATAAAAGACTTCATAAATGAATTAAAGCAATTCTACATGTGCTACACACTAAGGGGGAACCACCGGCTTTTTTCCTTTCTGTTTTGATTTAGCAGTTTGCCATTCCATGTCCTCCTGATCCGAGGAAGGAGCTGAAGATTCGGCAATGTCAACAGCTCCCACTGCATCCTGAACTTTGGACGCAGGTTTGCCAGTTCCGACGTGGTCGGAGACCTGAGCCACGAGTTTCCGGCCCCGGCCAGAGCCCGCCGAAGCAGTCTTCGACGTACCAGGCTGAGACCCTCCCACATTCACGCTTTCCACGTCTTTTGACCTTGATGGAGGAGCAGGTGGGCTCTGCTGCTCCGTAACAAGGCGGGCCGCCTCCGAGGGATTGGAACGACGGCCTCGCTCTCCATCTTGAGAAGAGCCACAGGCACGAGCCTGCCGGTCAGCCAGAGGTCGTGCCTGAATCGACTGGGGAGTCTGTGTGCTCCCAGCGTTACCTGGGGCACCCTGCTTCCCCGCAAGTTGTTTCGGGGCCTGAGAGGGGCCTGCCAAGTCCTCAAGAGAGAACTGAGTGGCCCTGGACTCCGTACGTGGTGCAGGGCCCCTGCGCACCGCGTCGGAGTAGGTACCTTTGGAAATGAAGGAAAACCTTTGTTTGGCCTCAGGGTACGATAAGTTCTCTTTGGCTCGTAAGCTAAGAATTTCCTTTTCTTGACGCCACAGCGGGCAGGACCGAGAGTAAGCAGGGTGAGGACCCTTGCAGTTCGCGCAGGCAACTGGATCTTCACAGACGTCAGCCACATGGTCGTAGCTCCCACACTTTGCACACGTCTCCCTCCCCCGACAGCTGCACGACCCGTGACCAAAACGCTGGCAACGGAAGCATCGCTGTGGGTTCGGGACGTACGGTCTGACACGGCAATTCAGGTAGCCAGCTTTGACGAGTGCAGGAAGCGTGTGACGTTCAAAAGTCAGGATAAGGTGTTTAGTTTTCACCTCTGCGCCGTCACGCCTCGTCATAATGCGTTTGACCGCGACTACTCTAGATGCCCGCAGGCCTTCCAAGATCTCGTCTTCACTGCTGGTAACAAGATAGTCTTCTGAAATCACCCCTCGAATAGTGTTGAGGGTTCTGTGGGTGCTTACTGTTACCGGCACGTCACCTAGGGATATCAATTTTAGAAGAGTAGTGCTCTGGGATTTTTTTGCAACTTCAACGAGCAGATCACCAGAATGCAGTTTCTTCGCTTTGTAATCACCACCTATCTGACTGTCAAGAACTTTCGCTACAAGGAAAGGTGACATCTTTGAGAGAGGATTGTTAGGGACCTCGGAGTGGATCACCATAAATCTTGAAAAAGTTTCGTCTTCTTTATCTTTCACTATGACCGTTCGTTCAGGACGATGCCTCTTAGCGGCACGTCCAGAACTGGGGGTTTGGTTTGGGGGGTTGCCATAAGAGGCGAAGTTTGTTCGGAACCTGTGGTGTGCCGCCCACCACGGAGCCCAACATGGGAATAGATAACGCACCATAACAAAAAGGGCTTTGCTGGAGACGTTATGCTATTAGCACTGCCCAGGAACTATAACCAGGTGTGGGTCTGGACAAGGGGTCTGTCGCCACCCAAGGTTAGCCCTTGCCGCCAAAGGAGTTGAAGAAGGAAAGAAGAGAAATGAGAAGAGTGAAAAGAAGGAGAAGACAAGGGTGAAAGAAGGGAGGGGATAGTAGAAGATGTGGCGACTAGACTGAATCATCCTGGCCGGGCCTTACCAGGACTCCCGTCTATGAGAAGCGGGGGCCGAAGTGGTGTATTGCCTCGCCCGGGAGGCCCCCCCAAGGGTCCAACCCTGCCCCGGGCTCGGCTCAACCATCAGGATGCCCTTTTCCCCAGACACGGGAAAGCCACGCACTGTCAGATGTGGGCGGGCGAACCCGCATGGCTCGGGGTCCGTGGAGACGCCACTCTCCAAACACCTGCTTTCACAGGTGCCCCCTGCGGGGGGTCTTGAAGTCTCCCAGCTTGCGGTCGAGCTTGTAACCGAGTACCGTGAGCACCCTGCCGATCGAAGACATGGTGTGTGCCACTGGTCTGGCTGGCTCCGAGGATGCTGCAGAACGCTTTCCTAAACTCCATCCTTCACATCAGCAGGCTCTTCAGACAACCTGAACAGCTGCGGGCGCACACACTCCATCACCGCCGCTCGTTTCTTCCAGACGCAATTGAGGCCTTTTTTAACACCCAGGGATGTACGCTTCCCCAGTCCAGGAGGCCACAAGCAGACAACGACGATAAGCTGAACGAAGGCAGCAGCCACGTGAAGAATGGTAGCCCCTTGCCTATTTTATCGTTCGCCGCACGCCGCGCCGAAATCGCGGACTTGAGGAGAGCAGCCGGCAACGCTGCCGCAGCCCCCTCCAACATGCCTGCCCTGGGACGGAGGGATGGGGGTGACGCATCTTCTGCGCATCTGCTGACCCCACCGCCTGGACAAGTTCTTCCCCCACCCAGCCTGTCTGGAGGGCCGCCTGTTGGAAATCTCTCCAAATGGGGATTGGTGGGATCGTCGTCGAGTGGGCCTCCAGCATCTCTAAGGTCTGTGTGCGATCACCACGTCAATCTGATTGCCTCCCAAGATGGTGCATGTGATGGGCGAGCGGCACGTCCGGAGCTGATGCTGCTGCGCCTAAAAGCTCGAACCACTGCATTGACTGGGGCATCTGAGATTACCAAGCTGTGCGTCCCTTCGCCATCAACGAGTAAGGCAGCGCTGTTCGTTACGAAGCCGGCACCGGATACCACCTGCAGGGACGTCTCTTCTCAACTGTCCTCCGTCGGAGTCAACAAAGTAAAGCGCCGGCATCTAAAGACCCATTTCAACACATAAGCCTCCTTTTATGTAGCCGTGGCTGCTGAGAATTTTGAGAAACTGGCTGATCCAGCTGAGTGGCCAAAATCCTGCCTCTTTAAACCTCTCAGAGGAACCCTTCGGAGAGACTTGCTCCACGCTTCAGAGGGACCTCTGTTGCAAAAGGACCCAGGAGACGACCTTGCCCTTCCAAACCGACCGGCACGGGTGAACGCCCTGGAGCATTGTTGCCAGGTGGCTACGATCAGCTGCGCCCAGAGACAGAGCAAGAGGCGCCTTGGAGTCGCCAACGCACCTTGGTACACGAGGACGACGTGACCTTCTCTGAAGGATCATCGGGTTCACCCACACCAGTATCATCTGGTCAACTTTGCCGTCCGGCCCCTCTCCACAATTACGCAGTATTACACATGCAAAGTAGGAAAGTCTTGCTTAGACAGCATCCCCTTTTCAATAAACGGCATTTCTCTAAACCGTGATTCAATGAAACGCGCCCGTTCTCTAAAACATGCTTCGGGCCGATCCATAAGGGGTTCGCGAAACACCAAGGTAGTGTCTATTCTACCGGCAGCCGGCAGAATAATTTCCCGATTCTCAGATTTCAAAGATTACCTTTTCTCGGCGTGCACGGGTGGGCCCAGGTGGGTTAACATTTTTGCAATGAGCCGCCACAGACTGCCGTTGCGAAGCGGCGTAAGCGCAGTGCAGGGGTGGGAAGGGGTTAACACGCACCCTCGTTACGTCACTGTTAGAACGTCATTCGGTGTCTATGAAACGTCGACGACTTAACACTCCTTCTGCCTATCAGGGCCATAAACTCTTACAAACGGCTACAAGAGGACCTTTACAAGATTCAAGAATGGTTTGTGTTAAACAGGCTACCCCTCAATGCAGAAAAGTGCTCTGCAATGCTACTCACCACCACCCGACAGCCTCCGCCTCCTCCTGATTTGACTATCAGGAACAGCCCTATCACAAGGACGCAGCGAACAAATCTTTTGGGAGTTACACTTGATCCGCACCTTCATTTTAACCCCCCACATTGCGGAAGTGCTCTCGAAATCGCGACGCACGCTGGGCTTCGTACAACGAGTGTCAAGGGGGGCCGGCCCAAAGGCGCTGCGGAGTTTATACACTGCACTAGTGCTCCCTAAACTTGAGTACTGCTCGTCAGTATGGAGCCCTTTCAGGTCGCCGCAATTGCCTCACTAAAGAACATACTGCTGCGCGCAGCCTATACGCTATACTGCGTCGCCAATCACCGCCGCAGCTGAAACGATACAGACATTGGCACCCCTGAACTTCTTGGAGGTGTGGGGTGGAACTGCCTGTCTGTCCGTAGGCAGGTGGCTTCGCTTCGCCTCCTAGCCTGCACGCTGGGTGGCCCTTCTACATTCCTTCTAAAGTATGTAAGGAAGAGCTGCGCTGGTAAGCTACAACCCCTCCTTGGACGGACGGAGCATCACGGAAGCACGCTCCTTCCGAGAGCTATCGAGCTCTGGCGCTCCCTCCCGAGTGACGTTACACAAGGTACATTGGAAAACAAAGAGGGCATAAAAGAACTATGCAAGTGTGCAACCCTCCATCTCAAAGAACTGTGATGTGACACTCGTTCAGACCCAAATCCCAGTGTACAGAAGGGTTTGTTTTTGGTATGTATGTGTGTGTGGTAGCGGGTACAGTGAGCCTCTACGGCATGGGCAATAGCCTTTTTACTGTAACCCGGGTTTTAGAAACCGAATAAAACATTATTACCGATGGTTGAGAACCACTGCCCTGAACAATGCTTGTACAACCTGATGCTTGAGCGGCACGAGCTCGCTCTTGCAGCTTGTGCTGCGCTGCCACTTCCCCCTTCGGACGTGCCTTTCAAGTTTCAACTTACTTGCAGAGGTTCGCTTGGGTTTGGAGCAGGGTAGAAACGACGGCATCGGAAGCACGAGTTTTGAACACGGCGCCGTCGCAAAACTCGTATCAAGTCGCGTCGCCCAGTGAAGTAGCAGGCAAACTGAAGTTCACCGACTTGAACAGTAGACTTGCAAGTGTAAAGGGCAAGTCCTAGTGTGGCGTCCTTATTCCCGAACGTTCCAAGTTAGGGAATGTTCCAAGCAGGTTCCGTACTGTGTTCAGCCCCCTTGAATGACAAGACAAACGAGCGCGAAAAAGAGCGTGACCACGGATGAACCATGGCATGAAGACCAATGAGTTGTGAAGGAGGAATGGGCGGTAGCCAGAGGCGGTAGCTACCGCTACCTAGCCATCATCTAGGGTGCCTTCATGCTATCTAGCTCAGCAATCGAAAACAAGCGAAAAAAATTTGTGCCAAAAGAATTTGTAATAGGGCTATCCGCAAGACATGGTAACTTTATGGTCTCTGGAGTGTGTACCGCTTGGAGCCACGATTAACCCAGGTCTGCCCAGATCAAGCCCAGATCCAAGACCAGTCTGGCAACGCCCTTCCATTTCCTCCTCCCCTTTTCAAGATGGCAGCGTAGATCGCCTATCTTTTGGTTACTTTTGGCGTTGATTCGGTGTTCGGGTGGTTGCGCGAAACTGGGTAAACAAAGTTCAAAAGCGCGTTTGCCAAGCCGGCTGTCGCCTCCGAGACGATGGAGAAGGCCAAGGGCGCCGACCCGACGTCACCGAACCACAAGGGCCAGGCGCTGAAGCCGGCCAACAACGGGTCGCTGGAGGGGCTCGAGTCCAAGTCGAGCTCACTCAACTCCAAGCTGGGGCCGCGTTCCGTGGGCAGCCACAGTTCTCACTCGCCGTCGCTGTGCTCATCGTCGTCCACGTCTACCGAGAACATGCAGCTCGCTCAGGAGCTCAAGGTGAGCGCGCCGACGCCCCGGGACGTCTCCAGCTGTCTCTCTCCTTGGTTAATCACAATGTAACACCTAAAACTGCATACATTTTTTTTTCTCTCTCTCTTTCGTTGGTTTGCTTGTTTTGTCAGCGGAGTTCTGGTGTTGCCGGTGGCACCTGTGACGGCATGAGTGTGCGATATTGTTGGAAACTGGAAACTGCGGGCACTATAGTTCACACAGAAAGAATAAAACACTGAAATTGACGAAGGACAGACACTCACAGTTCTTGCTGACGGGATGGCAGGGAGGAGGACTGGCCAGCGTGAAATTGACGATGGACAGGCACTCATAGTCATTTCTGACAGGATGGCATGGAGGAGGACGTAACCAGTGACATCAATGCCAAGTTTCACTTGTCCCGCCTTCACCTTCCTAGCGTCCATAACACTTGGGCATCTCCTGAGGCTTGAGCGCGAATGTGTAGCCAAGGCACCTATGAAGGCAAAGAGAGCGTGCTGGAGGCCGGGCCCCAAAAAGACGTGACGCCGTTTCTCACACTGTCGGTGGAGCGCAGTCGCTTGCCTGCCTTACCCGCTGTCCTGTGTTTCCTGCGTCGTCTGCTATGGCCTATTCGGTACAGGATGTTCCCAGCAACCCTTTGGGCGCTGCCGAGGGTGCTGCACGTTTGGTCAAAAGTCTAATGCAGCAATTGCCCTGCCAAGACGCCGAGGATGATTGCGTTCCTCTAATGTCGATTGGAAGAGCGTGGAAGCCATGCCAGAGTCCTACTCTATCTCGTGCTTACGGAGAATTCTCTCTGTGTATTTGGAGCCGTCTTGGAGTGCTTTTTTTTGTTGGTATCTTCTAGGGCTTACAAGTGCGCGCTCGCATTGACCACACGTAACCCTTTGACGATCGAGTTCTTATTCCCAAAGGACATTTCCCAGTGTTTTTTTCTTAATTATCTAGCAGGAGTGTGTACTGGTGCTTGCAGGCTGGTTAAATTTAGGAGCATCAAACGAAAATATTGAAGGTGAAAAGTTGTCACGTATCTTCCGTTTATCTCATTTTGGCACGGCCACTTTCGCAACATTCATGCGGCTTCAGATTTCTAACTGAAGATACTTTACAGAGCTTGTCTGTCAGATGATCAGTTCTCATCTTCTGAATTTAACTCTGAAAAGCATTGGAAATCTGAATTGGAAGAGCTAGTGCTCCAATGGGCACTACCACCAGAGTGGCTGGTATGCGAAGTGATCATTATGTGCATGGAGCGTCTAATTTGAAAACTAGAAATAGCCCAGCGAAGTAACACACCGTGTGAATATGAAGTTTATAGCTTGCCAAAAACATAAGAAATAGCGACACCTCCCGCAATGCGCGTAGGTTCGCATTTAGGCGGTCACTTTCAAGCGTGTAATCACCACTATACATGTACGGCGAAGACGGTTAAAGGGATAATGTGCTCTTAGGTCGCTTCAAATCCATTGAGGGAATTCCACATTAGACACAGCCATTACTCTGTTCGAACATGTTCACACGTGTTTGTCTTCCTTTCTCTCTATGATACATGTCGTCAGAGCTTGACGAATACAGAAAAAGTTCCTGGAAAACTTTTGGATGTCAATTGCATTTTCTGTAAAATTTTTACGGTTTTATTTATTTATATTGCTCACCTTCATCGAGAGTGGTACTGATTCGTAACACATAAAAAGAGATGTCTTTCCCCCACTTTGAAATAACAAATCAAAGGTTACAGTAGCATGCTGCTATGCAGTTTATTCAATAATAACAGCATTGGTGTTGCCAATGCTGTGCATTGGCAACACCAATGCACAGCATACTCATACCTTATGTAGCTAATTTACCTAGCTACAAACTGCACAACTTCCATGGTCTCCCCAGTGCAGTGCCCTACAAGTAAAAGGGTTGCAACGTGCCGGCCTGCAAACTGCCAGTTGAGGGTCCCTGCCGAGTCCCCCCAACCGTACAGGGAGCTTATTGCAGGAAAGGGAGCTGGGAACTTGGTTCCCAACTAGAGGTTCCGAATCAAAGGACCCCGGGTGACCCCCAAAAAATCTGTCCTGCACAGGGGCCTGCTAGTGCACTGAATTCGCTGGCAGGCTCGAGAAACCCCGGTATCTGGCTTCAATTGACCAACAAGGATTGCATCCATGTGTCGAAGGTTGGCCCGAAATTCAAGAGGGATGAGTCAAAAGGAAGACGTTGACCGGCTAGCTGTGGCGTTGTGACCCAAGGAGCTTTAGAAAAATTGCTAGACTCGTGTTTTCACCAACCATTGTGTGTTGCCCACCGTGCCGCAGATATGACGGCGCTCGAAAGAGAGAACCGGTCACCTCATTCGTATTCCGGTCTACAGTTTTTCAGAAGTTAATAGTGGGCCATAGGGAAGCACGGTTGCAAGTGCACTCCTGGTAAGAGTTGCTGTCGAGCTCGATTCGACTCTAATGCTGTGTTTTACCCAAATACACTTTCGCTTCCCTAATTGTTACTGGGAGTGCATTCATCATGCTCTCCCTGTTAACAATGCAATTATTCATCCACTGTTAACTGGGAGTGCATTCATTATGCAACCAGATAACTTCTTTGTTTTGGTTACTCGTTTAAACTTTTTTTTTTACATTATAAATGCATCCCCAACCTGTCTAGTAAATTTGTATATTTGGGTAGGTCATTTCCTTCTTGCGCGGTGCAACAAGGGCCGAAACGGATGAAATTGACGGAGGGCTATATTCAGTGAAGCCATTTCCCAATGAAAACAACCAAGTTTCTGCATATCATTGCAGAATGCCCACGCGCAACTCGGTCATCAGGTATTCCCAGTTGCTTCATTGAATCTGAGTGTGAAAGGAGCTGCAATCGCGCATCTTTTTTCCAGCCTCCTCTAAAGTCGCTGGATCCGGTGAAAGTAGCGCCAATGTTCCCATGTGGTCACCATTTTGGTCTCTGGAATGAGCAGCTTCTCCTTGACTTCTCTAGCTGCTGTGAGCCATTCCAAAGTCGCAGTGACAGATTGCTTTATAAAGGGATTTATTTACTTATTCATTCATAATACCTTACAGGCTCATGCAGAGCATTAGGTAAGGGGGCCACAAAAAATTTTGAAATTCAATATATAGACAAAAAAAATAGAGGACACAAAGCACAAAACTCAAAAACAAGTTTTTCTAATAAGTCCCACGTGACTACCTGCTAGCAAACCGCAACGCTTGTGTCCTTAGTCACGTGGGACTTGTGAAAATCTTGCGCGCTTTCTTTAAAGCTTGAAAGAATTAGACACGCAAAGCCTACCTTGATGGAAATGACTCAGTGGGATGTTGTTCAACATGCTCCAAAACCCTTGTATGGATGCGTTTGTGCACAAATTAATATTTAAAAAGTTGGATAATTAATCTGCGTTTGGCACATGTAGTGCACGTCAGCTCTTTTGAAGTCTCAGCACAAGTCAGCCAAAACACCCTGTATAGTGCCAATAACGCTTATATTGGTGAGGAATGCTTTCAGTACAATGACGCGCCATTGCAATCTAGGTGCGGCTGCTTCAGAACGACCCTTTTGACGCTTCGAAGATTTGGAATGGCCGAAATGGCGATTGCCGTGGCAATGTTTAACGAATTGCCTCTCGAGGTTTTTGGTTGTCGTTATGTTAGTTTCTGTTCGTGTCCAGCTAGCAGGCAAGGAGGGCAATGGTGCTGTTTTCTCAGGATCCAGTGACCTTAGGCTTCTTGTCACAGAGGTGCACTCTGTGGTGAAATAAAACCGACTGACTGCAGATGCGGGAAGTGTCCAAGGTGCCGAAGTCCCAGGAGCCTCCGCTGCTGCCCGGGGAGCAGCCCCACGTTGTCCAGAAGGGTCAGTCTTTGGATTTGATGGATGGATGGATATTGGCTGTTCCCTTTATACCGGGTGGTAGCTTGCGCCACAAGTTTAAATTAATTCATTAAAAAAAAAACTTTTTTTTTTTTTTTTCTGCAACTATCACCGGGTAGGTAGAGTACTTTCCAGGAAGACCTTTGGGGGATCGGGCAAAAGAAACTCGGCACGCAAACATTGTTTCACAAAAAAGGTTTATATTAATTATTTCGAGAGCTTGACTCAGAGCCGGTGAAATTCAAGAAATAGAGCAAAAACGGTGGCAGTGTATTTCATGTCTTATACCGGCCTGCTCTTCGTCCGCGTGCTGGTTTGCAAGCTCGCTCCCAGGTGGCGTGGGGAATGCGAAAACGCTGAGAACTTCATAAGAGGGGCTGGCAACAAGCAGGATAATAGTGATAAATATTCATTTTTAAAAAAGTAAATGGTTGATGATACAGTTTCAGTTTGCATTTGGAAGTAAGTTAACTTTTCTGTTTGAGAAAAAGTAAATTCGAAAGCAGACAAGTGTTTGTTCAATTTTGTCGTCTGTTATTTGTTCGCTCCTTTTTACATGCCTCCCATTCCGAGCACGAATGTCCAAACAGATAGCAGACAACAAAATGAAACAATCATTCGTCTGCTTCAATTTAGTTTTTATCAAGCGGAAAAGTTTGCTTGTTTCTAAATGCAAACTGAAACTGCATCGTTCATATGTTTCGTTAAAATCATTCATTATTGCAGTCATCCTGCTCATCACCAGCCACTCGTATGACCATGAGATAAAACAGCGCAAAAAGGTACAAAACGAAGTTACAAACCGGACAAGACAGAGCGCTGTCCGGTTTATCTACTACCAACTAGCAACCAAACAACAACTACCAACTACCCAAACTCTCAACATCATTACACTCGCATGACATTTTCGGCATCCCTCTGTTCACCACGCCACCTGGGAGCGAGCTTGCAATCCAGTGTGCAGACAAAGAGCAGGTCGGTATCGGACATGAATGTAGGAAGAGGAGGAGGTGACATACTGGCTCAAGCTAGCCAAACGAGAAAATTCCAAGTGAAGCCTGAAGTGGATGTCGCGGTCGGTGGGAATGCCCCCAAGGCTGTCCTTTCCTTCCAACCGCGTCTTTTGGTTTTGTTCGTTCTTTGTCGTTGGGCAGCCCCAGCCAATTCGGCGCCTATGTATACACGACGCAACTCCTCACCCTGCACGTCACCGTTCCCCTCCCGAAAGTCGCGCCGGCTCCGATTGCTATTAGCATTCGCTGCGCTCCGTCGTAAGGGGAGACGGAATGTGGGTGGTATTGCCTCCACCCTTGCCGTTCCCTTCCTTGATTCTTCAGCTGTCAGAATCTGGGAACGTTGCATGACTCTGTCCAACCCGGTACGGTGTGCTCTCCTCCCCTTGCAGCCAGGGACGTGACCTACCTGTGCCCGTTCCAGGGACCAATCCGTGGCTGCCTCTTCATCACAAACTACAAGCTGTACTTCAGGGGCATTGACAAGGTGGGCAGACTTGCACGAGAAACGTTCGTCTTTGTTGTGTGCGGTGGACAATATAATGAAAGGAGCCTTTTGTGAGTCTCTGCGTCGTTAGAAAAGACAAGTTTACGGAATTCGTTGACGTTTCATTGAAGAATTAGTCGTTTGGACTGCAGGCCGCCGATATTTGGAGTAGCCCGTGGCGGTGTATTCGAAAGAAAGGTGTAGGGATGGGCACCTCTCGTTTACTAGCCGCTACTAACCCTCTGATGACTGCTAACCCCAGAAACTCTGCTCTGCTCTGAAGCAGGTTTATTGAGGAAGAATTTGCTATAGACGGTCATTCACATATTCATTTCATTTGTCTTTCCTCATAAATCCTGATATCATACTTTTTGGATCATGTCAAAATTTGGCTTTAGGAATTCATTCCGTATTCCAAGAGAAGGCAATATCATGATATGCATCATTGTGAGAGGGAGGCAAAAGTAGGTGTTTTGGGAACTACCTGGTACGGCGACGGCGGTGGCCCAACACCGCATCTAAAGCTGGGCAAGTCACATTTTCCAATTGTAACAATTTCCAATAATACCCTTTTTAATATTCAGTGTCATTTGGTGGCTCCAAATGTAGTTTCACTCTTGACAAACTAATGACGGTCATGAACTGAACCAACTAAAACAAGCATTTTTTCCTTTTTCTCTTACTCCCCCACCACCCTTCAAAAGTCAGGTAGCGTCTGGTCTATCAATGGAGATCCGGACCTCTCTTGGCTTCCCCATTTCCCTTCAACCCCAAAATAAACGAACATAAAGCCGTATTTCATTTGGAACCGTTGGTTTTGTACGTCGATGGCAGACGAGAATTGGTACTACTTCGACAAGCTCATAATTCATTCCTGATTTGTTTCAGTTTCGACGGTGTAAGTATAATAACGGACTGGTACAAAGTGGCGACCGGTACAAAGGGCCTTGAGCCGAACTTGTGCCAAGACATTGATTGGACCACGCTCTGAAATAAATGCTGATGCAGCCGTTGCATCTAATTCATACATCGCATTTTTCCGACGTCTCGAACGTACTAGCCTCGTATATCCTTCGCGTGCTAGCATCTTCGACTTCTTTCTTCGTCCACCTCAAGAGGGCCGCCATTCGTTTGGCACAGATGCCGTACACCGAGACAACGATAATGATTAAAGTTACCAGACTGAATTTCGAAAGGGGTCTATTGCACCCACTCTGCACTAAGCAACAGAACAGCGGCACCCGCGAGACTGTCGGGGAACGGAGCATCGGTACATCCGATGCCCATTTAGGGCCGCTCAGTCACTTCCCTCCCCTCCACCGAACAGGAGCCCAAGTTCACGATGGAGGTGCCCCTGGGGGTAGTGAGCCGCATCGAGAAGGTGGGCTACGCCTCGAGCCGGGGCGAGAACTCGTACGGCATCGAGCTGTTCTGCAAGGACCTGCGCAACCTCAAGTTTGCCCACAAGCAGGAGAACCACTCACGCAGGGACATCTTCGACAAGCTTCACAAGTTCGCCTTCCCCCTCTCCAACGGGCTGGTGAGCTGGTCACAAGACTCTGGCCGGCCTTGTGCTGGCCCCTGGCCACGGTGTAACATGTGTACGAGTGGACACCTCCCCTCGCGCTGGTCGCAGTTGTTAGGTAAAATCCCCTCCTCGCCTTGGGTGCAAGCGGCGACCCTGGATGACTCTTTGAGAAGCGGCTAGTAATGGGCTGTTGCAGGCCCGGCGTCCTGCGCCTCTTTATGGGAGACATACTTCTAGGCACTTGCACTACACGCGTTGCTTAGACACGGCTTTATCATTGACCCTAGTGTTGTACCTCAATGGCGACGAGAACTGCTTTACAAACGTGTCGAGGCTGAGGGATTTCTGGTACGGTGCTCGAGAGGTTTCAGAGGGATTTCTGGTACGGTGCTTTGGAGAATATGGTTGCAGTCTCGAGCACGTGAAAGGAGTTGAAGGGAGGGAGCTTAGAGAATTGTAGTGCAGAAAATAGTCACACCTGAACTAATGTCAACTCCTAAAAAACTTATTTCTTCAGTGCCTGGATGGGATGCATATGTCACAAAATGAATTTTGTAAAAAAAAAAAAACAATGCAGTTCAATATTTTTACAGCGAAGCTGTTTATGGCTACGGTTCTATGGATTTTTCTTGCGCGTGACCAAAACCTCTACAATCGCACTGCCACACGTGTACGCCTTCCCTGTATAAAAGACTAAGTAAATAACCAAAATAAAGCGTTAACGAACGCGCGTGCAAGATGCCATTTGTTTTAGGCTTTTGCTTTAGAACAGTTACTGCTGCAGACGCCGGCACGGGCGGCGCGTGGAATACCATTCCTTGCATTCTCCTTGATGCTTGAGTAAAAGGTCTATTCATTAGATTAGTTATCAGTAGGCACCATTTTCAAGATCAGTAGACTCTCGGGTAGATAATAAAGGTTTCTCAAAGATTTGCCGCTGTGCGACCCACGTCGGCCGTATCTATGCTCGCACCACCCTCTCTTTGTCATCGTTCCAAGCGCTTGCGTGCCTAGTTTCCTTTCCTTCCTGTCTTCCGGGATGGTGGTCCCGTCGTGCATGTCCACTTTCCGCCGGGTGGCTGTCCCGTCGCGTGTGTCTAGTTTCCTCCGTCTCCTCGGGGCGAGTCTGTGTCGTCTGCTAAACAGCTTTGCTGGTCATCCAGCTTCACAGAGTGGAATGGCTCATGAGTGTTTTGTTTTCAGTCTCTATTGTTTTTAGATTAGGGCAGGGTAGGGTAGGGTAGGGTAGGGTAGGGTAGGGTAGGGTAGGGTCTCGTGACTCAATTTTGAGTCATGAGACTCGTCTCGTGATGGAAATATTGCACTTTAAAGTTTTGGGTTCGTGACACAACTTTGAGTCTCGAGATTCAGAATTGAGTCTTGTGACATAAATATTGCACTTCACAATTTTCTTTTTTTTTTGGAAGGGGGAGGGGGAGGGGCGGGTATTTTGTGACATACTCATTCTATTCGCCCACTTCAAAAATTTTCTGGAAGTTCAGTGTTTCCTTAAGACGTCGCTGCAGTCACCGCGTCTCAGTCGATCGTGCTTGGGAAGTGACGTGTTGGGGTCACCTGTGTGCAGCCCCTGTTTGCCTTTGAGTACGGCGGGCGCTTCACGGCCAACGGCTGGGCTGTGTACGACCCAGTGGCGGAGTACCGCCGGCAGGGCCTGCCCACCGAGAGCTGGCGAGTGAGCCGCGCCAACGAGGGCTACCGCCTCTGCGACACCTACCCCGCCCTGGTGAGTCGGGGCAATGTTGCTCGATCAAAGTAGGCCGACGAGCTTCTTAGAATGCCCGGTACCCTTTCGCAGCGTGTTTGTTCGGTAGATCTCACTACGCCGTCGACCCAATCCATGTGGAAAGAGGCAATGGAATTGGTGGAACGTTTATGCACAGTGCCTGCGGTGAAAAGGGATTTTATTGCGGTATTTATGGTGGACGTAAAGTTTGCATGAAGGTTTGTGCAGAAAGAGCGTCGTTCACAAAGGACCCCTCTCCGTTGCCCGTGGTAGCGGTGTCGCCGGCAACGCTAGGAACGCCATCCTCCCATACTGGCTCTCGTGCGAGCAATGGAGAAATACCGTTTTCATGCGATGTTTTTTTGTGGAGCTTGTCGACCGATAGATTTAAGAACGTTGAGTGGGTGCACGTATTTGGCACACGGGGAGGTCCGACCTCTCGCGTGGACGTCGAGACAAAAAGGAAAGCGCATTTAAGACTGAAGCCTCCACTAGTTGGTAAAACGTGCTTTCAGACGACGGGGATATTTTTTTCATATTCCCCTTACATGCCATACTCGCCGTGTGGAAGCAAATGTTTAACATACATATTCCTGTTATCTTTGCTCTTTTGCACCCTCACCTGCTAGGGGCTATCCAGAAAAGCTTGAGTATATTCTAAATAAAATTATACCTACCAATGAAGTGGCAGTAAATTGTTGTTTTGTCACCGACCATTGCTGACCGAATAGCGCTTCTTTGCAGCTGGCCGTCCCAGCGGCTGCGGACGACAGCCTTCTGGAAGCGGTGGCCGCCTTCAGGAGCCGGGGTCGCATCCCGGTGAGTGTTCGCCTTCCAGTCTCTTCCCGAGGGGGACAGTCAGTCACTTCTGGGGTCATGTTCGGAGCAGCCGAAGACCAGAGGACGCTCTAACACAGGGGTCTCAAACACGCAGCCCGCGGGCCACATGCGGCCCGCGACTCTCTGGGATGCGGCCCACAAGCCTCCCGCGGATTCGAGCCCGCGTTCCCATGCCTCGAGCACCATTAATAATAGTTTTATATTGTAGATTCATTTTCGTTCAAAAAAGAGCTCTGCTCACATAACATGTTCACACATTTTTTACTATTCTGTTTTCTTTTTGACGGAGTACTACTTCGCCTAAATATTTGCTTCTCGGCCCTCTCTCATGTAAATCAGCCGGAACAGCACTGCCACAAATAGGTCACAAGTGCGAGCTCTTTGCTCAAGACGGCACCTCGGCTGCACAAATTCTTGCTCAGCAGGAGCTACTGCTGATGATAAAGCTATGAGCTTGAGCTTCTAGCTGACAGAAATACATTTTAATCAAAGTGTTTTCTTATAATGCTGCCATAAGAATCCTGAGGAAAGAGAAACTGCCATATGAAGATTTTTTTTTTTTATTTTTTTTTTTTATGCTTGTTGAGTTTTGTGATTTGTGCGACGGGTCAAGGACAGTGTGCTTGTTCTCGCTCTATTGAAAACTGCCAGTGTTTTAAATTTGCTGATAACATCAGGCGTGGGCCCGAAGTAGTCATATATGCAAATGAAAGCTAAAAATGGCAAAACGGTGAGCTTACAAATAGTAGAAAGCAGAAGGTTTCTTCTCTAAAAAATCTCTGTGGTATTACTGGGACAGTCGACGTTTGCAGCGTGAATCAACACTGCTATTTGTTTGTTTATATTTTTGTCCCAAAATAGCAAAATATTGCCCCGAAAGGACGAACGCCAACTTTGGCCTTTGTCCTTTTGGGGGTGAGCAATCTGGGCCCCACACTTGAATGAGTTTGAGACCCCTGCTCTAACACGTTGTGTATGTAGTGAAGGATCCTGGGATTCTTTGAATTGCGCTGCTCCGTTGTTCTGGAGACAGCAATGAAGGTGAACAGAACGTTGAAGGAGTGGTCGATAAAGCGGGCCGTATACTTTTGCAGTCATCTCCCCTTGAAGTCGAGAGATCATAACGCTTTCAAAAACGTTTTTAGGTTTTTTGACGTTTGTAACAAGTTAAGGGGAGGAGGAATCCAGGTGCTTATAGTCGATGACAAGAAAGGAGCACAGTCAGAGGTTCCGCATGCTTTTCGAGTGGCCTTACGTGAGTCGAAATGCAGGTGTGTCAACTGCTCTTTTAATGAAAAATTGTAGTGGCTTAGCTCAGCTATGCCAGGATATACGTAGTGTGAGCTTATGCGCACACAATGAGAGGCGCTATCAAGCGGCTCCGGTGCAGCGTCAGACTTGGCTACTGCGCAGCGGAGGCGCACAGCTGGGCATGCAGCGGCGCCAGTGCGTCTGCTGCGGCTATGACGTCACTCCTCTGAAATGCGCAGACCGGGGAGGCGCGCGCAATGGTGGCGGAACGCGCGATGCGGCGGCGGCTCCGGAGCACCAGCTGTGCGCCTTGTGACGTCACTGCTCTTCGTGCTTGCGCAGCATGGCTCTTTGACAGCCACGCGAAACTGCTCAACCTCGGCCAGTGTAGCTCACGCTACAAAATGAGACTTCTAAAACTTGCACGTAGCTTAAGAACAAATGCGAGTGTCTTATGATGTGTGTGTATTTGATTTTGACGTTAGCAGCAGTTCTGATACGGTTCATTTTTCTGTAAACGAGCAAAATGCGGTGTTCTTTCATTCTGCTCACATTCTCAAACGAAGTCAGTTGATTGGGTGCACGCGACAGTTTTTTGTGGCACTTGCTGGGGTACTGGCATTTGCAGAATATATTTGTTATTTATCTATTTGCAAATATCCTAAGGGTTCCTAGGGTCATTACAGAGGGGAGGGGTCGGTTATTACGAGGCAAAACTTGGTGCTACCGGTGATAGCGACGACGTTATTGGAAAGGCCATTCCAGTCCACGCCAGTTTCAGGTAGAGGTGAATGCCAGTAGGATCTGATTTTGGCCTTGGGTCGGTCAATCTTGCTCAAGTGGTCGACTCTCAAAAGAACATAGGTGGACGGACTAAGGAGAGATTGTTTAAAAAAGATTGCAAACAACCACACAAAGTAGGGTGCGATTGACGGAGGCAGCTGCTGCATTGTGGAAAGGCACGTTGAAGGAGATTTGCCTGCAGCCAGTGTGATGTACAATGTTTGCAATGGGTTCTTTGCTTTCAGTCAAATTGATATAGGAGACGTGCTCGAGGAGATTCATGCTTTGGTGGAATGATTGTGCGAGATGTTCCATGTGTCAAAAAAGGACACAGGGACATGCTTCTTTTTTTTTTTTGGCTGAAACACTCTTTCAGAGCGGGAGTGCCCGTGACCGCACCGCACCCGCTTTGGAAGAAGCGGAAGTATGTACGCGAGCGGTTCCGTAGAAGCGCGGAGAGTACACGAAAACAGAATCTGGGCTGCGGGAGGTGAGGGATCGTGTCCGCATGGTGCCACCACGTGGGTACTTCTCAACGGCGGCTGCGGGGGAGAAAGAGAGAGCATCGCCAAAGCGAGAACAGCAACGGCCTACAGGAGAGAAGGAAGGGGGAGCGAGAGAGAGCCTTACCATGTATGAGGAGCAACGGGGAGAGGTAGAGCAGTGCCTCCGCTGTAGAGTGGGTTTTCATTCGTACGTGAGCATTCTTTTGCCGAGAAGGGGCACCGACAGCTATCAGCGTAAAATGGAGACATTGTCCTCTTAGGCCTGTTGTCCCCCCTTCGCGTTGCCCCACTGTCTCCCGCACTGCACCCTCCTGTCCGCGTCCCAAGCAGCCGTGTCCGCAGGTGCTCTCGTGGATCCACCCGGAGAGCCAGGCGACGATCACGCGCTGCAGCCAGCCCAACGTGGGGGTGAGCGGGAAGCGCAGCACGGAGGACGAGAGCTACGTCCAGATGATCATGGACGCCAACGCCCAGTCGCACAAGCTCTTCATCATGGACGCTCGGCCCAGCGTCAATGCCGTCGCCAACAAGGTGGGGCCCGCCTTTTTGGTTTGGAACGGATTTAGGGCCGATTCCTTTGTATCGAGGAGAGGGGGATGGCCAGCTGCTGGAAGTGTCGCGGGTGTCTTTCTGAAGTGGTGTTGGGTACATAGTAACATGAGCACGTAGTAATCCGAGTGCATAGTAACTGGAGCACGTAGTTATGCGAGTACACGGTAGCTATAAGGGCTGTCAGCCCTGTCCTTCCATTGGTCCGGACATAGAGCATCAGATTATGGAGCAAAAGATGCAGGATTCGATGCCCGGCGAGGGGATGTGAACATGAAAGTGAGAGGATGTGAAAGACGTAACTCGGTAGGCGCCATGTGATGACAAAATGTAGGCCTTTGACGAATGAATGAAGGAGTATCCATGTGGCAGGCGAAGGGCGGGGGCTACGAGAGCGAAGAGGCGTACCGGTGTGCGGAGCTGTGCTTCCTGGACATCCACAACATCCACGTGATGCGTGAGAGCCTGCGCAAGCTGAAGGAGGCCTGCTTCCCGGCAATGGAGGAGTCCCGCTGGCTCTCGACCCTGGAGGCCACCCACTGGCTGGAGCACCTCCGGGCCGTGCTGGCCGGGGCCCTCAGGGTGGCCCACCGTCTGGAGGGGGCCAAGTGCTCCGTGGTGGTGCACTGCAGCGACGGCTGGGACCGCACCGCGCAGGTTCGCTCTTGGCTCCTTTGGTCGACCGGTTTGTTTGCCGGTTTGTTCGTTGATTGATTGATTGGTTTATTGATTTATTGATTGGTTCCTTCACCTGTTCAATGTTTGATGGATTGATTGGTTTATCTGTTTTTGTTAATAGATTAACTAACTAAATAGCGTATTCAATTGATTGTCACCTGTTCATTTGTTGATGGATAGATGGGTTCATTTGTTTGTTGATAGGTTCATTTGTTTGTTTGTTAATTGACTAATAAACTAACTGATGTATTTTTTATATTTATTTCGGGGTTTATATTATTACAATGGTTCACGCAGGGAGTGCAAAACAAAAGCAGTAGCAATACCCGTGCTCAACACTAAACGAGCATACATACCGTCTTTATGTTGTGTGTACTCCCTCACATGTAATGCCCTTAAATGGGCCTTTGAAGTTTTGCTTGTTTTGTGGGTGTGCGTAGGGCCTGGAACTCTTAATTCTCTTAAATTGCGAGAAACCCCTCGTAGTAATTGAAGTAATCGTGAGAGGAAGAGGTTTTTTACGTCCTTAATGCTATTTATTGAATGCTGTCTGAAGTCATGAGGTCATACGCCCACTGCACTATCTCTTGATGCATTATGATCCATCCCGTCATGTCATGAGTCCACGAAGAGGGGTCTACGCTTCGTCATTCTCAAGCCAGCTGCGCGTGCCGATGGTCGCCTGCGGGTTAAGTATGCTGGACTAAGTAGGACTCGCCACCAACAGTCGCCTGTGCACTAAGTTTTGTTGGACTAAGCATGATGCGCCACCAATGGTCGCCTGCAGACTAAAGCGCCGTTCACACTCTTGCGACTAAGTAAGACCGAGAGATACCAGACCGGTTTTTAAGCCTCTTGCGACTTTTAGGACCGGATGCGATGCAGCAGAGCTGGTCCTAAGAAGTCGCAAGAGGCTTAAAATCCGGTCTGGTCTCTCTCGGTCTTACTCGGTCGCAAGAGTGTGAACGGGCCTTAAAGGACACATGCAAAGAAAGAAAACATTTTTTTTAAGCAGCTTAGATGGAAAAAGGATATCATAAAACAATTTTACAACCAAGAAAAAAATTTTTAGAACTATATTTACGGCGCTATACGATTTTGTACTTGGCGTCGGCGGGCGCCGCGGAAAAGTGGCCCTTGACGGCCCCATATTTGTCACGTGGTGCTTGCGCTCTTTCAGAAGCTTGCTATGGCCTCTAAAAGTAACTTATTCATCTTTGTTTGAAGTATAACAAAAAACTAAGATGAATAAATAACTTTTAGAGCCCGAAGGAAACTCCTGAAAAAGCGCGAGCAGACGTGATAAACCTGTGCGCCGGTCAGACGACGGCGGCGGCGCCCCGAAGCAGACGAACTTGTGCGGCGGCGGCGACGGTGGCGTGGAGAAACGCATTGAAGCGGTTATCGCACAACGCTCAGCGTGCGGCGGCGAGGCAGCGCGCGGGCCTACCACGTGACCAGCGGCGGCTCCCGCGAGCGCCAACCACAAATTCGTATAGCGCCGTAAATATAGCTCTAAACATTTTTTTTCTTCATTGTAAAATCGTATTATGACATCATTTTTCCATCTAAGCTGTCTAAAAAAAATATTTTTTTCCTTTGCATGTGTATTTAGGTACGGTGGAATAAGTGTAACTCGCCGCCGCCTGTCGCCTGCGGACTAGTTTTTGCTTTGCTAAATATTACGCCACCGACGATCACCTGCTAAGTTTGCTAGACTAAGTATGACTCGCCACCGACGGTCACCTGAATACTAAGTATGACTCACTGTCGACGGTCACCTGTGGACTAAGTATTACTCACCCCTGACAGTTGCCTGTAGACTAAGTGTACTGGACTAAGTATGACATGCCGCCAACGATCATCTGCAAACTATGTAGGCCTGCTGACTATGTATGCTGGACAAAGTGTGACTTGCCATCAACTATCGCGTGCGAACTAAGTATGCTGGACTAAGTATGACTCGCCGTCAGTGGTCGCCTGCATACTAAGTATATGGACGTATGTAAGCTGAACTATGCATCACTCGCCGCAGACATTCGCGTGTTACTGCAGGCTACCGATAACAGCAAGTCGTGCTTAGTCCAGCCGCTTGCGCTACTTCCATCTCCTCCTCATGGCACCGAGGAAACAAGTCGAGCTACGGATCACGTGGTCCGGGGCTCGACTCTCAGTGAGCCTCTTGGTCGATAGATCGGGGTCCAGCTGCCAACTGTTTCGGCGGGTGCGTCCCGCATGTGCAGCTGACCAGCCTGGCAATGCTGATGCTGGACCCGTACTACCGCACCATCAAGGGCTACGAGGTGCTCATCGAGAAAGAGTGGCTCAGCTTCGGACACAAGTTCGCGCAGGTAAGAAGCCTCTCTCTCGTCGCTTTCTCCGCAGCGACGCGACTGCCGCGCTCGGCTGCGCACGCGGCAGTACAGGGGTGTCCCCCTCCCCCACCATTTGTGTTTTAAGTTGGAGTTGTGTTTGTGCGCCACACCTGCTATTACTTGGTGAAAGGTTGCGATATTTCTAAACGAGTCAATCTTTTTTCTTTTCTTTTTTCTGGTTGTTTGAGGGGGCTCTTGTGAATCTTAGAAACTTGGTAGTGTCGATTTGAATACCTTAAAAATTTTCCCCATTCCTGTGCTGCCGTGACAAAGGTGGTGATAGCACATCATGTGTTGTGTCTCGGTGATGTTACTCTGAGTTACTTGGTGCGTACCGTATTTTTTTGCGCCACACCAAAATTTACTATACAAAATTAAAAGCAAAGTAGGTGCGCGGGCAGTGCAGCTTCATGGCAATGCACGCGAAGTTGGAGGGTTAGATTCCCCAGAGTCCCTCCTCTCCAGTCTCTCCTCTCCAGTCTCTCCTAGGGACTTTCTTCCTATCTTTTCCTCCTTTCTTCTCCTCCTTTTCTTGGATAGCAATCTTTGCTTTGTTTTTGCAGGCTCTGACTCTATTGCGGCGTAGAAGGGTATAGTGGGCTCACCGCCTCACTCTCACTGATGCGCTTCATGTCGGAGCCCGGAGATGGCACCCCAATCGACCTCTCCCGAAGTATTTTCACGTTTGCGTACGCATCACTGCGGTTTGCATCAAAATTCTGAGCAATTGTTGCGTTCCCAGTTCTCCATGCTCTTGGAAATTATTTATTTCTTTATGCGTGTAAATTATCATACAGGGGGTCCGTGAAAACTTCCACCAAATTTGCATTCCCCCCCCTCCCCAAAAAAAAAGGAAAAAAAAAATTGCTGTCTACTTAACTGATATTTTGAGCTTGAAGAAGCACTTACGAAGTTCATCGAAAAGAGATGTCGTGGTCACGCCGTATCGACAGCGATTCGGCGTTACAGCAACTTTTCTCGACAAGATGGTGTGGAAAAGTTTTAAAAAATTTATGGCAAATTGCTAGGCAATTGTGTTACATACGCGAAACATTCTAGCATCACAAATGTTTAGTGATACAGTCTCCAGACGTCGGATGCCTACTTTCATGGTGCCCTTCATCAGGCGGTTTGACACATACCACGTGTACACTTGATAGTTGTTCCTACAATGAAGCGATACTACCACTAATCGGGCTCATAAACCTGGCGACCTTCCAGAGCCTTCCATACCCTCGAGCTCCTCTCCTTCAGCGCGCACAGGTGGTCCAGCTTCTCCTCGCCTACCCCTCTGGTCACATGAACTTCCCATTAACCCTTTAAGTGCCTTGGACGAGCTGAGCTCGTCGGCCACTTTCCAGGTAAAAATGCCATGGACGAGTTCAGCTCGTCCAGTGGTTTTCCGGTAGCTTCAATACCACGGACGAGCTAGGCTCATCCGAGTAGTTTGCGGCGTCGATCATAGATGGCAGCAATCATTTTAGTCAACGCCTTTTTTTTTTCGCCACCGCTGATTTTTGCCCAATAAACTTTTGAAATTTTATTTGTTATACTAGAGGACTAAAACTCCTTAATAAAAATATATAACATTTTTAGGTTGGTTTTTAAAAAAAAAATGGCACTCAAGGGGTTAACCGATCAGCATCGAGCACCTCACTCCTTTCCCACTTGTCAGCCAATCGGTGTCGAGCTTCGCGGCCACACTTTTATCCAGGCTTCACTTCTATCTGTGCTTCACGAAATACCAAACACCTTACCAAAGAATGTTTCACGTTAAAAGGGCTGCATCGGCAATAGCCGTGACGGCATAGGCGACGAAGCTACGTGCAACAATGAATGTGCCTCAGGCGATAGCTGGCAGTGACTGCAGTGACGAGTGTAATCAAAATAAAGATATGGTTTTTAGCAATATCTGGACGTTGCTTTGCATGATTAGTGCGGCTAATATGCGAGGTATGTTTTTGTTTTTTCGGAGTAGTAATTGGGATGCGGATTGCATGCAGGGGCGGGTAATACGCTCGAAAACACTGTATTTTACGCGTCAACAGCAGGAACGTTGTCGTGCTGAGCGTCGCGGAGCGAAAACTACGCCAAATCTGGTGGTCCAGCGGAAATGGAACGCAAATGCTTGATTCCCTAGCAGTCTGCACAGCCCAGCTTGGACCCCGCTGTTCCACATCTGCGCTGTTTCTCGGGGAGAATAAGCCCCTTGCAAAACCCCATCAGCCAATATTGGTGCATTCATGCATACTCGGAGTCTGCGTGCAAGACGTAGCGACCTTCAGTAGTGTCCGCAGCAGCTACGAGGTGGCCCTTGCTTTTGAAGGGTCGATGGTTGGGTTAACCATCGAGACTAATATGGAAAGCCAAACTTTCAAGATGCTTTTTCCGCTTGTTCTTACGCACTGCTGCTTTTTAAGATAAAAATGAATGGTCTGAAGATCTGAAAGGCCTTTTTGCCTAGTGGAAGCTATTCCTCAAATCTACATTTGGACAAAACGAAATGAGAGAGCTCATTGAAGGCTTCTGCCACTCTCAAATTTGTGCCAAAGAATGCGTAACTGGCCTTCTCTCGCAATTCACGAGTCGACCTGGTGTGTGCAGAGGATTGGTCACGGGGACGACAAGCATTCGGACGCGGACCGGTCTCCAGTCTTCCTCCAGTTTGTGGATTGCACCTGGCAGATCATGAACCAGGTGAGTGGGACGGGCAGAGGCCGCAATGCTGTTGCACCGACGGCTGTACGGGCACAAGGCGCCGAAGCTGCATGAAGTCTCGTCCTCTCGATTTGAAGCAAGAAGTGGCAGGGTGCATTCATATGACTGCTGCACCGTCTGCTCCAAACTGTGCTATCCTGCTGCACTTTATCAAAGTATCAGGAAATTGCACCAGCCTCGTGCAAAAGTAGGTTTCACTCCTTACGAAGCTCGAGCTTGCTAGTTTGGACGTGCTGTCACAAGTTCAACGACACCCTCTAGTTCCTGCGGTAAATTGCAAAAAGATGGCCGACTCACAATCTTTGATCTTATCTTTAATGGGGAAATCGGTTGCATATCAATCTCATTTTTTTTTTTTTTTGTAGAATGCTTTGGGTTCATAGATTGAGTTATGACCATAAATAGAAGATTTTAGAAACAACTTTAGTGCCCCTTCAACCCATAAGCTTCCAAAAGCCAACGATCCGCCGGCCGTGGCGGCAGAGGTCAAAGCGGACAAGGCCGGCGACCCACCGATCTCTGTTAGAACATTTGTTTTCCAATTATGCTGTTAGATTATGATGATATTATACCACTTGTGTTTTATTTTGTACCACTGACACCATTGTTGGCACTCAGGTCTGTACATTATGTACCATCTAGCTCAACTGAAACCCGTAACTCACTGACACCAGATGGTACTTCATGTTCTATGTTTTATTGCAAAATCAGGTTAAAAAAATTAAGTTTGCATTTGTTTTCTTAACAATTTCACTGGTGAAATCATTAATCCTGTGTTTGACAGCGACAAAAATGGTGACTGACAATTCAGCTATTGTCATGAACATCACTAGCAGTGATAGTGACGCAGCATGAGGAAGGCGAGGTGTCCAAAACCGCAGCTGATTCCTCGGCGCCACCTGCACCGCCAGTTTCGAATGCTCCACGGCAGTTTGCTCCTTTCTCAGCACACCATGCCAAATGATACAAGAAGATGTGTGGTGGATATAGCTGTTTACAACAGCGATATACACTGTATGAAACCAATTGACAAGATGACGAGCCAGTTGCAAGGACTATAATTTATACCTCCTCGAGTAGACCATCGAAAAGACTGTCCTTCCTGGACATAGACTAGGCATAATTACGATCATGGGTGCACCGTCACGGTTCGAGAGGCTCGTGAATGCTCTCATTTTCTCCGGAAAAGTCCCGACAATAGCACAAAGCAGAAATCGTTGAGACAACAGCACGTCGGAAAAGTTGAAGGTACAAGGGGTGAGAGCGCCCTGGGAGTGTGGAATCTACAATAAGTATTCGCAAGCTTCTGTAGTTTAAGCAGTTTGATATCTGCAAAGCTCTTTGGCTGCATTGCATTTGCATGTTATTCAGGATCAGTGTGAAACAAAAATTATCCTTCATTAACGTATGCTTCAAAGGTTATTATGCTTTTTCTTTGGCTCCACGGGTGGTATTAGACTGACAGAAATGGGGCTCGGAACACTGCGTGTCTAGTCGAGGGTGACGACACGACGGAAGTGAAGGGGTTAGGTTTATTCGGTGTTTTGATGAGAGTCTAGAGCACTTGGAAGTGCACCCTAAACGGAGTGCCTGCCCCTCTCGATCACAGTTCAAGAATGCCTTTGAGTTCAACGAGCACTTCCTGATCACCATCCTGGACCACCTGTACAGCTGCCTCTTCGGGACCTTCCTCTACAACTCGGAGCAGCAGAGGATGAAAGAGGTGGGCGGCCATCTTGCCAGTTTGCGGGCAACACGGTCGGGGATGCCACGAGCTGTCACGAGGCTAAATGCGCACGTTGATCCACCTGTGTTTTTTCTTCTTGAAAAATTGGCGAGGGCAATAAAGCGCGGACGATAATCGTATTGTTTGCTTCCTCGCCAGTGATACGGGGTGCTTTAAAGGGAAACTGAAGAGGTTCTTTTGAAAAAAACGAGTTAGAAGTGAATTCCAGAGTATTTTCATCCTGTGAATCTTAATATCACGTTTGTTTTCCTTGCCCAACGAAGCTGTCGATTGGTGTATATCTTGCATCGGCCCGGGCTTGCGGTGACACACCGCAGCACCGAGCGTAACCCGTGCACTTAAAATGCTCGTCAAAGTCTCCCTGAAAATATCACATTCCTCGAGGCCGACAATCGAGCACTTGCAGCAAAGTTTTTTGTTGCAGCCAGCGAAACTATGCTTTGCCACAAGGTTCGTTTGAGCTAGTCTTTTATTTGACATCTTGAGGTAAAAAACGGCGCAACTGGACAAGGACGAAGAACAAGACCAGCGCCGAGTCCCGTCTGTTTATGTTCCTCATTCTTGTCAGATTGCGCTGTTTTTACCTCAAGGAACTCCGGTGCTTAGAACACGTCACCGGCCGTTGTGTTCACCACGTCGAAGAGAAGTGGTCCCTCGATTTCCACCCTTGCGTGGGTGACTGAAAAGCGTCGCACTGCCTTTTCTGCCACCGGAGTGAATGGCGACGTCTTCTCCCCCCTCAGGGTGTGCGTGAGCGCACGCAGTCGCTCTGGTCGATGGTGAACAGCGAGGTGGAGGAGTACAGCAATCCGCTGTACACCACCTACCCTCAGCAGCAGGTGCTGTTCCCTGTGGCCAGCCTCAGGCGCCTCCAGCTCTGGAAGGGCTACTACTGCCGCTGGAATCCACGCATGCGCCTGCAGGTATTGCACTGTGGCCGACAAGGAAGGGGGGGGGGTCGCGGGAAATCTGCCGAGAGGGGCCAGGGAATTTAGGGTGGGGCGAGGGTTTGGAAGGGCAACTAATAAAGTGGGATTTTAAAGTTTCATACCTCAAGTAAGGCTCATTGAGTTCAATACAATTGTTATCAATAAATGGTAGATACATAAAAGAAAAATAGGGACTACTAACAGAAGGACAAAGGCAGCCAAGTTTGGTTGGAGTGTTGTGACCTTGCATTGGTGACCTTAATTGCCTTTGTCCTTTTGGTTGCTAGTTCCTTCGTTTTATTTTTTAACGTTTTGTGTGTACTATTAGGTCGTGGGCCTATGTCAGAGCGTCTCAGATGAATGGAATTTTAGCTGCGTTTCAAGTTTTAATGCGAAAGCATTAACTGTCCCATGTAGCAAACCGGCGTTCTCAGCTTTGGAATCCGCGCCAATTGGTACCTAAATTTCCCTGTCCCATGGAGCAAAGCCTGTAGTCTGTAGCAGCGAATTGATGAATAAACTCCCATTGGCTGGCGCGCGGCATAGTTCCCGGGAACGCCATCGCACACTGAAGTCCTCTTCATGGCACAGCGGCCCGGCCACCAGTAAGAGGGAGAGGGTGGCCGGGCTCTGCAGAGCGGCCGGCTGCAGGAACGCACTACGTTTATGAATGCTTTCGCATTCCGACACGTTAGCTGTCTTAAGTGTCTTTGTATTAGTTGTCTGTCACTTTTTCTCTCGTGCTCTATGTCCCTCTTCAACCAGCTTGCCTGTACTCCAGTTTAACAAACGAGTTGGGCGCAAAAGTGAGCCGTTCAATGCACTGCCGCAGGAACCCCTGCAGGTGCGGAGCAGGGAGCTGCTCCAGCTGCGAGCTCAGCTGCAGAAGCAGCTGCAGGAGCTGAAGAAGGAGCACGAGAGCAAGTCACGCCTCCCGCCCAGGGTGTCCTCCCCAATTACGGTCTAGCCACCCTGTGCATCCGTCGCCATCTCACTTCTGTGCACCCAAGGCTCTCTCTTTGGACTGAAAGGGATGCTCTGCTCTTCTCACCATTTCAGTGACTACGTATACTGGTGTAGTACAGATATTACTTTTTTTTTGCCGTATTCTGTACTATCGTGTGCTACGTACGCCAGCTCATGTCTACAAACAAACCGGAATGCCCCTGGCGGCACGCCACCAGCGCCGCGCATGCGTGACGAGGTGTGGGCAAGAAGCGCGCCGTCCCACATCGAAAAGCCATTGGAATTTGATGTTGTCGGCGTCGGTGTGAGTCTCCATGCTCTTTTTTGTGTTGGAAGTGTTGATTCTATGTCTTGCCAGCAATGTCTTTCTACTTTAGTGGCCTGAGCGAAATTAACGAGGCTCTTTACACCGCAAAGCTTCGCGTAAATAATGTTACGTGCTGCGATTCGTTCCGCGTGAATGCCGCAGAATGGGTGCTAAAGCCTGTTTCACGTGATGAGATTCTGCTCGCAGTTGCAACGTCGCTCGAGCTACAAGAGTGTGACGGCAGCTGCAATGCTCGACGTCACTGAAAATCGCAGGCATAATTGGACCAAGTGAATCGGGCAAAACAAATTGGCAATCAGCACTGTAAACAATTGTCAACATCTCCTTGTATATACTGTTTATACCAAGCCTACTTACCCCGAACAACCGTCAAACTAGAAGTCTTTTGGAGCCTGCACATACTTATCGCGACCTTTGGTTCACTGGCTGTTGTCGTGTGAATGAGCAAATGACAGTTTGACCGAATTTGAAAGAGCAGACAACAGTCTGAATGTGTTTGAAAGAGCAGGCGACAGTTTGAATGAGTTTGAAACGGCAGACGACAGTTTGAATGATCAGACGGCCGTTTGAATGTGATGACGCACTGAGTGGTGGTCCGCATTTGGTCCAGACAGCTTGACCGTTTTCCCACATTTATGTTGGAACAAAGCAAATCAGACGACCATAAGTTCCTGTGAATTCGACCCAAAGTGCTCCCCGCACGAGCAATCGTGATCCAACGGCTTTCAGTTTTCCCTTTTCACGGCACCTATTCATGTTCCCGGACAAACTGGGCAAGCAGAAAACACATGAAAGCATCTTCACAGCTTTCCCAGCTCTTTTGGTACAGCCCCAGTCACGTCATCTTGACAAGAATGTAGGTTTTAACCATTTTAGTGAAAAACCCGAGACTGAGGTATTGACGGACGACGACAAGGAGGAGAAGAACATCTCAAACACAGCTAAACCTTCATTGAGGACAAAGCCCTTTATATAGGACTAAAAAAAAGAAGGAAGGAAAGGGAACCCTTCTTCACACCACCTCTCTCAACAAAAGATACGACACCTGGTTCTTTCCAGAACAATACAGGAATGCCCGTCCTGCACGGTGACTTCTGCCCACACCTCAGACCGAAATTGCACCCAAAACGCCACCAGCGCGGCATGTCATAACTGAGTTGGGTTAGTGTAAATATATATAAACAATGTGGTATATTTTATACCATTTTATCAATGTAATATAGTATGGAATTAAAGGCAGTATAGTTTGGTGGTTTCAGTTTGCAGTTTTAAAGGCAGAGCAGAAGGAACTGGCCAGAATATCCGTATTGTCACATTCTTTACATTCTTCAGTACTATTTGAATGAAAATTTTGTGGAAAATCGAAATTTCAAAGTTGTGGTACATTTCGTATGTTTTTACTGTCAAGTTTAATATTTAAGTACTTTCAACTTGTTTTTTCTCGTTTTTGTAGAACAATAATTGATAAACACCCTTGTTAAAATGTCATACAGAGTATTAAATAAACCTTCCTAGAAAGGTATGTCTTCTGTATTGAGATGTGCCTGCCATAACTACCGTTTCTTATAAGCGAACCAATTTTTTCGGAGGATAGTCTGCAAGACATTACAGTGTTTTATTTATAGGCGTTGTAAGTGGATGCCAGTGTGCATGTTTCAGTGGCAGCACTTCTTGCTGAATGTTTCGACCCTTGAAGTCTAGTGAGGAGAGAGGTTGTTTGACCAAATTTTGCTTCACTTGCCAGTAGATTGCCGTTACCGCAATTTCCTGGAAAGTTGCACATTTGGGTAGTGTCTGGACGGCTTTTGTACCCGGTGATGGGCCCAGTCGCGACTTGTAGTGTGCTTGTAAAAGGATTCTCTGGAGTAGAGGACATTTGAGAGTTTCACGTTGCACCTCATTTATGCCATAACGGGGCTTGTCTGCCATTGATTAGTGCCCAAAAGTGATTTGTAGCGGAGACTTGGCGAGGTCACTTGATTCTTGCAGGTCCCTTAACCGAACGGACAGCCTAAATCACTTCCCGGACATTGTAGGTGCAATTCTTCACAATTCATACTTTGTTGTTGTCTTAAGTTTTTCTTCTGCTTTCTCCCCTGTAATTCCCTTGAGCCTCGAGAGTATGCTAAATAGAAAAAAAAAAAATATTGTAGCTGATTGAGATTTATATTGTTCTTGCTGTCCTGTGTAAATATTTTCTTGAGATATAAGTGTTTACAGGTACAACAAGATGCATTGTATGTCGTTGATTGCCTCTATTTCACCTTACAATGAACTACAAGCAACGCTGCGAACCACTGTAGCTATTCTAGCACTGTGAATCGTCGCTTTTCCGAAGGTCACATGCACAGTATTAGATTGACTTGAGTAGCTCGAAGTGACCTCTGCAGTTCATTGTGAGGTCAATTGGAGCGTTGGGTAGGCTGCAAGCTTTGTGCCCGTTGATTTTTTTTCTGCCTTCCGCTTTTAAAGAGGAAATTTGGAAGCCATGGCGACTGTAAATATTTGCTTGTGTTTTTGTACGACTTATTAAAATTTCTGTACCTTGTAATGTTCCGTTTCTCTCTGCAGTGACCTCTGGAGCAAGCGTGCAGAGCTCTATGTCCTAAGGTGTTTGGGGACAAAATATATGTGGCAATACGAACTAGTCCAGCAGTGTTCAGGTTGGGTGGGGCAGTGCAAGGGCAATGCGAAGACTCCTGGACACGTTAAGCTGTTAAAAAAAAAAAGGTTGGAATGATCTACTGCACTTCCACTGTTGCAGTCAGTTTCATAGCGTAACATTCTGGAGGCACCTGTGGTGCATTTTATCCTTTTCGGCTAGCACTGCACTGAAAACGGCTCGCAGTGCCGCTGACTGTACATTGACAGAACAAACCTCTCTCAGAGATGTTGGTAGAATTTCTATCGATGGCACTAACCTGGAGAAGAAAAAAGAACACTTGCGACTAATAAATAAAATATATTGCCCTTGATGGTTTAGCTGGCAGGTCTTTCAGTCCTAAAACATTTCCCTTTTTTTTTTTCTTTTTTTTTTTTTTTTTATTCTATGCTTACCACGGCAGACCTGAACCATAAAGTCTTCTGTGTTCCTGAGTCTCGGGTTCTTATTACCATGAATCACCACCAGCTCGCTTGATTTTTAAGTATTGATGAAGAGCAATATTGTTTTTAGAATTTCTATCAGATACACATTAATTTCTCTGTTAGTAGGACTAATCAAGATTAATTAAAAAATAAAGCCTAAAATTTCGGTGATTTGTATCTTTTTAAAGGGACACTCAATTTTAAGTATTTAACTAAGACGGATGATCCCAAACAAATTTTCCCCGAACCTACCCTCTATTTCAGGACTTTAGCGCCGAAGTAGAGGTTAGTTTCGGAATCACTTGTGTCTTCAGAGAACTTCTAGAGGTGGTCTAGCGTTTACAAACTTGTATTGATAAAAGGGTCAAAGAATCTCCTTGCATGAAACGCAAGTCGTTGGAAGATTTATTTCCATCCATACAAGCTCCCGTTGCTATGCGCCACGCCCACCATGCGAACGGTGAGCAAATAAACCGATAAACCGTTCGAGATGTTTTTCTTTACATTCAAAGTTTTAGCACTCGTATTTCCAGCGCAATTTGGTAAAACGTGAGCGGAAGAAGGCCTCGGTCGAGTGCTACAGCGAATCCGACAAATCGTGACTTTCGACGCAAGCAGCAAGAAAAGATATGTCGAAACAGCTGGTCCCGTGGAATCCATCCAGGTGGCGCAGCCATACAATCGACGTTGACGTCACTGTGGCGTCATTTCTCTGGGTTCCCGGATGAAGACGTCACGCAGCTGTTCTGTGGAATAACAAGGTTTTTTCCTCGGGACATATCTAGATGCTAAACAATTTTCCCCTTTAAAAAGTAACTTAATTAGGAATTTTAATATGTCTACACCAGCTAGGCGAAGACTCATGCGGGACTTTAAAAGGTAAGTCGCCCTAATTTCGACGCCAAGTCTTGCTCCTCGGTCAAGCGCCCTCCTCTTTCGCCACTCACTTTTCTAACACTTCGAGTCCGACTTTGAGGCGTAAAACGGCGGACTCGACGCACCCTCAACGATGCCCAGAAACTCACCGTCTAACCTCACAGGTGCCCCCAAAAGCGTAGCGATTCGGGTCAGCCTCAATCGGTGCTAGGACGCCTCGTAAGACTACCGTGTCCCCCCCGTCTTTGCTTGTTTTGACTTTTCCGTCCCTTGTCGCTGGGCTCAGACCCTAGCGAGGTGTTTGCGACGGTGTTTCGAAAGCGTTTATCGGAGACGTGAACGGGCCGGGCCGAAAGGGCCAGGGCGACGGTGAATCAGCTGTTCGTATTGCGTCAGCAGTCCCCCCCCCCCCTTTGGCCTGGCGTGTAGGCCTAGGAGAGCCCCCCCACCACCAGTGCTTGCTTGACCTTGGAAGCGTCGAACCGATTCGAGAAATAACAACGCATCGGCCGTGCGCGTTCGCACGGCTGGACGGCAATCTTAACGTGGGGGGGCCTGCCGACGACGACGGATTCCCCGAAACTGCGTAGTCGGGTGATTTGGCAAGCGTTCAGCGAAATACGCGTCCGGCCAACGGCACTGTTGCGCGAAACTCCTAAATTAGAAGCTGGGCCCTTGGCCGCCGTGGCTGCGCGAGCGTCTGGTCGTGACGCCCTCAAAACTTCTTCCCCGTACCCCTAGTTCCTCGATCGATCCCGCTCAAAGCGCCTCCGAGAAGTCCCGACGTCGGCTTCGGTCGCGCAAAAGCTAGTCGTCCACTCTGACTCATCGGCGTGTGACTGCGGTTCTGAGGCGGCCTCGCGAACGCCGTGGCCTGCTCTGGCCGTCGGTAGAAGTCGGCTTTTACGGAAAGCTTGAAGACTACGCGGTGTCCAAAAAGTTGCGTGAGCTGGTCAACTGTCACCACTGCATAATCAAAAAGGGTTCTCTTTTTCTTGGGGACTAATTGGTGGTGGCACCGTACCTCCAACGGCAGGATCCTGTGTAGATAATCCTGCCTTGGGACGTGCTCTTTGCCCCCCTGGACTGAGACAGTGTCTTCTACAGAAGTCGCAGAGTCGTTTGTCACGAGTACTTGGTTCTCTTCAAAACTTAAAATCCTGTGCTATAATATATTTTTTTTCCTTATTGTGTGTTTTATTGTCTTGAACAGGCTATAAAGGGACACCGGCAGGGTATTTCTGCTCACCTAGGTTTTTATTCATACATGACATATGAGAGCACAACTACCTGGAAGACAATTTGCGGCTCGAAATTTGTTTCCTTTCCGCCCGAAAACCGTTGCCTGGCCGGTTTGAGTTACGCTCACTCTCTTCTCCGTGGTCACGTGCCATTTTCTATGGTTTAGACACAACCACCAAAGATAATCAAAGTTGTGGGTCATCAAGACATACACTCAATACTAGAAATGGAAAAAAAATATGATACCCATTTTGTGTGGCTTCTAAAAAGCTGCAAATTTGTTGATAGAAAAAATGAGACGTTTTCAACTCCCTGTTGAGGAGGAGGGGAGGGTACGAAGGGGACTGTTTGCCCTCCGCCTCATCTATACCCTCTCCTCCCTCCTCATCTCCCGTGCTCCTCGCCCTCTTCCTCCCCCTCCTCCCTCCCGTGCGGTGCATTATGGGAAACATCCCATAATGCAACGCGCGCGTCATTGCAGTGCATTATGGGACGTTTCCCATAATGCACCGTGCAGTTACGCTAACGCTTCTCAAACTGGAAACGAGCGCCTAACAGCTGCGCTCTAAAAAAGTTGCCCAGCCACGTGACTTCCGGTATCTTTCTCCCCTTCTATATCTCTTCTTTTGAGCAGTTGCGTTTTTTTTTTTTACTTTATTGAAAATATATGTGACACTAACAAAATATTGATTGGGTAGTCTTCTGACACCATAGCTGATCGCATGGCAAAAAAGTAGAACACTTTTTTGGGGGGGGTGTCAGTGTCCCTTTAAGGATTTGTAGGGCATCGAACCTCATGGCGATAGTTCTGGAACCCTGTTCCTTCCACGGGTTCCCTCTCGACTTGTCTGTCGAGAGGGGACCCGTGGTTGTGAACCTGGTCGCTCTCCGATCTGACCTCGTGTTGAGCTCGCTCAAAGGCTGCAGTGTGTGCATCGCATGTGGTAGATCAGCTTGTGTAGTTGTCATAGTCTTCCTGGGAATCGCTACTACAGGTCCTGGCACTTGTGCAAGATGTGTTGACACGTGGACCACAGATTTGGCGAGGCCCCTTGCTGAACGGCACTTTAGCATTGAGTTCGCAACAAAATGCCTGGGTGAATCGTATTCCAAGGCACGAAATACCGAGGGAGTAGAAAACTCTGAATGCGGTTTAGTCCCGAACAGCCAAAACCCCATCGCCAACAGTTGATACTGCGGAAGAAAGACAGGCTGGGATCATCACCTGCGTTCCACGGTGAATGGTTTGACCTCTCATCGCTGCATTTCTGCCTAGCGTTGGCTTTACGTCGGTGCTTGGCGCTGATGCGCAATTAATGTTCATTATTGTATGCAGCCCTCTTTCGAATTGCTTAGACGGGCTATAGATTTGTGGTGAGACAAGTATTAAAGTCTGTTTGCTGAAGAGCAGTAAGACAACAACCACACACATCAGTTGTCACTATCGAGATTGGTGTGTGTCGGGAACTGAAAATCGGAGCCTTCCAACTGCAAATATAAAATATAATAATTTGTAGTTGCGTGGTTGAGAGCAGCAGAAGGCGAGGTGACTCTGAAGTGTCAAAAATAGATGGGGGAAAAACCTGATTTATTGAGCGAGTGCTTCGAGAAAGGGAAGCAAGAGAAGTGCTCCGTAAGGCTTCTAGGCAAAAACAAGCATAGGCTTCGAATTGATTTGTGCAATCGGCACATTTTTCGTGACATGGACAAGTCACTGGCTTAGCACCCCATGGTATGTGTGAACGGGCCCTAAAAGAGTCTTTGGGAGCCCATGTTGGGTTCTTGCATCTCTCCTTTTTCTGGTAGCAGTAAATTATATCTCTGTTCAACTCGGGAGGGTCAGAGTGCCAGGACTGCACGGCCAAAGAGGTGACAGCTCACCAGGAGTCGTATGGCAGCCAGTTTCTGGCAACGCACGAGTTCAAGAGGGGTAGTCCCGACGAGATACTAAGATGTGTCTTTCTCCTTGGGACCGTATTCGATGTGAAGATATCTGGTATGTTAATGACAAAATCCAGCTCAATCCTGAGTTAGATTACCAAACGGTGCAGTGCATATTAATTAGGACAAGCGTGCTCGTATGCCTGCCATTGCATGAGTGGTGCATAGTTATATTTTATACGTGCGGGTGAACACCAAACAAAATCAGAGACTACAAAATGAGGCAGTTCGGTTCGCTTTCGATCTGTATGGAATGCCTTTTTCTGAACTCACCCAGGGACTTGTGTTAGAGTCTATCCAAGGCAAATCACTTGTGCTGGCTTGAATTTTAAATGTGTAGCCTCGATGATGACGTCAAGCTAATGACATCATTGGATCCTTGTAGAGTTCACTGTCATCACGTGAATACCATGATGATAGTGTTCACATGATCTCATCAGCGTGATGCATGTCACGTGACATTGTAAAGTTTGAACTTTGTTACGAGAAATTTGTGCCAAGGACACCGAACTAAGAGCTTCCATCAGGAAGCTTTTTGTCAGGTGTTCTGATCTTAGTCGGGTGACACTGTCGTGCCATGTAACGTCACACGACATCACAGAGAATCTATAAATGCTACACATTTAGAGTGGATGAATGGATGGATGCTAATGACTGTACCCTTTATAATGGGCAATAGCTTGCACCACCTAAAGTCGCTGAATACTGGCCAAGTAGCGCCATTGCATTTCCTGCCTGCTAGTCGGACACAAATAAATACCAACATACAGACGACAAAATCTTTCAAGGTGATTGGCTGATCGGCCTCGGTTGCCATAGCGGTCGCCATTTTGGGCCTTTCAAACCTTCAAAGCTTCGAAAGGGTTGTTCCAACCAGTCACACCAATATTGCTAGGGAGCATCACCGTACTGAAATCATTCCTTGGCCATTGTATGCATCTTTGGCACTGTGCACGCAATACATTGATCACTCATGCTTACCTTACAATTATGTGGATCTTCTTGCATATTTCAAGACAGTGAAGTTATTTATCGATTCCTCCAAGCACTGACGTTTCATGTGATGGCAGCACGAAGATGTTCGCCATCACAATCTGCCCACGCTCCTTTTTCGAATTTCTAATCCTGATTGAAGGTCTGATTTGATGCACAGTACCCCATTGCCAAAAGGCAGTCCTGGCACCATCACTCGTTTCCATATACTCTTGATTACCTCATATCTATTATAGTTCCATAGTGCCTTGAGTTTCATAACAGATGAATTTCTTTTCCCTTTTCTAATTATATGGTCCTCGTGTTCCTCTAGACTTTTCCTTCCCTCATTGAATCAGACTCCCAGATATTATTTATTTTCCTACATGGTCTATTACAATGTCTCGTATCCTTAGGGGTTCCCTCCTTTCGTCGTTCAACACCATTACTCCAGACTTGTCACTACTAAAACTCATGCCCCTGGTGTCCCCTTCTTCTCCACATATTCCAGGTAGTTCCTGTATTGTATCCTAATTATTTGCCATGAGTACTATGTCGTCCTCATACATTGGTTCTGGTATTACCTGTATTATGTTTCTCCCTCCTTCCATATAACTCGCATCAGAACCTAAATTGCTCTGCTCTAATTTCTTTTCCATTTCACTTGGGTATATTATAGAGAGCAGGGGTGACGGTGGGCAGCCCTGTCTGAGCCCTCTCTTTATTGCTGCTAATTGTGTAGTTCATGTTTCCCATGTTATAAGTACCTTCTTTTCTGTGTACACCTGTTGAAGAAACTTAATCAAATTTGCATCTAAGTTATATCTAGGATTCTGTGTCTTCGGAGTTTATTTTTCGTCAAACTCTGAGGGCATTTTTCCGTGTTTATTTTTTGCCAATTGGAGTTTATCGGAGTTTGATTCCCAATTTTCCTAAATTCGAAGTTCAATTTTGTAGTGTTTCTTATATAAAAAAAATATCCAAATGTAAATGCGAGTTAGATTTAAAACAAAAAAGCGCACGACTGTATTCATTAATATTTTTTCAGCTGGATTGGGCGTTGGTGCCATCGTGTTGGCGCGATACCAATTTGTCCCACGACAAAAATTGCACGCAAGTGTTCCTTTGATAAACATTGTTACCTTAAAATCAATAAGCTCCTGGAGGTAGTCGCTGGGAAGCTTATATTCATCCTATCCTATTGCATCAATCAACCCACCCAGCAGCCGCTTGAGGTGGAGTGATAAAGGATGTACAAGAGAAGCTTCAACTGCCACCCGCCTTCCCTCCCCCACTTCCCCATTTTATGCAATCTATGGTTCATAGCTTTCACTGTTACAAAAACAGAACCCTACCAAACTGTAGACCAAAACAGCTGCTTTTGTTGTGACCCTAAAGTACAAAGACCTGTTGTCCTGAATAAACCTTTACGAGATCAGCAGTAAGATCCCTTCTGTCAATGGTCCGAGATTTGAAAGATAACTGAGGTGGCATTTTCGTAGGAACATTGACACTGTGCGCTGATCAAACTTAATTGTAAAATAATTTTTTGTTTTGGGGGGGGGGGGGGGGGGGGGCGGGGGGGAGGGGTACATCAATATCCTGAGCTTGTCGGAGAAATCCAAATTAACCAAAATTTTACCAGCGGGTGTTCTTTTTTTTTTTTCTGAAAACACTGAACTCTAGTTATGTCCCTTCAGCTGGTTGCAGGGTTTTTCCCGGTTCACGTTGTCGTTTGGTCCCTTAATGTTCAAATACCCTTACAGTAAGGGGCTTTAACTCTTCATTGACATCTTGAACCTACGAGAGGTTGGTTGTCCAGCCCGCGGCAGTTGTTGGCGCAAAGTTTGGCTCTAGACGTCCCTACGTGCCCCGCAGGTTACAAGAGGACCCGCCAGCGGGAGTGAGTGGTGCGCCGACGGACAACAACATCATGATCTGGAACGCCGTCATATTCGGGTGAGCGTGGTGGCCCTCTCGTGTGCTGGGTGCATTGTTGACCCTCCGTCCAATTTGTGCATTGCCGACAGCCCTTTCCCTTGGCACCTCGCATTAACCCTTTGAGTGCCGGGTTTCTTTGTTGCCGCACACCGAACGCAAATTTCGGTCTCGCTAACACCGCTGCGCCCGTGAAGAATATATATATTTTTTTTTTTTTTTACAATAGAGGCACTTTTTATGGGCAAAAAGTTAATTGATTCTCACATGCCTCCAACCTGTGACACATTTATCGTATTGGACTTCTTGAGGAGCTTACCAAGACAGAGGTCTCCTAAACAGGAGAGCATACATGCCATCAGAAAGTGGCACCTCAAGAAGACATTGCTTTCATTGTTTTTTATATTTGCTGCCACACGTAAAAAAAAAACGGCAGAGCTATTTAATTGAGAACTCTGGTCAGTGTCGGTAATATTCGGAGCATTGGTCTCACAAGTTGGCGTCCTACGTCTTGGTGAGGATTTTAATCACTTCCACGAACGTCCGAGAGAGACGCCTTTCTGTTCCGTAGGTGGCTATAGTTCTCGGTAATCAAAGGCGGGTTAAGAATGCACCGGAAGCTCCGCCCCAGCACGCGCTCGTTGCCCCTTTGTCGCGCTTTGGATGGCATCGGCACTGCCGTTGGGTTGGGCCCGTGGTGAGCAGCTTGCGGTGTCTGTGTGCGCAGCCCCCACGACACGCCCTTTGAGGACGGCACCTTCAAGCTGACGCTGGAGTTCACCGAGGAGTACCCGAACAAGCCGCCCACGGTCCGCTTCGTCTCCAAAATGTTCCATCCCAACGGTGAGTCGCCCGTGAAGGGAGGATCTACGGGCTCGGCAAGATTCCGACGGCAAAGCGTGTAACATATTTATTAATAAATAGGTTGCACGCTTCGCAACGGCGAAGCGTGCAACATATTTATTTGCGAGAAAACCCGCTTTTTCGTCGGGCGTTACCAGGAGGTAAAGATGGGTGCAGAGCGGGTGGTCTTGGGAGAGAGAACAAGAAAGGGAGTGACAGAAGAGCCGAGAAAGAAGGCAGACGATAGGTTATTTCTTTTCATACGACGCACTACGCCTGTGTTTTTCGCTAAGTACGAAATAAAGCTAGACAAACAATAAGTACAGACATTGCAAGTGATGTTTTCCTGCTTCATTGTGTATGTTAGAGCGTCAGCAGTGGGACCGCCCATGTCCGCGCCTGTGGCCCCCTGGTCTGAAGCGGCCCTTTCCCTCTAGGTTGTTATAGTAACTCTATGGATGTTACAAAGACGAAATAAAAGGGAAGCTGAAGCTCTTTTGACACTTCGCAAATTGGGTTATCTCACTTTAATTTAACAGGATTGAGTGCGAAGTGGCGTCCTTCGGAATAAACGTGCAGCAATTGCCGCGGGGTGTGCGTCGAACCTCTCTGCAGTATGTGGTGTATCAAAGCCGTCGTCCTCGGTAGCCTGGAACCAGTCGAGGGGCATTATTTTTAAGGCTTCTGCATCTGAAATCTCGCAGCTTTTTCTAATCAGAAAATTGATTCCCTTTTGAGGGCAACTTGGATCAAAAACGAAACCGAAATAAACAACTGGCATCGCTTTGGCGGCACGAAATATGATCCCAGCCGAAATATTGCGTCAAAACGAAGCCACATACTCCATAAAACCGATTTTAAAGATGCGACTACCGTAGAATACCGCGCATCCACTGATTCCACATTAACCGCCCATTCCCAAATCTCTAAGATCTGAGAAAATACGCACAGTACATTTATATCTAAAATTGATGACCGGGAAAGTGCCCATCCGCCATTTTTTTACAATTATCTCCAAAGTTTGAGTGGGCGCTTGCCCGGTGTTTTTTGGTAGCTGCTCTTTAGTGGGCGGCAGGCAGGTTAGCTTTTAGTCCAGGAACACTGGTGCAGCACCCTGGTGACGTCACGTCGTGGTGGAGCTGCGGTTGATCGGTTGTCCCGCATACCGTGTCGCCAGTGTGACGTCTCGTAGCGGCCGTACGGTTGATGATCAGTGTTGCCATCCCTCTAGCAGACAGTTTCGGCTTTGCCGTAGACGCCCGAAACCAAAAGTTGAGCCGTGATATTTAAAAAACTATACACAATATTAAAAAAAAAAAGAAAATTATACCTCTTAATATACGAACACTGCCTTAGGTAAAAACAGTCGTAATCCAAAATTAAAAAAATATTGATTGGAGTTGCCTTTTCAGGCGTGTGCGTGAAGGTCAAGGGGACAACAAAAGGGTGCAAACTTGGCGTCCCCTTTTGTTTGTTTGAGTCGGCGAGTCCCACTTGATGTGGGGGAGGAAGGGTCTTTTGGTTGCATTGGGTACTCCTCCCGCTTTGGTGAAAAGTGTTAGAAGAGAACCCCTGGTGTTCCAGTGTATGCGGACGGCAGCATCTGCTTGGACATTCTTCAGAACCGGTGGAGCCCCACATACGATGTGTCTGCCATCCTCACATCCATTCAGGTGGGTGGCTCCTATGTCTCAGTGTAAGCCTAGCAGAAGCTACGAGATGGAGCCGGGCATGCGCTCCTACGGTGTGACCATTGTTTGGCTTTGCTCACGCATGAAGCGAAGCAATTTAATGTCTTCTTACTCTCTGCTATCTGAGCTTGAGAAAGCTCTCCCTCTGCTGCACCTTGAGGTGTGCTCTCAAGAAGCACCTGCTTGTAGGCATTTCGCTGGGCAATGCAATCCAGCGGTGGGGGGAAACCGACAAGCGTGGGGGGGGGGAAGTGATTTTCGGCACTATTTGCCTTAGCCTCTCACACTTGCTAAATTGTCTCGATTATAAGTTCATGTTAGATTATTGAAGACACTGTTGATCTATCGGCGTTATAGCTATAGTTATCTTGAAGCGTGGGTTTGACAAATGGGTTGTTTTCATATTACATCAAACCTTGCATTGAAGTTGTACATTGCTTCTGTAGCTAGCTGCGCTAATTGCATGCTGTGTCATTTGAAGGGAAATTATTTTTTTTTTAACCTGTCTTCACAGCTAATCTCGCATGTATGTTTGTGGCTCCTAAGCTAAGGTGGCACAACTCCTTTTGGGTATATGCCACTGTTTACTTGCTATGAAGTTACAATTGCGCATGGTCTTTTTCCCTATTAAAAATGTGACCGAACGTCATGACATGCCCCTTTATCCAAGGAAAAACTACATTGTTATGACGTTTGTAGGATTGGTTTTATGGGAAAGGCCGTGCACATTTGCAATTTTGGTTTTTCCAGGATGCTTAGCGTGCATATATGGAGTTTGTGTTACAAAAGGATTACCTCAAGAACCAGTTTAGATCCCCTTCTCTTTCCGTATGTGATATGTGATGTGACCGTTGGATTCCACACACTGCCAAAATTTGAATTTGGCGTGCAGGAACACGTTGTGCCGTCTACTGTCGAGACTGGTTATAACGAAGTCAACGAAAATCGGAAATCACTTCGCTATATCCTCTATTTCGTTAAAATTGACTTCGGTTAACGAAGTGCAAAAGGGAATGAGAAATCGTGATTGTTTTGTTGTAGCGCTATTTTGTTATAACCGGTCTCGGCAGTAGTTCTTAAAATAAATGCTTGTCCATCTCTCAAAAATCACTTTTCCCTGTGGTATGGAAAGAGTCAAAGTGTTGGTGTGCAAATTTTCGACCAACAAATAACTTGTCAATTAACTTGCAGGGTAAGTTTTTTTAATTGAATTTGCCATAAGAACGACACACTCGGCGACCTTACCACACACCCCCGTTTAGACTTCTCCAAGATCTGACTGTCGGCACAGAGCCTTTCGTAGCAGTTGACTGGAAATCCACGAGATGGTGATGCATCACTGTGAGGTGTAGAGTGCAGGTGTCAATCGCAGCAGACAAAGTGACGAAGCAGCCAGACACCACCCAAAAGGCATTCATTTTTCCCCTCCGCAGGCTCTCATCAAGCCAGTCTTTGGCATGGTGGTGCCCCCCCTGGCAACCAATAGTAAATCAAGCCACAAATGGGAGCAAACAAGTAGCTTCCTCTGCCGCGTTCAGCGTTCAGACACCCACCATGTTGGGTCAGGCTTTGGCTGCCATCTCCGGTCAGTGCGTTACCCTAGGACAGCTTTTCCGCCCATGAATTAGATCCACACACTGCAAAGCAGCGGAACCCAAAGTGGGTCGCCACGCCACATTGACCCCATTTGCGTTGGTAGCATCAAGGAACTCTAGTGCAATGCCCCCGTCGTTCCAACGTCTTCTCTTTGAAGGGGGTTCTAAAGCGGAAATAGCCTCGACATCTTCTACTTGATCGTCCTTCGTCACTCGACATTTTTTTGGCAGCTGCGATCATCTTCCTGGCATCATTTTTTTATGGAACGCCTTTGTGAGTCGTCGAGCAGACGCAGGCTTTTTAGTTTGGGTTGTGGAAACGCAGCAAGCTCTGCAGTTCCAGTTTTTCTTGAAGGAGCCGGGAGCTTGTATTTTTGGGCGCCTGCAGGAGCTCAGAATCGTTACTTCCTCTCTCTAGGTGCTTCATAAGTCGCTTTTGCCACACAACCACCAAATAGAGGGTTGGACGACGTGATGATTCCAGGGCATCACTCGCTGCCTCGAAGGGTCCAAGAAAGTTTACGAGACACTGCAAAGTACCTTTTCCTACGTCGTCGACGCGGCTTGTTTTGCGCTATCCAATGCCATCTTGTAGGTGACGTTGGGTGGGGTGACGCTCGACGTGGGTGGGTTTTCGAGCACCGAGCTATGAAACCTTACACCTGGAGTGAGATCAATTAAATTTGGGTAGGCAGCCTGCGAGCGCAAGCTTTGACGTCGGTGCTTTCGAGAGAAAGAAAGAGAGTGGCAGAAGAGCGCAGAGAGATAGCAGACGATAGGCTAGGTGTGTACGTTTCTCCGCGACGACACGAAGTCGTTTGAGCCTTTGTCGGCCTTATTGTTTTTATATATAGTGCGCAACACCGATGTTGTTTTTATTGAGTAAGTACAAAATAAAGCTAGAAAAACAACCTTCCAAGTACAAAATAAAGCTAGAAAAACAACCTTCCAAGTGATGGGTTCCTGCTTCTTCGTGTACATTAAAGCGTCGCCAGTGATCCGGGCCCGTCGGGACTACCCGTGGGACCACCGACCTCCGCTTCTATGCTCCGCCATTCCAAAGTGCCTGCAATGCAAGTGACCTTTTCCTCTAGATCGTTGCTATAACTCTACGGTATTGCCGCGGCGCAGTCCCTGCTGGACGAGCCGAACCCGAACAGCCCGGCCAACAGCCTGGCGGCGCAGCTGTACCAGGAGAACCGGCGGGAGTACGAGAAGCGGGTGGCGGCCATCGTCGAGCAGAGCTGGCTCAACTTCAACGACGACGACGACAAGGACGCCAAGAAGGACGCCTCCTAGCCTCCTGGCCCCGCCCCCCACCCCCACTCCCCCCCCTCCCCCCACCCAAGAGAGAGAAGGACTGGACGACCAGAGTGTCCTGGCTTGCACGGATTAAAAGACCGGGGACCGTTCCCCCTCCCCCTTTCTGCCCCGCCCTCCCCCGGCTTTTCGTTGGCGTCGGTTAGGGACGTCGCTAGCAAGAGAGGCGCGTGCACCTACCAAAGCGAGAGGCCCAAGAGCAAGGCGCCGGCATAGTGTTCGCGCCACGATTCCTTTCCACGTTCCACCTCGGTCCCTCCGGCGAGGCTCGCCGGCACGGCAAGGTGGCGATGCGCGACCTGGCCGTACCGACGGGGCTGCCGGTCGGAGCGCTTCCGCGACCTCGGGGGATGCCCGGAAGGGTCACGCGTTCGTACCCACGTCGTCCGCGGCGTCATCGGACGTGTCGGGGACCGGGCCTTCAAGCGCCAAAGTGGTCGTCGCCGTCTCGCGCCGCACCGGTTATCGCGAGCCCCATTTGGAGTGCCCGGTATGGTCCCATTTCCTAACCCCCCTGCCCCCGTAAATGTTTGCCACAAAGTCGTTCCCTCCTCACGTTTGGGAAGGGCGTTTGTCCGCACACGGCACGAATCGGGATCTAAAAGCTAGGCCGCGGCGGAGTCGACCGTGTGCGACGGGAAAACGAGAGCGAGGAAACCGGTCGCTTTGTTCATAGCTTTCCTCCCCCGCTTGGTTCCCGAGTCTCGAGTTTGGTTGGGCAGTTGAGACATCCGCTATTTTCGGTCGAGAGCCCTCGGCTCGTGTGTATACTACCGTCATTGTTTATATCCAGAATTTGTCGACTTCTACGCTGGCACAATAAAAAATGCAGCCCGAGAATGAGCGAAAATGTAGCTGCGTGGTGGTGCGTGTTCTTGATGAGTGGCGTCGTCTCCCGAAGCTCCCGGTGGCGTGCCCCTCGGCAGTGCGGAGTCGTCCTGGTTTGTGGCGTTTTTTTTTTGCTTAGAGCCTAACTGCAGCCAGGAGATGGAAGAGATGCAAGGATGTTCGCAGATGCGGAACCTGCGGCAAGGCTTTGCTCGGTCCGTGGAGCTGGGTAGAGCACGCGCGTGGTCGCTTGGAGACGCTCAGTTGTGGTCCCGGTAGGGTAGGCAGGCTCGAGGTAAGATAGGGTGCGCTACAACGCCCACATCGAAAGAGCCGTCTGATGAAATTGCGAGCAGAAAGTGGCCTGCCCTCCGAGAGTTTGTAAAGTAGCAGAGCTTGCTGTACCACATATACCGTTCACTGTCCATTCTTTTTTTTTATTTACATTTGGAAGTGCATGCTTAAGTATTGCTTAACACCGGAGTTGTAACGTGGCACGAGTGTCGTGAGTGTTTAGAGGGCTTGGAGACTGCAACGGTTTGCAGGACGGTCAAGTGCGATGTTCCCTTCCCCGTGTACATTTTCCAACATTGTAAACTTGGCCCCTCCCCCACAGCAGCATTTGCACGCATGTTGCGGGAATTTTTATTTATGCTGTCTATTAAACCGCTTCCACAAACCCACTTGCCTGCATTCTGCGAGTGTGATTTATGCGACCAAAATTTGAGATTTGGCTTTCGACTGGAACTAGGCTGGCTGCTCGGATATCGTGCGGCTCCGGGGTGCAAAACCATGACATTGCACTCTCTGCCTGCGATGTATGTCTCGCCTATTTGGAGGTTATGTGTGCACCAATGCTTCACAACGCTTTTTCTATTGCTGGTAAATGCTTATAGGGAGTATTCACTGGCCACCATAGGTGTCTGCGGGACTTCCCAGCAGCTGCTGACAGCGAGCTTCCCCAGTCCTTCCACGACACATTCCACACCTTCAAGATTCGTTCTGAGCATGCGCTCCAAGCATCGCCCTCAAATACAATGTCCAGTTAATACCCCTTATAGCATAGTCCACAATGGAAGAAGACTGAGGTGACTGAACGAGGCAGCACAAGATTGTTTTGGGTTTGTGCACCTCCCGGCAGGGGCACCGTCTGTTCAGTAGCTTTTGCATAGGTGCAGTCGCACACCACATGGCCTTGTAAATGTCTGTGCGAAGGATGGGTTTAACTCTGAATATGTTATATGGCCGGAACCTAACCATGACCGGTTAGGTGCCAGTAACTCAAGTTGACAGGCCAACTCCCCGAATGATGACTCGGTGCTCGTTCATCAATTGGACACCGGTGCCAGCCGAACCTCTTGCTCAAGGACCTCCGGGTGTGGGGGGTAAAACGTCAAGTGTTCAGACATAGAGCTGCGCGTTGCTTCATGAAACGAGCACCCTCCAGCCTTCCCCATAGAAGAAGCAACAGAAAAGAAAGGGGAAAAAAAAAAAAAGCAGTCCTTTGTCGCAATCGGTTGAGCTGTTCCGAGTGTTTTGGTCCCTTGCCGCAAGCTGGTGCCAGGGCTCTGTTCGCATCGTCCAGTATCCCACGTGTGTACACAGTTCCTCCACCATCACATTCTGGGTTACTACAGCCTTCGCCTCGCAAGTGTTTGCAACTTCCACGACCTATAACTGCCGCTCTAGTTCCTATCAAAATAAAGTCCCTCAATAAAATTCACCCTTTCAAGTACTTGTTGTGGAAATGTGCAAGACACGTGCCACAAATGGGTGCCTTCCATCCACTTTCGTACTGCGCCACCATTCGCTTCCAATGGCTGCTCAAGACATAGGCTCTCTGCACTGGCACGTTTGACGCTACTTACAAGACAAATGCATGGAGGGGCTTTGTATCGAAATGGCCGTCATCTGGATGATCGTCGTAGAACGGCTGAATGAAATTCGGTCTGTGAGGGGCAAGCAATTCTAAACTGTTGAAATGCGAGTGATACGACAGCCTTGCGTCGCACTTCCACGTCGGGGAAGCTGGAAGCAAGTGCCTTTATTTTGAAGCTGATCATCCGGGAGCTCTGGCACCGCGGTACCACCATTGCCGTCCAAACGGCGACTGCCAAGGTTGCTCGGCGGACTATCGAAAAGGGTCTATTTCAAAGATGTAAGCGACGTTTTCATTCGGTCTCTCCTCCGCAAACTTGAGGATGAAGTTGCGGGGATCGCATTGCTGGCGTCGTTAAGGCTGTGATCCCCGGGATTTCGTCGTCAAGCTTCGCCATCCCCGCGGCGATGACATTTAAATGCGGCTCGTACAGTGGACACGAGCACTGCGTGAACATTTGATTTGGGCTCGTAACAATCGATGCCTCGCCATACGTTCGGGTAGTGGCTCTGGCCCAATCACTGCGATACAATGGCCGAATGTGCGAAACTAGGTGCGTGCCCTGTGCTTGGCCAACCCCAGTGTGTGGGTACAATAAACACTGGCAGCATATAATTAGCAGCTCCAGATCAGTTTCTGGCTGAGAGTTGGGTTGAACGCCGCTTGTTTTTCACTGATATTTGTTGAAACTGCCATCGCGTGCAGAAGAAAAACTAACGCATATTTCATGGGTTATGAATCGGGCTCTGTTTTCAGAGTATATTTTTTTTGTGAAATTCTGAAAGTGTTTTTTGTTTGTTTATTTTTAATGAAAAAAAATTGTGTTTTCGTTCTGTTATAAAGTTTCCAAAATTTGGAGCTTAATTTTGCTCTATTCCCAAAGTTCCCAATTAAGAAAAAACATCCAGACACAAACACCTGAAAAAACCTAAGGCAATGTGAAATGTTTACATTACATAAACCCCGAGACAGTAGGTAAAAATGACACAAACACTAAAAGGTCTCAAAACCTCTGTGTTTGTATTGATTTTGCCTGCAGTCTCGGGGTTTATGCCATGTTCAATTTAAACTAAGTCGTTTGCGCCCTTACATATTTACATTGTTGACACTAATGGTCACTCTATAAAACATCTAAATAAAAGTACTTTTGCTAGACATTCTCTAAATTCGGTTAAGTGTTCAATGTAGCCGATACAAAATTTTTTTCTTCCCATCTGGGAGCACCAAATTCCACAGAAAAGTTCATTGTCTGCATGGGAAGAGGGGTACTACAAGACTTGAGTTGAGCTCCCATGAAACCTACAGAATCATAGCTTGTATTGCACTGTTGTATAAACGGAAACCCTCCTCCAAGTCCAGGACTTAAAACCATTTTGTGACCCAGGGATACAATGACGCATGGTCTTGAATGAACCAGGTGAGATAACCTCTTTTGTCAAAGGTCTCAAAGTTTAAGGGACACTTAGTCCTCTCCTTGGGACCACTGACTCTGCGGTAGCAATCAGTTCATCGAACGACGTTTCATTGACTCGCAATGTTTCACTGACAGCTCAGATAAGCTTTTTTCTGTGATAAGCTACACGAGACTGTCGCCGCGAAGAGGCGAATACGAGTCGGTCAGTTGGATCCACATTTTTTGTAATGAGCCGCTGCATACTGTCGCCGTGAAGCGGCGTGAACGCAGGCGGGGGGAAGGGGGGGTTAACACAGTGCAGTGATGCACGTGCGAGAGAATGTCCCTACAGTGTGCAATTCACGTAACAAGTGTCGATGAAACTATCCTGTCGACGAAACGAGCGTCCATGAAAAGTTGTCCACGAAAAGAGTTTTCACGAAATTATAGCCCTTGACTCGTTGCACCCAATTCTGTGCAAGTTTTCCCAAATTGGAAAATCCCTGAATGCAAAAGAACATCGTCAGTGCCCTTCTCTCATCTCTCATGTAACGATTCCAGGTTGAAACTCTTTCAAAGAACCAACGCATAACCTGGGGACGTCTTGGTCACGTTAGAACTGGAATCCCTATCATTTCGTCGAAACTTGTTCCGTGGAATTACGTTTCGTGGACAACTTTTCATGGACATGCGTTACGTCGGCACAATCGTTTCGGCACTTGTTACCCTAACTGTATGCCTGCGTTCACGCTGCTTTGCGGCGACATTTGCGGCGGCTCATTACAAAATTGTTAACTCACTTGACCGGCCCGTCTCGTGCAGCTTATGCAGCTTATCTCAAGGCAGTCCCTTGCAGCTTATCACAGAATAAAGCTAATCTGAGCTGTCGATGGAACAATCTGTTAATGAAACATCGTTCGATGAACTGATTGCCACCGTTGGAACTGTCCTATCCTTTTTTGGAGGGTGCAACGGACCTCGAGACTAGGGAAAGCACTTCCCCGCTGAACCGGCGAAGTCCATAAACCCCACGAGAATGAAACGGTACCTACGAGGGTAGTCCGGAACGGCAGAGAACCGCTCGCAGGAGCAGACAAACGATTTGGGAAAATATATCTTTAATAAACGGCGTCTGGGGGTCAGATGAGCGTGGGCCTCTGTGGCAGGCACAAGTTGTAGAAAGAGTTCTGGTCCCAGAAGGAGGCTGCCTTCCAGCCGCACCAGCCCTGCAACACGGGGGAATGAGCTTTTTTTTAAAAAGAAATGTTTAGTTTCTGGTCAAATGGCAAATATTAGGTCAACAAAATAGACCTCGACAGCACTTCGCCTGTGAAGTTGCATCTGCCCCTGATACTGCAGTCGTCTGAACTTGCAGGAAATGTTTTCTCCACCCTTAGGAAACGTTAAAACAATCTGCAATGGAGCAAAAACGATGCTCCTTGACACACTATCTAGAGATTAAGAAGTTGCACTTTCGAATCGCAACAGACTGGTACTCCCAAAAATCCCTACACTCAACACAGCACACGTTGCGCTAGGCCATGGAGAGGAGTGGCATGCTTTCGGTTGCCCCGTTAACCGAGTAGCACATCTCGGCACTGCTCAAAAATAATGTCGGCGTCGACTTTACTTTTGGCTCTTGTTGAGATGCAGACCTTCAGCGTCCATAAGGACCTGCCCAAGCTTATCGAAGAGTAGAAGTACGGCCAGCCGCATCCCGTACCTTTCTGGCGGCCTGGCCACCATTCCAGAGTGCAGCACGACCTTACCGGCTCGCAAATCATTTAAGAAGCCTAGAGACATTGAGTAGAGGGAACGGGACGACCGGCCCTGTACACTTCTTTTTAGTGCCATCGTACATAGTCCCACGTTTACCTACGCACAAAATCAGGCCCCCGAAAAATGTTCCCTGGCATCCTATTCGTATTGGTAGGCACCACCTACAGTATTATAAATGTAAGGAAAGTGACACATTCGAAGATGCACGCAACGTGTTTGGTTGCAACGGTATGTCGCGAAGCGGGGTTGGCAAATTGAAACCAAAACGGTGACCAACGGGTTCCAGAGATGCTTTGCACGGCACTACGCCGCTAGGACTGCTTCGATTTTGCAAGAGGCGTGTCAGCAGGAGTTCGGTGGAGCTCCCGCACCGCTTTTCGAGGCAGCCGCGTCGCTCTCGTAATGCCCGCTTTCATGCCACTGCTCTGACGTCGCGCTTCGCCATCTTGCACCAGCTTCTAGTAGAAGCAGCTGACTCGTAGAAAAACCTCGGTTCGCACGACGGGCTTGCACGCTCGATATGTCCTTCGCCTACCTTTGAAATGCTTCAAATGGATACTTGTTGCGACCTGGACACACGCTTGGCGTTTTACGATAGAATTACTGACACCTCGAAAAATTCAGTCTTACGAACAACAACAAAGCGGGGAGAGGCGAGAGAACACACTAGCACCATCTACTGGGTAGTCCTGGATCTACGAATAACTAGACCTTAGGCCCTGCAGTGTTTGCGACGTCAAATCTACGCACCATCTACGTAAAGTGGTCGCACACAACATTGTCAGAATTATTTCGAGGCCGCGGCAGAAGAACGACGCGTAGAAACAGTAAAAGTATATGCGCGGGTCGTAAGCGTTCCGGAACCTGCCTGACATACGGTGCCGGTGCGCTCTCTTACGAGAGAATTAAATGTGCCGGAAAGAACACTCCAATGCAAACGTGTGAAGCGGCCACGCCGGCGATGTTGTCGCCTTGCCTTGTTCTGGATGACTGCCAGGTCCTCCCCTCCGGTGTAGTGGGGGTCCAGGACAAGGTAGTGTGTCTCGCCGGACTTGTCGTTGAACGCCACGCCAAGGATGGTGTGTGCCAGCATGCCGCCACCTGCGGGGAGACACTGGGGGCACTCCGCCGACACACCAGTCGTCTTCCCGCACAAAGCCGGCCGTGTACCACCATGGTCCGCCATTCTCTTTACCGGCTAATGTCTCGGAAAACTTGTTTAAAGTACAGTTACCATATTTACGCGACTGTAGACATTTTAATTATTTTCCTTAGTGAAGAAAGCCTGAACCGTGGGGGTCGACCTACAATTCGGAGAGTAATTCGTCTGCTTCTTGTGCAGGCGTTGCGGTGATGTCACAACTCAGAGTTCTGATTGGCTTTGATTGGAAGGATAGTGGATAGACCTTAATGCTAGATGCCTCAAGGTCTACCCACTATTTTTTTGCGATCGACCAATAATAGCTCGGCATTCTGACATCATTGCAACCCCAATGCAAGAAGCAGACGAACTTGTGCTCCGCATAGTGTTGACTTCCAATCGCCAAATGTGGCGTCTACCGGGTGCGCAGTTGTTTCGATCGTCCGGAAGCAATGTCATTTATTAATAATATTATGTTCGGCTTTTGAGCACTTTTTTTTTAACTTTTGCGGGCGATTTCTGAGACATCCAAACACCACTCCATCTCAAACAAAAGTGGTAGTGTATTTTATTTCGTGACTCAAAAAACGTTGTAACTGAAGTCGCAAAATACTAGACCTAGAGTTTACGAAGAACTACTGTGCCAGATTTATATCCACCATTTCCCCAAAAAGTACATGCACAGGATGCGCCACAATGCGGTCGATTTCTTTGCAGGTTTGATTCCCAGTGCTAAGCTCAAAAACTGAAATGACCCGTACAACGAATCTTTTCATCTGTCCTGCAGAGTTTAACGTAAAGGTATCACACAGTAAAACAAAAGGCGGCAAACTTAAGAAAATGCCGCGTTGTCTGCTATAGAAGCTCGCTCACCGATCATGATTGGTGTTCCGTGATTTTCAAAGTGGGCCAGCAACTCCCGGCTCTTGGTGGGCAGTTCCGATCCCGAGCTCACAAACATGGTCCGAGACTCCACCTGGGAGGACAAAACTTTCTTCATGATACAACGGTCTTTCAATAACCCCCTATCTCAAGTTTATTGTTTTTGCGGTATTCAACTTCGCCGAAATGTCGGTAAAAAGGTTCAATACCACCAGTGCAATTTTAAAATAAAAGCGTCCGTGCCACAAATTCAATTGAGCCCGTTTGAGTTGTCAGAGGGTCTCAGTATATTTACTGGGACAGCGTCTCTACAGAGTCATTCCAAATTTTACCCTATTATTTCTACTTGAGGAACGTGCTTTCGAGAACATCTCATCATTGCGGTCAGAGCAATACACTTAATCGTTAAAAAGTGTGCAAAAATGTTTCGTTGAGCAATTCGCTGAGCAGACGTTTCTAACTAATGCCTACTCTCATTTATGGCAATTTGTGCAAGACATCTTCAAGTTTTCTTTAGAAAATCGGGGTTGGTTTACTCACTCCTACTCGAGCTCGCCCTATGTGGAGCGCAATTTTTTGTCTGCTTCTTTTGCAGGGGGTGTGGTGACATCAGAACACTGAGCTCTGATTGGCTCTGGTTGAAGGATAGTGGGTAGACCTCAAAGGGGCACCGACACCCCAAAGGTCGTATTTTTTTTTAATGTCTAAAACGATGCAAGTTGCAGTCAGACATGCAGAAAAAAACATATTTTCTTTTTGGCGCCCTTTTCTTCTGCTCCTCACCTCCTCGCTTCTTTTGATTTGCGACAACAAATATCATGAAATTTGGAAGCTTTGTAGGCGACATTTCTATAACACTTAATAACGGCAATCGTAAAACATGTTTTTTTAATGCAATTGCGAACGCACTACGGCCCCTCTTTTTGAAATACCAAAAATTGGAGTTTGGTGTGATGTCGCTTCCTGGACTTGTATCCTCCCTCGAAAAACATGGCGGCACTCGACGCATGTAGCAGAGGATGATCGGTGAGAAGGGGAATCGGACGAAGTGGTCTTTTTTAGGTGCCCGACGACCTCTTAGACTTCGAAAAGGAAATCATCAAACGGTCAAAACAACTGGGTTTGGTGTCTGCGTATCGTAGTTTCGGTTGCGACTCCGCCGGGGCAGCCTTTCACGCAGAACCAGCGAAACGTAAAGCGTCGTCTGCTCGCAGCGATAGGCAGCACAGCACGCATGGAGGAAACCGTTTTTTTGTGCCCTTCTCTCCCGCCTCCTCACCTCCTCGCTTCGGGTCACGGCGGCAACGGCGGTTCAGAGCAGAGGCACGAAATAAACTCGACTCACTGCACTGGCGCGGATCGCCCGAGAACTTCAAATTCGGCATTTCGAAATTGTATTTTACTTCACAAATGCTGAATCCCCAAGTTTCAAATTTTGAGGGTAATGTCCAGGCATCGTTTTCAATCGTCTACCCACTATCCTTCATTCAGAACGAATCACAGCTCGTTGTTCTGACATCACCACAACCCCTGCAAAAGGAAGCAGACAAACTTGTGCTCCGCATAGAAATGAGCGTTTCAAAATGACGGGAAACACATTGTCACCGAACACGTCTTTCACTTGGTCCTCAGAATTTCGCTTCCAATTCTTTCTTTTTTTAAGGCCCCATCTTCTGACAGAAGTCCTTCATCGTTAACCTTTTTGGGGTCATGCGACCTCTCACCTCATTGTCTCATAGGATCGCATTATTTTACGCTAAAAATTGTACAATCACTTGGTGGTCGTAAAATAAACCAGTGTTCAACGCAAGAGATAATTTATTGCAGATATAAATGAAAACGTTTTCAGTCAAATCTTAAAACTGCTGGCACAACTTTCGCCAAAAGCAGTGTTCTACAAAGATGATGTTGGGGTTCCTTTTTCAGTGCCCTAGTCAACAGCACTCCTAGATATGCCACGAATTCAACCAGCATGATGTCCTGCCAGATTCGCAGAGGCACTGCTTTTCTCGTGCATATAGCAATTGGTTTTGTTTACGATCTCCATCATCAGATGGCAGTGAAGACTGGCTAAAGTGCTGCATCCTGGATTGAAGAAAGAGAAGTTTCAAAATCGCGGTCCTCAAGCTCCAAGCAATAGCTATGTCCACACAGCTCTCATTTTCGGAGCTATCGGATTAAGTATATGTGGATTTGCCGCAGAAACTTTTGGAGCACCGTTCAGGGTTGCTGGTGTCTTCCCAGCTAAAATCACTGTCACCCGAATCGCAAACATCTGTTCCGCAAAAGGAAGAAAGAAAGAAACTGCAATGATAAATGACGCTTGAAAGTGAAAAAATAGTCATCTTTTACACCATCTTGCATAGGGTTAAAAAATAAAGGAATCGTGCCAACCCTTCCGATGAGAGATGGCACAAGTTAAAATTTTTGCCGCACCCGCAAGAATTGACTGCAAAGCAGGTATGAGACTTCTGAGGAGCCCCAACACCTGAACACAATTGGGTTAAATTTCTTCTGTCGGGTGACATCCAACGCATAACTCCAAAGGGTTCAAATAAAGTAGTATATTATACCAATGAGGGCCCGAGATGCTTCCAAAACAAATATAATCCAGATGAAAATACTGTGCAAAGAAACCAGTATACCACTTCGAATTGCTGTACCAATAAGACGTAAAGGTTTCAAAATCAAACCAAATGGCACTGCTACAGTATATATCATGGTATTGTGGCTGAAAGTATGAATTGAACCATTACTCGCTCAGAACTCTAGAAACTTACGGTACAGCTTCCTCTCAACTGATGCTAAGGCTAATTTAACTTTTCAGCTAGAAAGTTTTTTCTACTAATTCTGCACCGTCCAAGGTTAATACCCACTTGGAACAAACTACTTACCTGTTATGAGAAGTGCGTTTGCGAAATCGTTAAAATGCAATTACTACAATAAGTATGCAGACTTCACAAAACATTGAAAACAAATTAATTAAAAGTTTCGCCTTCCGCGTGAGAGGCATGTGCACAGCAAACGTGAGGCTCCATTTCAATACAGGGCTGTTAATCTCGAATGACTGTACAGGCTTCGGGAAGGGGTCCATGGTTTTCGGTTGACACATCCCAGCAGATGAACCGGTACTCCAAAAGCTTCCGTGGTCCCCACCTCTCCTCCCTCACCAACGTGTGCGAGCCTTTGCACATTGCTACGTATGGCCCCGGGCAAGGGTCCACCGATGCCGCCCAATAGAAAGGGGACCCGCTGCCAGTGGATTGATGGAGGGACTCGTCAAATACGGACAGGAGCTGGTCTTTGCCGAGGAGGTCCCGTTCAGGATGGCCTTCCACCTTTAAGACCGGATTAGTGGCCCGTTCTTCAGTCCAGACGTCCCCAATCTCAGACATTGCTGGACATTGCCAGCGACCGGACGACGCCGTGACGTCGACGTCCACCTCGGTCAACCGCTCCTTGGGTCGACGGCAGTTTGTCTGCATCGTCATCGGCTTGACTGCCAATGCCAGGAAAAGTGAACCAAGATGCAGCGGGCTGCATTGTCGCGGGCTCTCTCGAACTACTGCACATTGTGCAAATAAACAGTTCATTCGAGAGAGACAAGGCTCCCTCATAGTTTCCGTTGGATCTCAGCCCGGTACCTGGACAGAGCCGCCCCTCTACCGGAACAAACACTGCTCGATCCCAACATGCGCAAGCCTTTGTGCATAACCTGAATTTTGCCTTTGAGTTCTGTCAGCTGAGCCGCCGAATCAAGCTGAGACTTACCAAGACTATGATCGATGCCAACATAGAACCGCTAGCTTACACCCAAACCGACTGGTAAAGTCGTCAGAAAGCTTGACTAGAATGAGTGCAGATGACTTCTCTGGACGGGTAGTTCACCAAAGTGACCCACACGGTGGTGGTGTTGGCACGAGCGCATAAATTCCAGTCGAAACACAACCTTTCGCTGCAATTCCGCAAAGCAGGCTTAGGTTCACTGGTTTCGGTAGGGCTGGATGGATAAGTGGACGTCAAATAGACGGCCGTATCCTTTATGTTGCACCGCCTAGCCTTGAAACAAAAAAGCAAAATCCCTCCCTTTGCCCTTCTAAGCCAATTTATCCTTCCCCTCTACATTTTCGGAACCATCACAAGCACTGTGGGACATATACGCCAGGATGTACACAGGCCTTGGAAAAAGCTCCGGGTTTGCCCGACCTGGAGTAGCTTGTTGAGGCAGTAGCCCACTTCCTGGGAGCCAATCCACTGCCGAGAGCCCACAAACGACGCTGGCTTGTCACCCACGTCAACCAGTGCCTGAAACAGTAGAAAAAATTCGCCTGGCTTAGACATTCCGTCAAACATGATGCAGGTGCGACAGCTTACGGTGGGGTTTTGAATGAGCTGTGCTTGCTATCTAAATGATACGCAACGTGACATGCAGTGAAGGAATTGTGAACACATAAAGGACTTAATTCCATTGATGCACCTCTTAGGCGGCATTGCATCGTATTCACTGAAATGCTGCGCCACACATGCAATCCGACAGTGAAATGCCTCTATGCCTAAGAGATTATTCTATTAACAGTCTAACATCGTGGAAGCAAGGCGTCACCATAACAAGCAAGGCCAGGTAGCGAGTTTTGCTCAAGCGTGTAGCTTTTCTTGTGAAACCCAACCCTAAAACACAATCTATGTAAAAAAATAAAAAAAGGCTTCAAAACGAAGTCCAGGATCGTAAAGGGTTTCACACCCCAAAGGAAAACACTATACAGCTCGTCTCCCCCCACAAAGGAGCACAGCGAAGGCTACAGGCTGCTAGCCCCAGTAATGAACAAATTACAAACATGCATGTCAGTGTGCGTGCCGCAGAACCCCGATACGCACACTGATGCGATACACCACGTTGTTTGTAGCCCGTGATTGGATGTTACGAACCGTAGCTTCGGCCATGGTCCGTTGTAGAGGGAGATGATTTTATTGTCGTCACGATTTATTGAAACTCAAGGCATTACGGGCATTTCACAAGAGGTTCAAGAGAAGCAGGGCATGCTGATATAAAACAATTCATGTGCTGTCTTAATCCTAGGGATTAATGTCGTAATCCTAGGGATTAAGTCGCGATGCACAGGATGTGCAGCGTGTTTGGAGCTTAATAATTTATTCAGTTTTGAAAGGTGACGCATAATAATATGCCAATTCTTCGCTTTACGGCTTCGGTGTAAAATTTCTTGCTAGAATGTGCTCATACAAAATATTAGTGTCGATTACCGAAAGAATAGGTGGGAGACTATACCCAAAGAGGGTTTGATCTGGCTTGCAGCTGGCATTCGTCCTGCCTGCACACCTTACGAACGACCGCTCGCTACAATGGCCCTGGTGGTAAAACCACGAGCCGATAGCACCGATCGGTCACTCAATGCGTAACAATTAGTACCGACAATGGGCTCGTTCGATTTACCCGACCTCCTGCACCAGCTGCAATCGGTACGCACCGCTGCATTCGATTTACAAGTGCAGCCTATCCGAAAACAGAACCGGAAGAACCTTGCCCTGCACTTTTCTGCACCGCGCTACACCTTTTTGCATAGAAGCAGGCAGATGTAGGCTGGTGCAGGCACATCGAACGAGCCCATTGTTTGCAAGGTATGTAAGCTCATGCAGTGCTTAGACAAATCAATGGTGAGACCAGGAGGAGTTCCTCGGCTGCCATTGAAGGCACACGGGAGTTCCTTGAGGTCAAAAGGTTTGAGAACCCCAGGGGCCTCCAACTCGTCAAACAGGAAGTTGGAGCCAAAAGTTGAGAGTGCACCCATTGGACTTCAGTGACAAAAGTGCAGCGTCATCGTTGTGAGAGTCCAGTTGGCGCACTCCGTAAACTTGGGGCCCCAAGGTTTGACGAGTCTAGGGCTCCTGCTCCAAGCGTCGGCTGCCGGTCGTCTACGGCTCGGCAGCGCAAGCCACTTTTGGGCGGTGCCTCACCTGCTGGATCTCGCGGTGCGTGGGCACGGGGCAGTCCGTGTACCCTTGCAGCCGGAACCAGGACACGATGGTCTGCAGGGACCGGTAGGCGCAGCCCCAGCCGTTGTCGTCCATCCGGTCCTGCAGGTAGTGCCGGTACGCATACTGGCCACGCACAAGGCGCACCTCCGTGCCTGCAAGGAGGAAACGCACCGTTGAGGGCTCTCCAAACAAGCCACAACAAATGACCCTCCCCCTTCAAAAAAAAAATAGAAAGTATGCACGCTTTTTGAAGAACGTTAAATTTCCGGCACGCGCTTACATTCTCAGTTGGGACATCAACCATGTAAGCAGCGTGGTTTTCCTCTTCACCACCTGCCGTCGTCGCTCTAGTTTTCAGGAGATTGGGACCGACGACAACGGTGGAGCTCTCGATGACAGCCAGTGGAGCGTGCGAGTAGCTCTCCGGGCCCACGTGACGAGCACACTCCGAGCCACAATCCAAGGATGGAAGCGAAGGGTAGCTCTCCCCACGCAAAAAATAATGCCTCAAAGCAAACCGGAGGAAAACCTCCACTTCCAGTACAGCAAATCCAGTGTATAGCATGTGCTGTGTCCCGTTTGGAGGGCGCTTTGGATGATGGGCCCACCACCTTTGCAGCCCGCCACCTTCGCAGCACCGCAATTTCGAGAATCGAAATTGCAATGCTGCCCCCCTTCTTTCCCCCCCCCCCCCCCCCCCCCCCAATCCTCTACCACTTCCTATACAAATTTGAATGACACCACTATGTTGCGTGACAGTGCGATGCCGCACTGCAACTACCCTGCAAAATTTAGTGGAGGAACAAATGCCACGTGACACTACGACGTTGCGCGACACGCGGTCAGACCGACGCGAGCGAGAAAGCCAAATGGAGGGATCCCGTACGAAGCTTTAAAACACTACGCTTTTTGTGCAGCCGGCAAAATCGGATGCCTTCGGCAGTATCGACGCGTCCGGAGACTCCGGAGCGGGTGAGGCCAATATCGCCTAGAAGACAAGGCCCATACACAACGTCATCGTCAGTGAATCCCTGACCCCCCCCCAAGCGGCAAACACGCCCAAACTCGACACCAAGACGGGCACGGTTCAAGGTTTTATTTCTCAATTATGATTGTGCACGTCTCGGTGTCGCGGTCGTTGTGAGACACTGCACGACGCGCTGGCGGCGAGGCTGACGCGAGCTAGGCGGCGCTGCGTGGATACGCTAGTGACGACGATGGGGGGCGAGGGGTGGGGTGGCGAAGGGGGGTGGGGGGGGGCGGGCCTTGTTTTCTAGATGGTATTGGTGAAAGCAAAGTGCGCGCGCGGCGAGCGGGGGATGCCTTACCTCCGGGCGGAGGTGTGAGTCCGACGTGGGTGTTGCGGAGGTACGGCTCGGCGGCCAGGTCTTCGGGAAAGGCGTAGACGTTGGCCCGCCGGAACAGGGGCCGGTCCGCGGGCAGCAGCAGCAGCCGGTGCAGCTCCCGCCGGCACCTCACTGCGACGGGAGCGACGGCGTGAGGAACCGCCGCCTGCGTGACCCTGGGAAGCTTCCCCGGCTGTTTGATGTTCTCTTCACTGCGACCACAAACGGCTTTTGGCCTTAGCAGTGTGTGTAGTATAAAAAGTTAAAAAATAAAAATAAAGCGAAACATTGTAAAAATGAGAAAATGAGCGGAAGTAGGACAGACCAAAGGCATGTCGTTATAGTGCTAATGGGCCTCTTCTAGATGTTACGAGGGAACAATGTAGGTTTAATACCCAACTTGCACGGCCAATACAGCAGGTCCCTTTGCAGTCAGTGAATCGAACCGCACCCTTAGGTAGCGAGCACAAGCCACGTGCGGAAGATGTGAATTGATTCGCCACAGAAAGTAAAGGTCCCTTAGCTAAAGGTACCTTTATGATTGCGTGAATGCGGTGTTAGTTGCTCTTATCACGGTTATAAAGAAGCTGTAAAGGCATCCTCGGGGACGCGACGATGACGTTCTACTGGTAAAGAAGGGAGGAAAACCCGGTATGCTTTTGGTGATTGTAAAATGAAATGTCATTAAGAAGTAAAGGTGCATCAAATTCCAGCCATTACCTACTTTATGCAAACAAATCACGTCTCACATTAGCCTCCTTTTGTGCGGAGGTACGAGACCAAGCGGGTGAAAGGAGTACTGCAACGAAATTCTAGCATCTATTTTGTTCTCTAAGTGTCAACCACGTTCTGGCCACGCCACAAGGACATAAATTTTTTTTGTTTGAAAAAACATTGAAGCTTTATTTAGAACGAATAAACAAATGACCAGATTGCACTTAGTGGATGTTTCTTAATGTCGTAACGTCAAACGTTCCATAAAAGCAGCGCCGCCATGCGAAAGTACTGCACCAATCTCCAAGCGTGCAAAGGCTGGCAAACTTGGCCGCACCGAATTTTTCTTCTCTCTTGCACCTATTTAACTGTTGCGGGGAGCGGGGAGAGGGGAGTTAGAGGCGAAGGAGATTAGTGTCCTTTATGGCACTTAAATAAAGGACACTAATTGAATTAATGTCATATTCATCCTTTCACTTTGTCATTCATTAATTTCATTTCATTAATGTCATATTCATCCCCCCCCCCCCCAAAATCTTCCATTTTGCTGTGACCTCCTCTCCCCCTCCCCCTCACACAGTATTTTGTCATAGGTGCCCCCCCCCCCCCCCCCCCCCCCCCCCCCGAAACAAAATTCTGACTACGCGCCTGTTTCACATGTTGGTAACCAAGTACGGCCGAGTCGAGGAGGAAAGCAGATGCGAGTTTTCGTCTTTTTTTGTGCAAAACTGGAGGCAATAGAATGAAAACAGATTCCCACTCCGGGGTCTATAAACATTGAAGATTAATGTGGGTCATTTGGAAAAGGCTGGAAAATCATTTCATGGTCCCTTTAACCCGCAACAACCTTCCCCTATAACACATTCTATGTCAAGATAAGCTTACGGTGTTTGTGCCAGGCAGCCAAAATTATGGTAAACGCAAGAACCTCTTGGATTAGCTCGTACGGGATACGACGAGGGTCTTCCCTTTAACCGAACGGCCCGAGGCAACGAGAGACAAAAGGGCAGTCACCCAGGTCATCATCCGAGACTCCTCCGGGGTAGACGACGGTCGTCCAGTGGCCGCACTCCGCCGGGAGGAAGTGGAATGCCTCGGGGGCACACGCATGCTCCGCCTGCAGGCAGACGACGCAGAGGCACCTCGTGCAGAGACTTTTTTAATTGCAACCGCCCTCTCGGTCCTGATAGTAGCGCCGTTACCCAGGGTCGCTGACGGCGGGCCGAGGCCGGCAGAGAGGCCCTTGGGTTGTCCCACCTCTGGCAGCCTACCTTCAGCAGTGCTTGGGCGTCTCGTGAGCCTAGCATCCCGAGCAGACGCCCTACAGCTCTCGTTTTGTCGCCAACTATAGCTGCTATGCGTCTGAACTGCCGTTCGCACGTACAGTACGGCGCCGAGTGCTACAGATGTAGTGCTGACTTTGTGCTGTATCGGTAGTGTATCAGCGCTCCTCTGTACATACCCTGGCCGTTTCCTGTTTGCACGCACGATGCAGCACTAGGGTAGCACCGGGTCAGCGCCATCACTAGTGTCGATACGGTGCCACCTTTGCGCCACGCAGCATTTGTAAATCAGCCTTAAAACTGCCGTCAATAGTTTTACCGTTCCGAGCCAGTGCGACCTACCATAATATCCCAAGAGATAGCCCACCTAAAATTTATAGCAAATCGGGTGAAAATAAGGAGCGGGCTAACTTTCGGTGTACGATCAATAAAAGTTGGAAAAATACTTTTTTTAGGTTATATCTTCCTGACAAACTCAATGCAGCGAGAGACAATGAAGCAAAGACGACTTAGTTCCCAGTCAGCAATGTTCACTTCAGCAATGTTCTCCAACTGCTGAGCATCACTGAAAACTAGTGAAGCAGTCCATTTCTGGGAGAGTTGGGGCACATGGGTAGCACTGTGGTGCACTAAAGTTATCACTCATTCAACGGGCGCAAAGCTGTGGGTGTGAACACGTGCCCACGCAGTTTTTCTCTTTTTTATCATTTGTGTTTTCGCACCGCCAATTTGTCGTCTGCCGTGCTAGTAGTAACTTTAGTGCACTGCTATGTATGCTTCCCACATGCTCCAAATCTTCCTAAAATTTACCAACTTAGTGGTTTTCAATGACCCTTGGCAAGCTTCTAATTGAAACCATATTTCGTTTAATTAATTTTTCTCACGGGGCCCAAGGGCACTACAGAGAGAGTGGGCACTATAACATAAACATAAAAGTATATAAAAAAAGATATCAAAAGGCAAAAATACAAAATTAGTACGAAACACCATTTAACAAATTAATAATTGCAATTCTAAAATCAATGGTGTTGGTAAGGCGGGAAGACGATAATCAATGGAAGTTTGGGGTAAGAAGGAGGCATATGTGCTGCAATGGGGGATTCTAACCTTTAGTTGATGATTAGTACATGATGATACGTAAGATGGTTCTGGAAATGGTGCTTGGCGAAGTGTTGAATTAGAGCGATCAATTTTGTGACACAAACATAGGCGAGTAATATTTTTTTTTCTCACTCCTTAAGAAGCTAATCAACAAATTTTTGTCAATTATTTTATTATTGTAACGATCTGCTCCCTATCTTGCCGCGCGCAGCTGGCCAAGTAGGCAGCGCGGCCGTAGCCTAATGGTTATCGTGCTTGCCTCCCGCGCGAAGAGCCAGGGTTCGATTCCTGGAAACGACGAGTCTTTTATTTATTCTTTCAAGTTCGAGAACTTTCTCGTCTGATTGAGTTCAGAATGTTCTACGAACCAAAAGTTCTACGCCGAATGTTCCAGAAATCCACGAAGGTACATAAGGGACTCCACACGGCGAGCGGAATCCTTTATGTACCCCCGTGGGTTTCTGAAACATTCGGCGTAGAACTTTCGCTTGCAAATGCTGTACATGCTCCCGCTAGATAATTAACAAAAAACCTGCGATTTCACCTATTTTTTATACTATTCCTTTGGAAACAAAACCTGACCACTGGGAAACATCTTTTGGGAAAAAAGCTCGACCGTCAAAGGGTTAAACACTATTTTAGCGGATGTGAGCCACTCATTGATGCAAACAGTCTTTAGCGTAAGCATTATAGTTTGCAAGGTCGACAAGCTTCTGCGCCGCCGTACTGCGTCAGTGCCGGGAGGGATTTCCCTGCTGCCATTCGAGGGAGATAAAAATGTTTTAGGTCACCAGTTGATTCACAACGAGGCTTACAGACAGGTTCCCGTTGCTCCCGAGACCCACGCGGCCCCGGGGACGGAACGTAGGGCTCACCCTTGAGAAGCGGGCGATGCAGCAGGCCATCTGGTCCAGCTGGTTGGCCAGCTGCCGAGCCAGCAGGTCCACCACCCCGGCCGGGGGCTCGTCTAGCCCCACCGCACACACCACGTCCAGGGGCAACACCACCGACGCGCTGCGGAACACCTCTGTGGGGGAGAGAGGCTTGCTCGGGGCCGTCCTCCTCTCACGTGCCCGCAAGTCGTGCAGAAAAACCGGGAGTCCCACTTTGGTCACCGCAAGAGCGAGGTCTCGTAGGTGGTTCGCCTGCTACGGGGCGTCGCTCGCAGACAGAAATAAAACGGGCAAACACCGTATGTTGTCTGCTAACGAACCAAAAAACGGCTGGTTGTCTGCTACGAACCAAGCACCGCGGCGAAGTGAGATCAAACGCGGCCTGACATTATGATCGTCTGCCATTTCACAATGAAAGCCATTAACAGCTCGCGCTTTGTTTGCAAACCTTGGGTTGTTCTGCTGCCGTGTGCAAGCTGACATTGACCGGTGGATGGAGTACCAAGGAAAAGCACGTCAAAAGCCGTGAGACCTCTCTCGCTATTTATATGTTGGCGAGACGTTCTCACCAAAATTCTGTGTTGGCAACATTGTGAAACATCTGTATATGGGTCATACCATCGAAGCAAACGTCAGTTTCGTTCGACTACTCGTTCGTGTCGCATCTGCTTCTTCCTGGTCGCCCCAGGGGCCAGGATACAATATTGGCGACGAGGAAAAGTTTCACCCTACTATCTTATCGGCGAACACCATGAACTTTGTATTCACTCTGCCACCGGAAAAGGCAAGGAACGACGTGTAACAGACCTTGATGAGCGACTTGAGGGGCGACGCCACAAAGGTGCTGCGCGAGAGGTTAGCCGAGAGGTTATCTGGCACCGAAAAAAACGATTTGTCCGAGCCGTCCCCGACTTCCCCATTGTGTGCGCCCCCTTTCAACACCCTCGGCGCAGCTGCCACGTGCCGCCATATTGAGAATAGCGAGAAAAAGCTAAGAGACATCCCATGTTTCCTCATTAACGCTTCCAGTCTCCGATTTCTATTTCTCGAAGTCAGCAGCATAGTGCCTCTACAATCGTCGTAATAATTACGACGATTGTAGAGAATTACGACGAATAATAATTTTTACAGACACGCAACTCTTCAAGTTTTCGGGAATGCGTTCGCCAATCTCGTGACCGAAAAAAAAAAAAAAGTGTGGAGGAGCTCAATTTGGGGGAGAAAGACACAAACTTGGCACAACAAAAGTTCTTTCTCGCAATGATTTTTTTTGCTTTGTGTTTTGCCACCGTTTTCTGAAGTGCTTCAGACGGTAAAGAGAATATTGATCTTGGGGTTGTCAGTGGCCCCTAACTATAAATGCTACTGACATTTCTGGGCAAACTCTCCCAGAGAAAACAACCCTTGAAGAGGACAACTTTGACTTGTGGCAATCCGTCAAAGGGCAACTCCACCGATTTTCCAAACCATTAAAAGCAATGGTATTATTTCCCTAAAGCCAGCGGCTTTCCCTGGCTGGGATGCTAGTTTGTACTCTAAAATGTGCCGTAATTAGAAAACAAAAGACTGTGCCACCCGTTTTCGGTTTCCGTGCCGTGCTAAGAAAATTAGGGTGCACAATGAAACCATTCTCATAATTTTAACAACACTATAAACAATGTTATCAGACATTGCAATTATTTTGCCGATAAGTAGAAATGAGTTATTGATGTAGTGTCAACTAGAAAGTTTAATAGCTTAGAGTTTTCAGAAACCACTGTCTCCTTGCAGTTTCTAATGTTTAAGATTCCCCTTTCCCTCCCTCCCTCCCTCCTCCCTCCTCCTCCTCCTCCTTTTCTTCCTCCTCCTCCTCCTCCTCCTTTTCTTCCTCCTCCTCCTCCTTCAAAAAAAAAATATTCCAATCCAAGTTCTAAATTAAAAAACAGCAGGGCAAAGCTTTCTGCTGTGACGAAATATGAATGCTGAGGAGACAGAAAAGACTTTTCCAATGTACACGCTCGTGAACAGCGTGGATCTTCGAATCGACGTAATTAAATGGATGTGCATTTTCTGAGCGTAGTAAATAGAAAATGTGTTGTTTGTGACTTACAGATAAAAAAAAAAATGCCTTAAAAATATATATATTTTTTTTAATTATTGCTTTTCAAATTTGACAGGCAAATGTTTAATAGCGCTACTGGTAGAAAGCAGCACGCAAAAACTTTAATCTTGTACCAAACCACTTAGCAAGCGGCGTGAAAAGTTTATCATTGTGGAACAATATAATAATAATAATAATAATAGTTTATTTTCCATGAAAGCATGGTGGAGCAAAGGGTAAAAGCCTCAAAGGAGGCGTGACCACCCCTCGACCCCATACATTGGCATTGCACCAAAAAAAATGTGCACGAGATTACAGATAGGAGTCTGGCTATCAAAAATCTGTAGTCATTCAATGAGGCCATGTTTGGACAAAACGACAAACACAAAGAACTGGCCGAATTTCAAGCAAGGCCCATTTTAATGGTCCTATGTGCCAATTAAAAGACTCATCCTTAATGTTTCGTACATTAGGTACTCAGAAGAAAACCACCCTCATTAAAAACTTTGGCTAGGTGGCGCAAGTTGCTGCCCAATTCGGAGGGTTCCGCCGTACGCATCCATCCTGCTTCGACCTTGCTCCGGGGTATCTTTGTAAAAGGGCCGTACACTCACTCCTCTGGTAGTGGATGACCGGGGTGCAGCTCAAGCCGCAGCTCTCCACAGCGGCGTCTCCCGTAGACTGGACCAGGACTGCCAAGTTGAGGACGTCCTGCAGCGGTCGACAACGCGGGCCTTCACTCTGTGCCATAGAGTTAATACCATAATCTAGGGGAAAAGGTCCCACGCGTTCCAGACGCTTCGGAATGGCAGGACATAGACGTGGACACCGATGGTCCCAGCAGGTGTTTCCAAAGGGTCCGTAAAGTGTGGCAATGCCCTAATATGCACGAAGCAAGAAAACATTGCCCGTAAGGTGTGTGCCTAGTTCTTTTCTATAGTCTGTAACCCCCACTTCAGCGTTCACTCTGCTGAAGTGGAAAGAGGTGGGAGGAGCTTCGACTTTACTCTCAGCCCGTCACCGACCATAGCTTACTTTGCAGGAAAATACCGACATCGCGCATAGCATAAAAACAAAGAAAGTTTACGAGCACTCGAACAACTCCAATTCATCGCGGTAAAACGAACCTGCCTAACCTATCGCCTGCTTTCTTTCTGAGCTTTTTCCATAGCTCTTTTTCCTGTTCTTTCTCTAGGAACCATGGAAGTCGGCGCTCTGGGATTTGCCGCGTCATGCTCCCGTCTTTACCCCCCTGCTCGACGCAGACCCGCGAAGAACCCCAGACGCCGACACAAACAAAGCCTACCCTTTACCACCCGTTCCTGTACCCGTGCCTCGATGGGAACTGCACCCAGCTGTCCTTTTCTGCCGCTCAGCGACTAGGTCGTATCGTGGTGACCGCTGTCATAGTCGGGCGCCATTAAGGCCTGTTCACACAGACATCACAATGCCACCTCGGCGCTATTATATATAGACAGAACTGGAGATGGCACCGACCTTGCAGATGCAGTGCCCACTTTGAGCTATATTAGTGATCATACCTTGGAATTCCTCACTCATCAGTGTAATCACTCACACTCACTCACAGTCATCACCAGATATGAGGTGACAGTGAGTGAGGCCGAGAGTCCCGGAAAATTGTGAGTGTGAGCGTGAGTTCAGAAAACTTGTGAATGTGTGTGTGAGTGTGAGTTCTGAGAACTCATAAATGTGTGAGTGCGAGTTTTGAGAAGTCATGAGTGTGTGTTAGTGTGTCTTCTGAGAACTCACGAGTGCAAGTGTGTGATGACTGTGAGCGCTGGAATTTGCTTGAACAAGTGAATTAGCTTGCCGCTTTACAGCAGACAAGGAGGTAAGGACTAACGCCGTTTTGCTGTATGAAGTGTGAAGAAGGCGCGGCGGCGCCAAAGCTGGGGAACCGATCCTCTTATGCGGCAATAGACACTTTTCAGAACTCCGTCAAGCAACACTGGCAGTCGCCATTGCTTGGACATGAAGCATGTGATTATATCTGAGGGGGAGAATTCGCACTGCCTTCACTACTTGCGCCATCTAGGAACAGCAACAACAAACAGCGTACCCCTACAACTCGCTCTCCCCTTTTATGCAGCTTTGAACGTTTCATTTCCACTGTTGTTCATCTTCCTCTCTCTCTCTTTCCCACTCTCCAGTGTCCAGGAGCGCATTTCAATGGCCAAGGCTACAGCCTCGCAATTCTGGCCATACTTCGTTTCACCGTAAGTGAGAGCGCAGCCAACAATTGGCCCCATTGGCCAATGGGGCCAAATGAGCAGCGCCGAAAGCAAAATGTCACGCCGTTCGTCCTCTTTCCGGGCAGGTCCTAGCAACAGGCTAAACCAAACGGGCTCGGTGCATGTGCTTAGTCTGTGCACCTGCGTCTGTATGTCTTCCACTGGGAGTAGCCATAAAGACTAGCACATTTGGCATGCCTTACAAAATTTGAATACTAAATCTACGTACGGCATCTGAAACCGGGGGTGCAAATGTCGTTTCGCAACACGCTTCATGTCTATTCTTTTCTTTTTTAGAGCTCCACCCAGAGGTGGAGAAATGTAAAAAATAAAGCAAAAACGGTGACCATACTTTTCTTATGTCCTTGGCCAGGCTGTTCGCAGTCTCCACACGGATAGCTCGCTTCCGAGGGGCTTACTGGACGCAAAAACACCAAGAATGTCATAGCGGAGGTTGGTGACGAGCGGGATTGGGTACTAATTTTAACTAAATATATGACGACGGCCATCTTGGAGCAAGCATGCAAAACCAGTCTGCAGACGACGAACACCCGATATGGGACATAGGAAATTCATGGCCGCAGTTTATGCTCTATTTTTGATATCTCACCACCTCCGAGTTGAATGCTGAAATAAATAGACACAAAACTTCTTGCAAAATAAAGTTTGTGTGCTTAATTTCAGGTATGTATGTCTACAATTTAAATTTTTGCGAGGCCTGTGACTGTAAACATGCTGGTCCTTAAGGCCATTCTCCATAGCCTTTCGATGCACTTTTTTTTCCCATGTGGTGCAACAAGGTAGAGACACGTACGGAGCCGATCCGTACCATAGTTTCTGCCCTCCAAGTCCAACTCCCAATGCCCCACCTGCGCCTCCTTAGAGCGCCTGCGTCTGCCTCCCCCATCCCCAGACTGGTCCACCAGGTCCTGGAGCGTGCTCTCCGGGGAGCTGTGACGGAGCAGGCTGCCACAGCCCTCCAGCTTGAGGGCCAGGACCTCGGGCCGCAGTCGCTCCTTCAGCCGCTTGCACGCCACCTCCACATTCTCCCGCAGGTACTCTGCAAGGGGGTCGGCACGCCCACCGTTAACAAGCGGGGGTCCCACTTCGGTCAAGGTGACAGCGAGATCATTCTCGGCTCTCGTTCTCACCTTGCAAAAGCAAGACGAGCGTTGGGAACACTGGGAACAGACCAAAATGAAGAGCATTAAAAGAATTGCTAGGCAATGCGGAGAGCAAGTTTGTCTGCTTCTTTTGCAGGGGTAGTGGTCACGTTAGAACACCGAGCCCTGATTACCTCCAATTAGAGGATAGTGGGTAGACCTCAAGGCAGCTTGCTTTGAGGTCTACCCACTACCCTTTAATCGGAGCTCGGTGTTCTGAAATCACCACAACCCCTGTAAAAGTAGCAGACAAACTTGCGCTCCACATTCTGTCACATACGTGAAACGTTCTAGCATCACAAATGTTTGTATCATCGTTTAGCAGCTAGTCTTTCATTAGATAATTTAACGCGTGGAATGCACAAGCTTCAAATGGTAAACCTAGTGACCTTCCAAAACCTTCTAACCCACTCCTACTCTCCCGTCTTGCCTCCTCACCTACCTCCCCTCCTAGCTCCACCCGGGGTCACATGAACTCCCCATCAACCAATCAGCATCGAGCACGTCACTCCCTCTCTCCCACCTGTCAAGCGTGTCTCCGGCACCGCGATAAACGCGCCGGCCGGAGACATGCTCCGGACGTTGTACTAACACTCACTGGGGTCGCTGTTCATCTCAAAGGGCAGGAGGAGGCTGGCCCGCGCACGCAGGGTCACGGTCCCCTGTCCGAGGTCCCTGAGCACCGAGACGGAGCGTGGCTCGCAGGGGGGCTCCATCTCCAGGGATACAGTGCGGGTGAAGACTGCCGTCGGGTTGGCTGCGCTCGTGTACACCAGCACCGCGCTCTCCGCAGAGCCCAGCTTGCCCGCCTGCACGGAGCACGGTGGGCCTCGTCGGACTCGGTCGCAAAACTTGAGGGCGGTCGACGGAGAAATCGATTAACGATGCCCGGGCCGCGGACTACGCTTTGCGCCCGTAATGGCTGCCGTGTGATATGCGTATAGCGTGCTGCGCGACGAGACTGCTTTCCTATGAGGAAGACACGAGCAGCCGTTTACAGCAAACCTGACCGGGTGCGTGCTTTGTGCTCGAAAATGCGAAAGATAAGATTGTTGTCCGCATTTTCGCATCGCTACACTTGCGCCTGCTGAACGAGCGGCAACTTTAGCACAGCATTACACTTCCCACATGCTTAGAGTCCTCCTGGAATTGACTTGACTTAGGGGTTTTCCATGACGCTCGGCAAGTTTCTAATTGGAACCATATGTTTATTGTCCCTAATTAGAAAAAATGAATAAGTCTATTTTAGGTGACTATTCTGCTAATTACTGTAAAATACCGCAGAAGCGCCCACTTCATTCAAGCACCCACTATTAACACTTCCCAAGCTTGGGAACAAGCACCCCTGTCTAGATTAACCTAGTTTTGAGTAAAAGTAGGGTGTGCTCTCCCCCAGTATACACCTTTCCAAAAAACGCTCCTAGGCCGCCGCCATGTTGCTGATGCTGATGCGGCTGGTGCGTCTCTCGCGCCCTCTATCAGCTAGAAATTTTCTGCCACTCTCTGGGACTGTGAAGACCCGCTCAGCGCGGTTCCCTACCTACATTTTTGCGGTTTTGCATTCGACGTTTTCTCGCCCCTTTTGAAAGTTTCCACTTAATTTTTTTTTTATGCGTGCTGCGTACCCTTTTTGTGTTATCTTCTATTGTGAGAAATAAGGCTGGTAAGTGCCTGCCATTCAAGCTTTTCTGCTCGACATTCACGGGAAGCGAAGGAGGTGAAAGACGTCGAACGACCCTCGACGCAATTTTGCGAACATTGTTCTCCCCCCTCCCAGAGATAATCCGCGTAGAATCCTCAGTCATCTCCAAAAATAGTTGTCCGGGTTGGGGTGAGAAACGGGTCAGTCGCGTTTGTTTCTTTGCCTTGGTGCGGTTGTGAAAAAAGGGCTCTCCCCAAAACGTGCCCCAAAACGAAGTCGTCTCGGATTCCGTCCGATCGCCAAGATGTGACTCTCGTCGACTGTGCCTGTGTTATTTGAGATCTTTCTCAAATAAATTCTTTTTGGATAACGCTGCATCGTGTGGTTTGTACGATATATTGTTCGAATGTTAACGCTTCCTCAATTGTATGTCCGTGTCCTGTCCATCGGTAAACACGTTATTTGTGAGCGTGAAAAATGCATGCTTTTCGGTCCTCTTCTGTTGCAATTTATTTTTGTCAGCAAAGCGCTTTGTCGTTTCACATGCGGCAAATCCCGCGGCGCCGTCAAAACATATCCTGAGAAAAAAATAAATAAATAACTACCAGTCGTATTCGTTCTGTCGCGCGCGTATCCAACAAAAATAGTTTTTTTTTTTTTTTTTTTTTTTTTAATGTGGCACAATTTTTTTCTAATGTCCTCGGGAAAATACATGTACCATGAAACACAAAATATAGCGGGAAAAGACGAGAGTTTAGCCGCCAGCAGCGTTTGAAACGAATCCCGGACAAAAGCTCGCCGGAAAAAAGCTCACCGGAAAAAAGCTCACCGGACAAAAGCTCACCCATTTTTTCACAGACCCGGACAAAAGCTCACCAGGAGAAAATTTCATGTTGGTCTTAACACGTGTGCGGATAACTTAGGTGCATGCCTACGACACTAAAATACAACGATAAATTAAATTAAAGAAAACCCATGAATTCGTAATGAAGAGACATTGTGCCTAATCTTTATGTGCGCGTTTAGCGTCACATAAGCGCAATCAAAAAGCGAGGTCAAGAAAGGGTAACTTCGTTTCTTCGGTCACTCTTCGGGTTCAAAAACTTCGGTTCACGAAGTTTCTCGGGCGTGGCACACGGGTGCTCCGACATACCTTGAGTCAAGCAAGCTTGATCTTATCAGCTCCATTCAGTTTCAGTGACCTGAATGTTGGTCACAAATCGTTGCTTCTCTGCCTGTAATGGCTTATCTGTCGACACCTCTGCATGGGATGGGATGCCAGTTCTCATAAAAATGGTGGAATGTCCATCGCGTCCATACTTTATCCCAGCCCATGTGTTCACCCGGGGTAGCAAAAAATGAGGTGAGCTTTTGTCCGGGTCAGTGAAAAAACGGGTGAGCTCTTGTCCGGTGAGCTTTTGTCCGGTGAGCTTCTGTTCGGTGAGCTTTTGTCCGGTTACCTTTGAAACTGCGCCTACGCAGGCTGCACCTATTGAAATCACAGTCCACTCGGTTAGGGTTAGGAGGGACGCCGGTGAGAGACTAGCCTCAAACTCAGTGACTGGGATCGAAAACGGTTTGTTGCTCCTGGGGTCGAGTCTTTTTTGGGAAAGGTGTATTGGTAGTATGTTTTTTGCAATCCCCAATGTGGCTAATAATTTCTTCCCAAAAAGAGTTTTTTTTTTTTTTTTTCCCTCAGAATTTAGGAATTTATGAATCTTTGCAGAAATTGCCTCTTTTGCAAAGAAGTCCAGACAAGAAACAAAGCTAGTCAGTGCGGGTAGGAAGAACTTGCAAAACTTGCAAACGACATTTTGCCACCAGGCTAGGCTTTTTCGTGCCCTAGAGAAGCCATAGCAGAAAGTCGACAGGCAGAGCAAGGCCTCCAGGGACCTGCTCCTCAAGGTCGCTGCAGAGAGCTTCCTATGGTTCCCACTTCTACCCCCTTGCACACACGCTGCTCCCACTTAAATGCTACGAGGGTCTCCTGGGGTCCAATTTCAGTCCCCGGCAAGGGCCTTCGCAGCTGCCAATCAGATGTGGCGCCGGAGCTTTTTGCTAGGTGAGTGTCACTGTCTAACAATGAAGTTTCATCACCCCCAAACTGCCACCATTGGGCAGTATGTGGGTATGAGAGGAGTTTGCGGGCACTGACCCGCTTGTCCTGAGCGCTTCTTTATCCCCTGGTGGATTTGGGCGCATGTACATCAGCAAAATGAATCAAGGTTCACAAAGGAAATATACTGGAGGTTCGCAATTTAAGCTCGCATTTCTTCACATCACCAGGGGACTGAACTTGTAGCAGGTGATAGACCTTTCGCTAAATTATCCAAGCATCAAAGAGAATGTTGAGAACGTAGGTACACACACTGCACATGCTTGCCTTGGCTCTTGAAAGATTCGAAGTAAATAACCAAAATAAGATGTCCACGGAACGGCCGTGGGAAATGCCATTTGCTTTAGATTTTTGCTTTCAAACAGTTAGAGCTGAAGACGACAGAATACGCAGCGCGTGTACCTACGTTCCCGGCATTCTTTTTGATGCTTGGGTAAGTCAGCAAAACATGTATTCACTTTTCATGTGTTATTCATTATGCTCTGTTCACTGGGAGCTAAGTGCCAGGTGGACCAATCACCGGCTTCCCTCTCCTCACCTGACCCGGCTCTCTTCGCATTGGGTAGGCCGGGGGCGTGATGACGCGGCGAAAGAGAGGTGTATGACTGGTCCAACGAAGACATAGTTTCCACCGCAGTCTCAGCTTAGAGGTGAACGGAGTTTAGTGGATGACACGTAGGAGTCATCCACGGCTCGTTCCACGGCAAGGCACTGTGGCTTGTTCAACAAGAGCCAAATTAAATATCATTCGCGCTCTAATAATTATTTACTATAATATTTCTCATTTTATGTGCCCAAAAACCAAAAGAATAAAAACAACACAACACAGATACAGCATCAAATGTACAAATTAACATGGCAGCCACAATCGGGCACCAGATTCCATCGTGGACAGTCCCTCAACAGATGCATGGCTGAGCCACAAGTAAGCGTAACGCGTATAAATCCTCCTCTTTTCGCACAAACAACCAACAACTAGGATTCGAACAACATAAGTGGATGGCCTAGTTGTTTACACATTACAAAAACATTTAGCATGACAGGCAAAGGACAAGTAGAAGACTGGATGCTTGTCCTGTCCAGTATTCTACTTGTCCTTTGTCCTTCGTGCTGTTTTTGTGGCTGGAATTCACTGTCCACCGACTGCACACACGCTCCATATATTGGTCGTTTCGGACCTTCTGTTAGAAAGCTGATCTGTCCGTCTCCTGCCTAGACGGAGAACTATCCACAGTCTTTCTTAAAAAGAACGGTAACATTGAATGGACGCCAACGGCACCTCCTGGTACTTGAGCAGGAGGGGCTGGCAGAGCTGGTAGACCTGCGCCTCGGGCTGGGAGCAGGAGACGCAGAAGACGCCCACCAGGTCGTAGCCGAAGGAGAGGAGGACCCCCTCGTTGTCCAGGGCGCACCCCACGCACTGGATGGCGCTGCTGGTCACCCGGCCAAACAGGTAGCCCAGCATCGGCTCCTTGGCCGTCTTCTGCTGCTGCAGGAGCCTCTGCGGGGGCAATGCACGCTTTTGGAGATGTGCCAAGGACGACTCCAGCTATTAATGCAGAATCCTTCGATGTTTCGAAGTCAAGAGCAGGAGTGTCCAAACTTTTTGGCCGAAGGGCCGGATCGAGGACCAGTCGCAGTCTCGAAGGCCGTAAAATAAGCAGTTCAGTCTAACAAGGAAAAGCTACATAAATCAACCCACAGGATGTCCCCGAGCGCTGTTTGGGCATAAAATAATCCCAATAAATAAACAAACGACCGGGGTGGATTGAAACTTTTTACAAGGGTGTCTTTAGGTGGTGCATTTACCCTGCTCGAAAGTTATTGCTATACATTTCAGAAAAAAAAACAATTAGGCCTAAAATATTCAGTTTTTTCTCAGGCACAGGGAGAAACGGTAAAAACTTTCTGGTTGATGCTGCTATACTCACGAAAATCATACTACAAACGCTCGGATCTGCTGGGTCTGCCTGCGGGTGTTCATCTCAAGGACGTTTTCACACCTTTGCTTTATGTTGTGCCATCTGTACGCGGCAGCGTCGACTGGATGGTTTTTACCGTTTCTAGGTACAGAAATTAAAGCTGGGTTAAAAATTAAAGAAAAGAATCTAAGGCATATTAATATGCAAGCTTTAGTTTTAGCTTCAATATTTGGCTAATTACATGACATTATACAAAAATTGGGACAGAAAACTCCCCACGTAAAAATCCAAGCAAGTAGAAACTCTGGCATAGCATTCACATAAGGCAGAATGCTAACAAGAAAGGTAAAATTGATGATGCCAATATGAAGTAGTTGACACTGGACATTAAGCAAAATATCTGTTGTGTGAGTACGCGGAATTATAAGTTAAAGGCATAAACCAGTGGGCTACGAATGGTGGTGCTGCTAATAACGATGTGTAATAAATATGATACAGAACTATCAGTGGGAAATTAATCTGAACAGATATGATGCATTAGTTTCTTTACTCAGGATTATTTTTGCACCGGTAGTGGCGGGCCTGCCGGAAGCGGGCTGGCTGCTACTGGAAAGATTGCGAACAGCCACAGGCAAGTCAAAAGGTCTCCGAGGAGTGTACCTGGCTTGCGGGCCAAGGTTTAAAGGGACACTAAACAACTTTCTGCGATAGTTTATTTATGGTCATAACTCAAACTTCACCAAGCCAAATAACATTACATTCATGCATGACTGATTTCTCTTGAAATGGCTGTCAAAAGACCGACACTAGATGACGCCAATAGATGAGGAAATGCAGAGCACTGCCCTTCCTCAAGCAACGGCGTCCTCTGGTGTCTGAGATACTTCCGAGGTAATCAGTCTCTTGATACTAATTTTAATAAAGAAATTGGCCATGCGTATGAACGTAATGTGTGGTCTTTTAGAATGTTTACAGTCGATGGATTGAGTTATGACCATAAATAGACTATAGCAGAAAGTGGTTTAGTGCCCCTTTAAGCTCCCCGGTCTGGAGCGGCGCGAACAGCTGCAACAAAAACATGGTAACAAGGGCTTACGACGATCGTGTGGTTGGGGCCGCTACAGGTTGCGTGGTCACATGATGTGATGTGACCACATAACTTTACGCCCTAATGTCAAGTGACCATGTAACTTCACATCACAGTGTCACGTGACAACGCAACTTGACATCAGTGTCACATAATCATAGAAGCTGAAGTCCCAATGTCGCCCGACTCCCTACCTCAGTGGCGTCACGTGATGATGAGGCTTCCATGTGACCATTTAGCGAGAAAATATCACGTGCTATAACAGCCCCTCAAGTCAGCATTCTGCATAATTCGGACGTCACACGCTGAACCAAGGTGAATATTTTGACGCAGAACGTGTTATAGGGCCGATTTCCACGAGATGAGCATGTTATGAAAGAGCGTCATAAAAAAACTGCCGCATGTTTTTTGTGATTTTTTATCATAAAAACTGTCGCATGGCAGCATTTTTACTAAGCGTAACGACCTTACGTCCCACCAAATTTAAAAATACGCAAGTTTGTCGACTTTGGCAGACACTTAAAATTCACTGTGCATTCTGTGTCTCCAAACTTCACCCGTAGGACTGACATACATTTTTATAGCAAAAGTATTAATTGTTTCATGGAGCGAGCCGACATCATCAGCCGCGCCAAACAGCAGATAAATTTGTGAAGCCGCGATTTGAGGCATCCCAGCTTTGAAGCCGCGCAAAAAGCCATGCACAACGGTAATTAAATGAGGCCAAGGGAGGCCGCCACGCATCAGTTTCAATGAGCGGCCTCCCGTGGCACTGCATGCACGCGCGGCGGCAAAAGGAATTGGCTGGCGCACTCGGGTGGTCGTACCACCTCCCAAGGCGCGGAAACTTCATGAAGACACGCGCAAGAACGACACATTCATGCTTTCGCATTCACAACTCATAAGAAGTGCCTAGGTGTACCTCGAGCCTTTTTTTTCTTCTTTCTTTTAAAAAGGGCAGGTTTTGATTTCCGGAAAGGCTCAATATATTGCTCGACTTCTAAAAAACATTTTGGAAGCATAATTTTTCGTGCAAAACATACGAAAATGATCAAAAATCACCACAACTGAAATTAGTAGAAAGAATTTGAAAGGAAATGCATGCGTGGCCCACCGCTATGATTGGTTCCTTCACGCATATTTCTTTATTGCCAATTACCCGCACCACCTTTGAGGCATTGTTGTAGGAAGGGAGACCTAAGAAACCTGTCAGGTGAAAATGCAGGTGGAAACATATTCTGATCGATCTATTGTATTCCATTCCAGCACTGCTCGAACACAATACGATCCACAATGAGAGTTAATAAGTCACCACTTTAAGTTGGTGGCTAACGCATTTGTATGCAAGAAGCAGTCCACGGGCGTTAGAACTTGGGTCGGGACTGTGAACGATGCCTCTGCTACATGTTTTGGCTTTCCGGTCGTAGCTGAAAGCCTGCCCCTTGTAGCCACCAGGAGAGGAAGTCCACGCAATTTCAACCGTGGCTCGGAACTTCTCGGCTTCTTAAATGGCGGGAGTCTCAAACACGTGCCTCGGGTGGAACGTGCCCCGCTCCAGGGAATTCCTGGGATCACGCGCTCGTGAACGGCTTCGATTGTCACTTCGCACAAGTTCCGACAAACTGTTGGACACGGCCCTTGTGACGGCGACGCAAAGGAACGTAAAAGGGGCAGGAACGTGAGTAGACGGACGGACGCACGACGGTGTTGTTGTTCCAGTCCTTTCTCGCTTCTGGGCGATGACGAAGAAGAAAGCGCCTGGAAGGACTTATGACAGCTCTCTGTATTACGGACCGTCCCTGGAGGACACCTAGAGATGCGTGCTACAATGGTAATAAAAAAACTACCAGTCTGCACCCCTATAGGATGGTGGTGCTCGTGTTAGCGACTGCCTCTAACTGTGCATTGCCGCAGAAAAATGCATCACCTGCCTGAGGGGTTAACGATTCATGCATGCTTTGTACCATGCTGAACCGAAGTCTAAATGCAGTTTACATAGACTTTCTTTTGGACGCATCCTCCGATGAAGGCAGACAGCACCCATCTTTTGTTGGAATCCCCTTTAGGGCCATGGAAACATCAACCATTGCCTAGACGATGGTAGCTCTGCATCATTGACCCAGGGAATTAAGCTCCTCCGAGCTTTCTAATGCGCTTGTCTGTGCGATGTGGATTCCCTCGGCAATACGAGAGAACGTCATCTGCTTCTTGCACAGAAGTTGCAGTACCATCAGAACGACGCCGAGTTCTTACTGGCTTTCACTATAGTCGGTCACAGGTCAAGAACGAAGTGGAAGCTCCTCTGACCCCTTTCCACTTAAGCGGAGTGAACGGTGAAAAGGAGCCTTCTCTCCAGCGTTCATTCTACTAAAGTGGAAAGAGGTGGGAGGAGCTTCCGCTTCGTTCTTGACCTGTCATTGACTATAGAGATCTACCCTAGAGGTCTACCCACTATTTTTTTTTTAACCAGCCAATAAGAGTTTGGCGTTCTGACGTCATCGGAACCTGTGTGCAAGAAGCAGACGAACTTGAGCTCACATCCAAAGGTGGACCTTAGGTTTGTACGAACACGGTCCAAAATGACTTGACGGCGCGTTCTATCTGCAGTGAGGCTCGCCTTTTATGACTCACCAGCAGGGTTGCGGGGAATTTAAATAACACTTCGTGCCATGCACTTATTGCATTGTTCTCTTGTTTTTTGTTTCTTTTTAGAAACATGACATATGGACGGCGCAGCAGCTACCTACACGAAGCACGGCGCGATACAAACAGGTTTGACACGAATGTACCGGCAGAATTCGCCACTATTATCGGACCCAAGGTTAATTCTTCGAGGGGCGATTACCTGACAGAGAGCCTGCGAGAGCACCACGTCGTAGGAGACGGACATCGTGACTGGAACCTCTGGCGATGTCGCTCGTGAGCACAGAGCACGATCAAATCATGCAAATGGAAAAAGGTCGTCACGACTCGGGACACGACTCAACGCAGTCCGGAAGCAACGCAGCACCCGCGATTTTCGGCACTCTCAGCAGTTTGGCATGCTAGGGGACTGCGGAAATCCCACAACCAGCTGAACCCTGTGCTTCCAGCTGCCAAGTGGACCTCGGTCGCCTCGGTGATTTCCGTCGTGATTCCCCAGTCCGTCAACCTCGTCACTCACAGAGTTAACTTTGACGTGAACCTGCTAGGTGGCAGCACGTTAAACATAAGAATTAAAGGGCCCAGATTGTACAGAGCGTCCAACCCAACCGTGGGGAGCAAGATTGATCGCAAGCGCGCATGCGCACCATTGTCGCGTGGCGAGAAGGAAAGCAGACGAAAAGGCGATCATTTTCGTCATTCTCATTCTTGTCCAGCTCGCTTGCACCTCTGCACTTAATTGCATTATGATCAAGGCGTAGACGTTTGCAGACGATCAACGCCACCAACGCTTTTGCTGTTCCCCTTTTTCACCGATTAATATCAAAACCTCGTTGGGTTTGTCTCAGGCCTCTTCTTGTGATTAGAATGCCTTCATGTCTGCGCATGTCTGCGGGACATAAAGGCAGCCCACTTTCGATATTCGCCTCACCGAGTGGCATTCCGCGCATGGGCACACGCATCGCAAACGCTCTCATGATTTGAGTTGCTCCCTCTCGCAAGTCTAGGCTCTCCAAATAAACAACAACAATTACAGCATGGATGGATAGATGGATGGATGGATGAATACGGCTGAGCCCTTTGGATCGGGCGGTAGCTTACGCCACCTAGCCATTTTGTTTTACCATTTAAGCTTAGAATATTTAAATGTGAAATCTATATTCACTCCGCAGTGCAAAGAAAGTGAGGCTATGAAACCCCCTTGCCATCAGTGATTAAGAAAATACCTAGTTTTCTCTCGATTTCTGCCACCATTCACTTAATCTTTGCTTGGTAATCTCTACAGTCTTGAAATCCACTCTCCCTTCGCTGTCTCTAAAACCCAATGAGCACGTTGACGCCGACAGCGCCACGATAGTGTGGGAGCAAGTGCACGTACTAATTGTAATTCTTCCCTCACGAATTCCGTGGTCGGCGTGATGACTAATCCTCGCGGTATGGCTCAATTTTAAATTGGAAATGACGAAGCCCGCCTGCAGGTCCGCCAACAAAGAAAGGTCAGAGCACTCTTTGGGCCGTCCGCCTCGCTTTTTCGCGTGTGCGAATTCGTCGCTTTTCTTTCGTGTCGGGAAGTTGTCCATCGAAGCGTGCGCAAGCATCCACGGGTGCCGCTGACTCGAGATCATGCATTCCCTGCCCCGCCAACAACGCATCTCCCGCCTTGATTCTCGGCGAAAAGTGTGCTGTGAGGGCTCCAGACTCGGTGACGGGGACCGAGCAACGGTTTAGACCGATGCGTGTGACAATTAGGTGTGTTCGCAACGTGCTTGGGCCGTAGTCACCTGCACCCAGTCCTGCCCTTTAAAAAACGAAACGGGTGCGAAACAATAGCGAACATAATTTCCGCGTGGGCAGCACCGGTCGCGACGCTTCTGGAGCTTCCACAATGAAAGTGCCAGTCTTTGTTTTTTGTTGTTCTTTTCGCTTGGGTGACCTTCAGTCCAGTACGCGAGCGACGCAGCACATCTACCCGCAGCGTCGGCGTCTCGACTTCCTTTTTAGCGGCACTGCCGCTCTCGATTTCGCGTGATTCTTTTCTTCAACTCATTGTGACCAAAGTTGCTTGTGTCAACATTAGCGGCGAGAGAACAAAGAAAATAAAAATGCTTTTGCCACGGTACCGGCGCAGAGCGGTCGACTCGGCGAAGCGATCGAACCCAACTCGGCGTCGATTCGACATCGTCGCGTTCTGTCAGGCCGAGCCGACTTTTGAAAGTGGCGAGCGAGTTGTCGGGAGCTCGTGTACCGACCGAAAGCGCGGATCCATGCCGTTTTCAGCCGTGTGCTCAAAGTGCAAGAAAAAGAACTTGAGCAGCGAACGCGCTGAGCCCTCGCTAGCTTGCTGTTCCCGATAACCGCTCGGGGATACATATGCTGACCGAATCCGAGCTTCTTATCGAGTCATCGTCCTTGTAAAACGCGCGCCTTTTCGGTTGAGCTTTAACACCCCAAAGCCCTTCACTCTTTCTTAACTAGCAAAGCTGGAGGCAACCATGGGTGAAATCGCGCAGAAATAGAGAGGAACAGAGGAGAGAGAAGAGACAATGTTCCTTTCTATTTGTGCGCAATTTTAGCCATGTTCAATCATTACTAACTCGCCCAGTTAACCTCCTTACAATTGGAGGAAACCACCCGAGCAGGGAAAAAAAAAATTGGGGGTGTGTGTAGTCTGCCTCAACGGGCGACTTGTTTCTCAGCTGTAGATAAGAAATTTAGCCAGTGCAGTCGAACCGTTAGCCTGGGGTCCTTAACATGCATCACGCAGTAGTGGTACACGACCACACGCTTGTACGATGCTCATCCAGATCGAAACGCCCGGCAGGGAAGGGCTTAAGTAACCCGCTGTTCTTAACTATCCGGTGAGCTTATCTCCGGCGGAGAAAAGCTCGCTGCAGAACTGTCCCATGCGGAGAAAAGCTCACCTACGGATAAGAATGGAGCGTTAACTCAAGTGTAATACGTTCACTCGGCTGAAGTATGCTGGAATGCTTCATGCGCATGCGGTCATTCCTCAATTCACTAGCAGAATTTAACACGGGAGGCACTGCCCGATGAAAATAGAATAAATTTCGAATGCTAAATAAAAAATGATGGGGGGATTTTGTTTATGAAATTACCTTTTATGTAGTATACAAGCACTGCATTATCAAATCTGCACATTTCACCATTTGTTTAAGGCTGCGGTCCCACGGCGGCCATGACATATGACGCTTTCCGCACGTTTTCGAAATGCGATCGTGGCGTGTTCAAGCTTGCTAAAATTATGTGTTATATATCTTCTTGTAGTGTACAACATTATCTTTTATCTGATGTAGGATTTGTTTTCCTAGTGCAAAAAGCTAATTCAGAGGGCACCCGCGAACATTGACCTTTTCGGCAAAACATGGTTTCGTAGTACAGTGGTACAGGGTGCACTATTGGAGCAATTTCTTTCAAATTTTCGAATGTTATAGAAGAAGAGTGCGTTCATTGTCAACGGAGGCCCTTTTTTCGTTTTTTATTTTATTTTGACAGATATTTACTTTAGAAAAATTGACTTCGCGGAAGCACTTCAGTCGCGAAGTTTTGGGCGCCTACTTGGTCATTTTATTTGAAACTTTTTACATCAGTTTGTAATTATGGTCGAAAGAGTTACGCTAAATTCCATTGTATAAGGGCTTAAACTTTTTTCGGAATGCTCACGTGAAAAGTGACAAAAACAGTTAATTTTGGCAAACTTCATTTGGTAGTACGGTGGTACAGCGCTTAGGGATTGACACGCATGAATAAAATTGTAGGCCCGCAAAGAAAAACATATTCTGCTTTGCAAAGCGAGGCCCTTTTTCTAAATTTCACTTATGATTTTCCATAAAAAAAGTTTGAATATAGGTGAAATCACGTATTTGTTGATAGTCAAAAACGAGTATTTTGACCCCTTTTGGCAGACATTTAGGCAGATATTTTTAGTACAAAATAGAGTTTACTGTCCCAGGTCCTCACTATTAGCCCACATTGTCACTAATCGAGCCTATTTATTAAAAAAATCATAAAACACACAGAAAATACAAATTGGATGTCTGGTTGCGCCCTCTGTGTGGCGGTGGCTGAAATGTGACTACGCGAGGTTCAGGAAACTGCCGAGGATGGCGCTGATTCCAGCTGTGGTTGCCAGCTTCGGAAACTGGTTGTACACTTGGCTTCTTCCGTTTCTTGCAAAATAACGTGCTGGAAAACTTGGTCGAAACTCGTGAGGTCCTTTACAACACGGTACTTTCTGCTAATATAGCTTTTAGGAAGAATTTCAGTCGTTTTCATATTGTTAAACGATTTTTTTTATGCGAGGCTCCACCGGTTCAGTTTGCTGAATAAATCGTTCACGCAATCGATATCGAAGTTTCAAATTACCGAAATGCCAGAATCGCCAGTTCCGCGTAGATATGCAGCGTGACGCACGTGCTTCTGGTGCATGTACACGTACGTGTTTGCTGCGTGGTTCTTCGGTTGCTGCGAGTTTTCGCGTATTTATTGTGCGCTGCTTACCTCCGTCTGCGCACGCCTCTCATCCTTGTAACTACCCCTGCTATGTTTGCCTAGCGTGAAGTTTGTGTCTGTCTTTTCGTTCGCTGACTAAGCTCGTGTCGGTGTCCTTCCTACTGGCTGCTGTTCGTGTTTGCGTACCGTGTGTGTCACTTTGATTACTAGGTCCCCTGCTTATGGGGCGGAGCAAGCGGTGGGCGTCGCGCCAGGGGTGGGTCGTGATTGGGGAAACAGCTTAGCGCTTAGCAGCCGACGCCGACTTCGGCGCGTTTCTTCTGCGCACGCGCGTACTGTCATTGATATCGCTACTTCGCGCCGTGACGATGCGCTGATCTACAGGCCGGTCGGCGCTCGCGTGATATTGTTGAAAATTCTCGAGCGTGTATTTACGTTTCGAAAGCCATAATAGAATTAAAGTGGGCATTTGGCCGGCAGCCGGCATACCGTGGCTCTGAAAACAGATTGCTAGGAGTGCCCTCTCATTCGCTGGTTACCACGCTGGGTGCGCGCAGTCCGTGCTTCTGGCCGCCCCGGCCGCCCAAATGCGTTTTTCTGATGATTGTTTTGTTTTCAGTAAACAGACAATAGATTCCTGCTGATATTCTCCTTTATAATCTTCACTCTTGACAACTCTTTAGTGTTCGAAGGAACTCCGTCAAATTTGACGATAATGCATGTGTAAGTACAACTGGAACCTCATAGTTGCAAGAATACTTTTCCTGGATTGTCTGCATTAGAGTGCCTCCATGTGCGCTTCGCGCACATGAAGGCTCCCTAGTCTGCACCTTTCTGATAATATGATCGGTCTCCATAAATTGCACTTCCCCGCTTCGGGAGCACGGCCAGCGGTGGTTCTCTGTCGGTCATCGAACCTCACACACGTGAAGCGTTGTCAAAGCTGTGATATACCGGGCGTTTTATTATTATGTTTTTTTGTTGTTGTTGTTTTTGTTTTGTTTTTTTGCTGAAAGAAATTATACTTTTGGTATTCCCGGGGATAACATTATCGGCTGCGGCGGACGTAAAGGAACGAGCGTAAATTGACAGTTAGTGGCCTAATAAACTAAAATTTGCCATTTGCGAACGCTGGAGAGGGGGCGACCTCCTCTCCCCCGTTCGCTCCGCTGAAGTGGAACAGGGTGGGAGGAGCTCCCACTTCGTTCTTGACCTGTCACCGACTACAGTTGCGAATTCCACTTGTAATTTTGGAGCGACGACGAGATAGAGCTGAGTCATGTATTGCGTTCTCTGAGATGAAGAACGCAATGCGCGCGGAGTTGCTCCACGTATGCACCAGTCACCAGTAAAAACGACCTGTCCTCCGAGGAGGTCGAGCGAGACGCCGGCGGACATGGGGGTCGGTCACCTCACCGTCACCACCGTCTACCGTGCCTTCAAAAACACGGGGCGCAATGTGTTTCTGCAGTATAACAAAAAATTGAACAAACAAGGTGCAAACTTTCATTTTTTTCCTAAGTCTGGTTTGCAGGGCTGAACAGAATACAAAAACGATACGCCGTGCTGGGATGACGTCGACTACAATGGTACACGATCATAACAAGAGCACAAATTTTGCCACGTTATTTTGCTACAGTGATAAGAGCATATATATATTTGTCCGCGATGCAGCAACAGAGACATTATTTCCAAATTAGAGTTCGAAGTTAGCCTTCGATGCTAGCACTGACCAACTCACTTCACTCACAGGGTGAAAACGTGAAACTTCGTATCATTCGGACAGAGATCGAAAAATAACACGCACCGCTTCAACTTGGACACCCCAAAATAATTAACTTTAGTGGATCGCACGCAAAAGCTTCGCGTACGCAATAAAATTGCCCGTCAGGAGTACGGTTCCGCAACCAAAATCAGCATATGAGTCATCAAATTATGAAGAAAAAGCAGGTGCGAGCGTGCCAAAAATATTCGACATTTATTGTTGTCAATATTTGTTTTTCTATCCACGTGCTTATGTCGCCGTGGAAAGCCGTGAAACTCCCTATAAAATTATTTTGGGCAGTGTTTCCGACGGTGCTCGCTCGATCGTAAAATGCCGCTTTGTTCCTACTTTGGCGAATCAAACAAGGAAGCCACGTTCACCTACAAATTAATGCCCTGTCCACAAGAAGGGAAATCGAAATTTTCGCTTCGTTTTCTTTTTTTTTTTTATATTCTTCTCTTCTGTCTCTGTGACGTCACGGCGCGGTGGTGGCGCGTCGGTCGCACTTCCGGTCTGGGGCTGTGGGCAGAAGTCCCCATGCCAGACGTGTATTCCTGCGTTGTTTTGAAAGGAACCAGACAAAAACCTGCCTTCTCGTCAAAACGCCGCGACTGGGGCCGTACCAAAAGTGTCGAGAAAGGTTTGAAGGTCAGTTTTCACGTGCTCAGTTCGTCCGAGAATCTGGATATGTGCCCTGAAAAGGGAAAAGCAGACGCCGTCGGACAACGATTGCTTGGGCGGGAAGCACTTTGGGTTGAATTCACGGATACTTGTGGTCATCAGATTTATTTGTTTTGTTCCAACATGAACGCCAGAAAACTGTCAAGTTGTGCGGACCACCTGTGGAGTACGTTCAGTGCGTCTTCAAGTTCAAATGGCCGCCTGATTGTTCGAATTGTCGTCTGCTCTTTCAAACGTTTCTGCTTGTCGTCTGCTCCCTTCGACGACGCCGGTCCGTAGACCAAATGGTGGCCCGGTACTTGCGATAAGAAGTGAGTGCAGGCCTCAAAAGACTTAAATTTGAAGGTTGGTAAGCAGGCTCGATGTAAACAGTAGATACAAGGAGATGTTGGTCATTGTTAGCAGTGACCAACACCGATGCCTAATTCAGTTGGTCCGATTCTGCTTGCGATTTTCAGTATCGTCGTCGACCATCTCAGCTACGGTTCACGCTTTTGCAGCCCGAGCGGCGTCGCGACTGAAAATTCCGAACGAAATCTCATCATGCGAATCAGGCTTTAGCGTATACAATCTGCGGCGTCCACGCGGAATAAATCGCCACATGCCACATTATTCACGCGAAGTTTTGCGGTGTAACGAGCCTCGGTAATTTCGCTGACGCCGCTCAAGATAGTCAGACATCGCCAGGAAGACGTAGAACCAACAATTCGAACACGGAAAAGGGCAGGGGGACTCACACCGAAGCCGACAACATCGCATTTCAATGGTTTGTTTATGGGCGACGGCGAGCTTCTTGCCCACACCCCTATCGCGCATGCGCGGCGCCGGTGGCGTCCGCTAGGGGCGCTCCGGGCGCTGCGGTTTGTTTGTAAACATGAGTTGGTGTATAGGGTATGAATTATTATCCTTCCCTGTACTCTCGCTGCGACGAACAGTCCGATAAACGAGTCACCCTATGACAAAGATGGGGGTCCCGAAAATCTCCTAAAATCGTGTTTGTTCTCAGAGACACATCCGTGTGTAAGAAAAACCGCGGCCCTCTCCACGAAGCTTATACGGACATTCTTGATAAATAGCGTTGACTTGAGGTTGAACTTTGCATTTGCTTTGCAAACACAAGCGTGACGTCACGTGCGCATCCCACGCGACCCGACTGAAGTCTGAACTGGTGCACTATGTGTGGACAATGGGGCATTATTTGGACTTCCCGGCCGCGACGACCTTGGCGAGGGAGGACAGATGGGGGTCCCGAAAACTCCTGGAATCGTTGTTTGTTCGCAGGGACACACACATCCGTGTGTAACAAAAAACGCGGCCCTCTCCACGAAGCTTACACAGGCATTGATGTGTAACTACTGAAGATGCCTCCCGCAAGGGAGGCGAAACGTCTAATGAAATTGTTTTTTCCTGTTCTGTGAAGTCGGTGCTTTTATTTTAATTATGTTACCAGTCGGCCTGTGTGACCAGTGCTCATTTGAAGAATCGCCTTTGTCTTTCCTGAACCCTAACAAAAACACCCTCATAACATTTTTTTTTACTGTTCGGCTACGTTGGCATAGCCTATAATCGACATAATTTTTGCGAAAGCCTACTTTTATTTTATAATTGTCTCTAACCATTTCTAATTGAAGAAGTGACAAGTATAATAATTATATTATGATTTCATATCAAAATTCGACGAACCGGGAGATGCGAAATTCCGTGAAACAGCTTTTCACAAAAATATCCGGTGCCCGAAACTTGCTTATATTAAAATGTCTAACATGTGTATGTGTTCTAACACAGAAGATGAGTGCAATGTGGAAACTGAATGGCCTCACAGACAATTGTCAACGAGTTGGAATTTTTGATGAATTACCCTTTGTCGAGTCATCCTACTACCAATTGGCCTCTTCAATCAATTGCCCGTCAACAAATATTGTTGTTGGTTTATTTGCCATCTGCCATAAGGGGAGAGTGTGGGGCTCGTCAAGCCGACATCTGCCAGCATTTTCATCACGCCTCCAGCGCCTGTACCGACTGACGCCGACGAGTTGGCCTAGAAATAAATACCCACGGACTATTCTATAGCCGCTAAATATCTCTACGCGAGCATGATTTGTTTTCAAAGGGGCACCCGCCTGTCGGTGCTTCTTTGAATTATACATACGTCACGGTCAAAACGTTCCGCAGCTAATGAGTGAAGGCCGACCAACCTATTTTGTCCAATTGTCCGTGTATGGGAGATGAGAATGCCACTGCGTCAAAGACAAGACGTGTGCGAGCGTTGCTAAAAATAGAGACCACTATCGATGTTTTAGTATACATGGTTTCATTCTTAGTCAGAGCGCAAACAGAGGTTAGATGTCACGAAAACACATACACAAAGACAAAAAGCACTTTATCACGGCGCATTGTGTGAGTTGTTATATTAGTGGGTGGAATCACCCAAACAAAAATAGTGAACGCCGTGGCGTTTAGGTGTTGAGCTGTTGGTGATGCTTGATCGGCGCAATGTGTCGGTCGAGCTCCAACTGCAGGGTGATATGAGGTGGGGCAGCTCTGTGGTTTTACTTGTTGTTTATTCTTTTGTCTTTCTTTTTTGCGCGAAATATTGCGGATCACAACAGCTAGGCATCTTCGTCCGATGAAGCTCTGTTTTATTGATGGGCGTTTCATCGAATAGTGGACATTTCATTGAACACCGCTTCATTGAACGCCAACTCATCAAGTAGCTTGATCGAATTACGTTTCTGCTATCAAATTATTGCAGATATAATAACTACGCTCGTCGTATTTTGTAAATAACGGTAGCCTTTGGCGAAAATTGTGTTGCATAGTTAGTTTCGGCCGTCAGCAAATAGTGAAAAATATCTATCTACCTATCTCTCTCTCCCTCTCTCTCTCTCTCTCTCTCTCTCTCTCTCTCTCTCTATATATATATATATATATATATATATATATATATATATATACAAAGGCAAAAATGCGTACTGTCGGAGTTACTAATTCGAAGTTTACTACGACGTTTCGAGCGGGGACCACTCTTCATCACCTAATGAAGAACGGTCCCCGCTCGAAACGTCGGAATAAACTTCGAATTAGTAACTCCGACAGTACGCATTTTTGACTTTATATATATATATATATATATACATTTTACTAATACAATGTCTGGACATTTACACTTACCAAGTAACCATTTCCAGCTGTGATTTGAGACTGTGGTGCGCTTATCCCGCTCTTATTTATTTATTTATTTTTTCTCCCGTTTCTGGCCTTTTTAGTATAGGCTTCCACCAGCTCGCTTGCGCGTGAACTCTAATTTCAAGTGAAACAAGTTTGTAAATTAGGGTGACACTATATAGGTTTGAAATCCTATACCAATTTTATTGCCATTTGGTGGGCCACGTACGAATCTTGAAATATATCTTTTCATCCAAATAATCGATTAGTAAATCGAATAGCGATTCGGACGAATTTACTACGACGGGAAGAACGAATTTGCAAATCTCATGGCAATTAGGAAATTTCAGCCATCCTTGGTTTCCGATTGGTCGCACTCAGTAGCGGCTCCCTCCGCACAGAGTAGCCTCGAGTCAGAGTCTCTACTGACCGGCCAAAAAAGTGCGGCGCTTCAACTGCTCCCGCCCAGACGACTTGATGTATTTGTATACGCCCATGACATCGGCCGCGATCGGCGGTTGAGGTTCCTTTAGCCGACGCAAGCGTCAGCGGACGTCTCATATTTCCATACTCTCATTTAGCTACAGAAACAAAAACAACAAAAAAAAAATCATCCAGTTCATGTTCACTATGTTCACCACTGACAAGATAGTCGGTAGTCGACGAGTTTCCGTGCAAAGCCGATCAAAACGAGGCACCAGATCAACGTTTACCTCGCTTCCTTTTACGGCTGCCATCAGGAAAGATCTGGCTTGTCGCGTTCCCTCAACGTCACTCCGAATATTGTTTGTGCCCCGCGCACCATCCTCTTGTAGCAATCTTTTTATCGTCCCCATGTGATTTCTTTTTTATGTTCTTACCGGTGTTTGATCTTAATTCGGTCATTGAAATAGTTTTTGCTGCCGACCCTACCATTATTTTTACCCTCTCGCAGCAAAGGAATATTATGCCGGCATTACACACGAAATAAGAATGTAGACACTCCGTCCCATATCTCAAATTACATCGCAATGTGTTTACACAACTGTAGTGCAGAGGTACGATGAGCAGGGTCTGAGAAAATATTAGTTTCAGTATTTTCAAAAGAGCGACGAAACAAAATAAAGAAAGGACCGCCAATCGGCAGCGCGTGCAAGCATAGGCAGTGGTGACAGGAAGCGCGAGGTGTGTCTTTAGTACGGCCGGCATCTAGGGCCCGCTCAGATGTACTATACTGTTACGCTCATGAACTCACGCACTGTCCGAAGATGTACTCTTTTTTACTCGTAGGATTGCAACGCTGCGGAATGTAGGCGAGTGATTTCAGAAAGCGCGTCCTACCATTTCTACGCGCGAGTGCTCCTGCAACCCAAGCATTGTATACAGTTACGTCCTCGCGCCCGTGCCTTGGCCAGCCCCGTACACAACTTATGCAGTATCGAAAAAGCATAGTTCAAAATTGACGGTCCCACTTTTCCATACCGCTTCAAAACCCCATCTCGCTCAAATCACTTGGCAGCCGGACAATTTTGGCAGGGGGCCTCAAGTTGGGGATTATCCGGTACATTGTCCTCCCAACAATGAACGTGGGCGCGACGCGCCAGAGGGTGAACACGTGAGAGGAGGGGCGTAAGAGTGGAGAAGGAAACTCAAGGTCGCAAGCGACGGGAAAAAGGGTTTCGAAATTGGCGCCCAGGTCTTGCAGCATTTGCTCACACGGACAGCCAACGCCGCCCTGGTGGTTCAACTAATGTTTTGTTCAAGATGGCCGCCGTGGTACCGCAGCCTCAATTCTTACCTCACTCGAAGGGAATATACGAAAGGGTCTATTTCCTCTATCCCGGGTACGTTGGAATTAAATGTGGTAACACTCATGTGAAATGGGTTGACATAAAAGCAGAAAGAGGCTACAGCCAGGGTAGAGAACAAAGATCAAGATGATTTATATTGCATTGCTACTACCAATGCAAAAAGAAGTGCATTTAAAGAAATGGCGCTGCAACGCGCTCCAAGTGTGCAAAACTGTGGTGCCAGAACAATGAGAGGAACTGAATTGTAGCGCGGGTTATTAATTAAACACCGTCATGAGGAGTGAATAAATTTGCTGTTTAATGGCGCAGCAGCTTTAAAAAGGCTATAGTAGGCCACCACTATGAGGTGTAGAGGAAGAAGAAATAAATTATTTCTTTTCTTGATTTAGATAGTAATAAAAAATTAATCAGTCCATAGCATAACATCTTGTACTTAGTTGTTTTTGTTTTCCATGGTTTGGTGTGTAGAAAGGCTGTTCATAGTTTTTAGTACCCTATCCTGGGCATTGTGGGGTGTGCTAGCAGAGGGCAGATAATACATATATAAACAAATACAGAAAGAACATTGATATTATGTGATGCGGAAGACATCATAAGAATAGCTAAAATGACATTTGAAATTAATTACAAAAGAGCACTTCGTAATATGGAAATGGGACAGGTATCCCAAAAACACACACCAGTGTCAATCAGGCTAGCCTGCACCAATTATTCCGTAGCACGTTTCGCGAGGGAGCAAAAGAAGGTCGGAGGAAGTGCACGGACAATCCACCATTTTTGAAATTCATGGTTTTAGTGTTTCTGATACGAAAGTATGTTCGCAATCCACAAGCTCACGAGCAACCGTGGCAGGCTTTCGATTGAAAGGCTCGTGCCGATGCACGTAGTGTGTGCACAACGCACGTTCGCTACCAGTACCTCCCAAACCAGTGATTTCTCAAAAAGGTGTATTACAGCTAGTTAGTTGTTTTAGTCTTCTGCTCTTTGCCAAAAAGATTGTGCAGTTTCAGGTGATAACCTCTGGGGCAGGGGGACGTGGAGATGTTTTTACGAAGGATGACGCAGCGCTCGTGTTCAATCTCTGTCCCGCCCGTTTTAGTCGACGCAGAATATTCCCCACCTGGACCTTGCTATCTAGAAGGCTTGGGTCAACTTTTTCCGATCGATTCCCAACTCTAGGCATGGAATTGGGGTGCTCCATCTCGGGGAAAGCGGCAGTTTGTGGGGCAGGGAAGAAACCCGCTAGCCCTAGGGCAGTATTTGTTTGTTTGCTTATTTCGGATAAATGGACAACTTGCTCTTCTCCTCGGGAGGGGCGACTCTCCTGACCGACTTCCTCTAGCGTGACCTTGCCCCTGGCAAGTCCCAAATTGATGGGACGACCTGGCCACGACTTGGGATCAACACCCGGGCAATTAGCCGGCTTTGCCGCGAGCCGACACCCTAAGTGGAGCACGTCCTTGGGGCAAAAGGAGGCGTGGCTCGAGTCAAGTTCACGCGGGAGGTGCGCTAGTCTGGAGGTTGCGAAAATAATCTGAATGAGAGGAAAATGCCACGTACCTCAGCCAAAAATTATGGATCTTAATGTTTAGAAGTATTACTGTTACAAGGCTCCGCCTTAATGTTTTGTGTATGAGGGAGGCATTAACTTCTGATATTAAAAAAAATATGTGTGTCCTAATCGTATGGATAAAGGGAGGTGAGAAAGATTGTGCAGCAGATTTTGAGGTTCACTGGGTTAGCGTGACACAATCGATAGTGCGATGTAAGATAGTCTTTGGCGTATGGACATATTTTATTGGTGATGTTTTCTGGCAAATCGTTGATGTATAATAAAAAAGAGAAAAGGTGCAAGGACTAAGCTTTGGGGTGAAATCGCTTAATTTTCAGATGTCGCCCTTTCGTACGGCGCTTGCATGTTTTCTTTGAGAGCACCACCCTAGATACTGCCAGTTGTTAATTCGCTGCAACTATACAGGGTGCTTAATTTTAATTCAAACAGATGCATTTTTTAAAAAAAGAGCGGGGGAATAAAGACAAGTGCTGTTTTCATCATGTATTTATGAGGCTCGCTGCACATTAGATGAGGGGATAATCGTCATGGTAAGTTGAATAATTAAGTAAATATGTTAACCTTTTAATTATGGATTTTAAGGGTCATGTTGCAATCGCAGTATTGATGTTAATTACAATTAGAGGCCAGACCAGTTAAAAGAATTTGAGAAAGATGTTAACTGATATCTTCTGACATTTCTTTTTTAGCTAGATTGAAAAATTGTGTGCAAAAGAAGTGCTGCACGCCCTGCCCACATTAATACTTAGAAGAGTGACATTGCCGTTTTAGTCACATCGTCATTTGTGTCATCTGACCAAGGACAACATGTTGAGATAGTGATGACATGAGTGAAACGACAGCATCACTCTTCTAAGCGTCATTGTAGGCAGTGCCTACGGTGCGCCTCCTTCATGCAATTTTTAAATCTGGTAAGAAAATGTGAAAATTTAGTATTTAGTACTCACAAGCCATGGTTTTTCACTAATAATAATTGCAGTCAATACTGCAATTGCAACATGACCCCTTAAACCAATAATTAAAAGCTTAATTAGTGTGTTTTAATTAATTACCTTATCATGACGATTATTTTCTCATCTAATGACTGCCAAGCCTTATACAAATTAAATACCCTATATAGTAATTCCCCAGTACTTACAGAAATAGGTGCAGAACAGAAACTGTGGCCCCAAGTAGAAGGGAGATGATGCATGTATCGCGGGAAAAAAGGGCACTGTAAAGTTTTTTGTATATGCATATTTCTGGGAAAAATAAGAGTGAACTTTCTTTTCCGGATCAAAAGCAAGAGGGTATCCCAAATTGAGAAGAGAAGTAATAGAACTGGAAGACACCAATGTTCACATACAAGTTTCGAGCCAAGCTGCAGAAGAGCATTAATTTACTCATTCATTTGTTTCTTCGGGCCAAGGCCGGCAGGGCAGTAGAGAATAAAAGCATTTCAGCCCAACAAATAATAATAACATTCTGCTTAAAGTACCCAAAATCAGCCACAATGGTTTCGGGGGTATTTTGTACTACTTATTGTCATTCTGCTGTTGGACATAGAAAAAAAAAATAATAGCTGGAAAATACTTGAAAACTTGCAAGACATACAGAAAGTACAAAAGCAAAACTTATAAACGCATATTTCTATCACTGTTACAATAAAGAGTAATTGACTACCAAGAATAAGTTAAGAAATGTTGAGAAGAGTAGACGCTACCTTTGTTGGCAGAGAGGGAATTCATCAAAACCTCCAATGCCATGTTTTTCTTTTTGTTATGAGCGGGCCAGAACATTCTTGACCATGATTTTTGTGTACTGTACTCGATGCATCATATTTTTCTTGCATGATATTTGCATAGGTAATTTTAGTGCCTTATTCTTTCATGTATAATTTTTTTTTTGTGGACGGTGTTCGATACGGTTGATAAAAGAGTCGATTTTTGTGCATTTTGTATTCCCACAAAGACGCCCTCATGGCAACGTAGGTAATGCATGAATTAAATAATGTACCAATCTCTCTTCAGAGTAAAGGTTTTGCACCTTGACATTGCATTTGAGTGTCACCGACTGCTACACCCGCTTGTGACTACTTACGACAAGATCGCACTGCATAGATCTGATCTCGCACAGACTGCAAAACCTTCGGTCTAGTTCAGGACCGTAAGTGTTCAAGCACCATTTGCACAGAGGCACCACCTCGTTTCGCAGCGGAATGCCAAGAGTCGTAATTGAGTCGGTCACGCTTTAATGCCAAAGCCTGAACCAGCCATTAAAGGGGTGGTGTGACGATATTCAGTTGCAATGTTTGTCACTTTAAATGTTTTTTTTTTTTTTTTTTTTCACTTTACACAAGCTTACTGGCACTAGCAGGACCCAAGTATACTCGCACGCAACGCCATTGACCAAGAAACCTCTTCGTTGCGGTGTAATTTCATGAATAAAGAAAGTGAGCGTTTTCTTTCAATCTTTTCGTAAAACTTGATGGCATAGTTTAGAGTTCGCATAGCATAGTTTAGTTTAGTGGCATAGTTTAGAGGTCGCTCATAGATTGAACCCGAGCATTGCGTGAGCACTCGATTTTGGCTCTCGATAATCAATAGCTCGACGAGCATTCGGAGAGTGGCTTGTGCCCAACCGCTTCAATGACGGCAATAGCTGAACTCTAACAACGTCCAGAACTTGGCTCTTGTCTTGTGGTTTACCCCAACCCCAGCGCGTTGTTACGATAAACATTGGAGGCGTAGAATCGGCTCCAGATTACATGGTTGCTTGTACTGGCTGCGAGTTGAGGGGGAAAATGCTGCTTGTTTTTCTTACACATTTTTTTGCGACTACCATTGCACGAGGAGAAAAACTGAAGTGTGTTTTGTGGGTTATGAATGTCGGGGATTTATTCTAAGTGGTATTTATGTTAAGAACAAAAATCATTGTACCGCCCCATTAAGGGGCTCTAAAATGTATTTTGAGATTGTCTTTTTGTGGCACAAACTCAAGCTATGTGCCCTAAGCATCCCGGAAACCTGAAGTTTACAATGACCTGTGGCCTTTTTTTTTTTTTTTCTTTTATAAAAAACATGACTAAGGGTGTCGCAATCTTTGGTTGCATCTTTATGAGCGAGAAAGGACACACATCATTGTCAATTTTGTTTTTTTTGGGGAAGGGGGGGGGGGGGGCGCTTGGGGCAAAGAGACGCGTCGCAACGTTTGGTCACGTTTGAATAAAAGAGAAAGCAAACGCTCGATTGTGATTTTGTGTTTTCTAGAATGCTGGGGGCAGAGGAGCGTGTCGCAATGTTTGGTTCCGTTTTTAACGGAGAAAAAGTCCACGCATGTTTGTCATTTCCGGTTGTCTAGGATGCTTTGGGGAGGGTAGGTTCAGTCTGCGTCGTAAAAGGACGATCTCAAGATCCACTTTTGGGGCCCCTCCAAAAGCCCGCTCACAAACTTGCGAGGGAGCACGCTAGCGCCATGCATGAGATGACCCTGGGACTGTGTTTCACTAGAGTGAAGGTTCTGCGGTATTTGCACGATTAAAGGTATGTACCATCTATAAGAAATGGCTGTCCATAACATTCAAAAGTATTTCAAAAGAAAAAAGAAAAAAAAAAAAAAAAAGAAGGATGAACGAAAAATATAGGACATATACAGACGCTGAAAGTGTTGACGGCTTACCCACAGATGGTACAAGTGTGCGCTCTCGTAAGAGGTTTTAAGACTCATGGTCGTGAGCAGTCACAACTGTGAACCGGCCTTGCAGAATCGTCTTCTGCCAGGCAGAAAACCGGTTCCCAGTTTCCTTCTCTCCATTCTCTCGCGCTCTTCTCCCCTCCCCTCCCCAAAAGGAGCACGATGAGCAACCGGAGAGGAGGAAACTCCCTCGGTTCCTTCTTTCCATTCGGGAAAGAGGGAGACCACCCTCCTCTCTGCGTGGACTAGCTCGGAAACCCGCTCCCGAGGGGAGGGGGGGAGACAAGAGGGGGAGGGGGAATGAAAGAGAGAAACTGGGAACCGGTTTCTCTCTTTCATTTCGGGAGTCAGTTTGCAGATGACACAGTAATTGTATACGCCCACAAAAATTATGAAGTTGCCGTTCGAGAAGTACAAGAAGACATTCACAATATTTTTCAGTGGTACTGTAGAAATCAAATTATCGTAAATACTTCTAAAACTCAAATAATGTGCTTTAGAGATCCCAGAAAAAAACTATTACCTGAATTACCTATTAAAATGCACAATAAAAATTGTAATAACTGTTCATGCCTACCAATTGAGTATGTAAAAAATGTAAAATACCTTGGAATGTATATAGACCAACATCTTAAATGGGACTCACACATAGAGCAAGTTTGCAAAAAATTAAGGACACTGATGGCCTATATGTTTCACATGCAAGATATGGTCCCCCATTCTGTACTGAAAATGATTTATAACTCGTTAGGAAAATCTGTAATTCAATATGGAATAACTGTTTATGGGCACTGTGCCAAATACCTACAAAGAAAAGTTGAAACTCTCCAAAAACAGATATTCAGAAGAATCGATTGCCAAAGCAAAAAGAGAAGCGATTTAATAGATGACATACATAAAAAAAATAGGCGTATTTTATTTTAGTGATCAATTGAAGTATGACATAATCACAAAATTCTTTTTAATCAACAACCACAAAATAGAAATTGTTAAAGAAAGAACATTACGACCAAATAGGAAATATTTAGAGCCATTAATAAAGACAAAGTATGGAGAGTCTACAAGAAAATATTATGTGCCTAAACTTTTTAACGAACTACCTGAGGAGTTGATTGAGTGCAAAAATCCACATGCAATGAAAAAAATGGCAAGAATTTGGATCAATGAACAGAAAAATTAAACAAAGTGTGAATTAATAAAAAGTGCCAATATACGACCGTAACCACTGTACGAATTATATGGATTATTGAAACAGTGCTTTGAGATATATTACTAAATAGCAGTATGTGACTAATAGAGGCCGGTTCCACCGGTTATAACGCACGTGTATATAGGAGCTGCTTCTTTTCTTATGATTTGTTTGGTTTGTTTAAACTCGTAGAAAGAGTTAAAACTGGACAAAATCTGGTTGTTAGCCACCTGCCGCGTCCCACACACAAGCCTTCTTGGCTTACGTGGGCACAGAGCGAAATGTATTCAAAAAAGGAAAATAAATTGTATTGTATTATTATTGTATTGTTTTCCGCTTTGCAGAAGGCAATTTTGTGAGTCGGCCCTTAAGATTCGGAATGCGGCCGCGGCACGGTGGAAACGTGCTAACCTTTTGGCCCGCCCCGTGCAGGTAGCGAGGGGCCATGGCGACGGCGGCGGAGCACTGCCCGCTGTACGGGGACGAGTCGCAGTGCCGCCTGTGGCTGCCGCCCACTCCCCGGCGGCAGGCGGAGGGGCCCCTGGCCCCGCAGGGCATGCGCACGAGCCTGCGCAAGCTGGCCGAGGGCCGCCGTGCACGGAGGCTCACCTTCTTCCGCAACGGTGACCGCTTCGACCGGGGCCTGGCCTACGCCCTCTCGGCCGAGAAGGTGCGCTCCTTCGACGCCCTCCTCGAGGACCTCACCCGCATCATGGTGGAGCTGCCCATGGTGAGTTCGAGGCGGTGACTGGGTACGGCGCGTACTGGAGTGTTCGACAACGCGACCGGGCGGGCTGCCTAGGCGACGGCAGTGGCGAGAGTGGCGTATCGTCGTGAAGGGAAGGGAGTGCAACCGGCGTGACGTCCTCGAGCCAAGATGCGACGCAGCACACTGGTGGCGGCGCACGCTTGGCGTGACGAAGAAGGAATTTGAAATTCGCAGTTGGCGCAACATTACCGCGCCAGAAAGCGACGCAGTGCGCGGGTGGTGGCACGATCCATCATTTTGCTGTTTGCAATTTTATCGTCCCACCCGAGATAGTTGGCGCAACAGTTCATTCCTAGCTGCTGCGTGCTTATAACTTCAGTTGTCCTACGTCCTCTTCCTTGCCAATGTTCTTGCTTCACTCAATCTTTGTATGCGGAGCGATGTATTGTTAAAATTAGAAACCTTGTATAATGTTTGTAATTGTACCACTGAGGTCACTTTTTTAGTATTGCCAGTAGAGACATTAGTTGGAAAAATGTACGGCTCATGATCCGAACGGAGTCGCTCCGCCTCTGGATCCCCAGTGGGAACATCACCCCAGTGGGATCGGCGGATGCTTTCCCGTCATTAACTTTCCCGGTAATCCCCTTCCCGTGGTCCCGTATCTCGAAGCACATGTTTTCGCAGTCACAGCGCTAACAACATGTGTTCAGTGCACGAGCAAAGTTCATCATGATGTGAAAGATGCGTGTTGATAAGCGATGTGCATCAGCGTAGCCCACTTGCCTCTTCATTGGAATATTCGTGAACAGTGTACAAGTTAAGTATCTCTCGATTTCCGGCCTATCCTGTGGAGGTCCGAAAAGGCAGTCGTATTTATGCGGGACATACGAGCAATCTTCGTTATCGCTGCTACTCAAGCCTTGCTGGAAGAGCTGATGGAGCGGCTTTACGACGAACTGTCATCAAGCAGCAGCAGCAGTAAAGCGGGGAACACTTCGCGAGCGGCCATCATGAATTCTTGCGAGATGTTTAACCACCCGGCTAGAATTGCAGTCAAGTGGGCGCGCCAAGAGCTTGCCAGGCTGACCTCCGGTCGAATCTGCCAAAATTGGCGGAGCGACTTTTCTCGGATCCAGATCTATGTCTGGAGTGGGAGCTGATCGAAAACGACGAGTGGAACACGTGCGTTTCGGTCCCGGTCGCCCAGTGAAATAGGCGTGCTCAAGAAAAGTCTATCCCGGCGCGCTCCAAAATGACCAGTGGAATTCGCTATTAGAGTCACACCAGCTAGCTTTGCATCTACCCCCTAATTTGTGAAACATTGAACTCGAGCCCGGGTTCAATTCTCGTTGGAGTGTGTTTAGTATTTTTTTTTTTCTCAGTCTTACCCCTTCTGTACAGATTGTCCTCTGAAGTATGTGCTGCACGTTTCGTAACGGTTTCTGTGTCGATCGGTCACATTTTCCTCAAGGATCCCAGCCCTCAGATTCTGCATTTCAGTTGTGTCACTTTTAATGACTCTCGTCGCACCGTCTCCCTCCGTCCCAGGGGGTGCGCTTTGTGTTCTCCCGGGACGGCCGGGACAAGGTGACGGGGCTGGAGCAGCTGCAGGAGGGTGGCGTGTACGTCTGCTCGTCGACGGACCACTTTGTGCGGCTGGAGTACGGCCGCCAGGGACCCCCCCGGCCCCAGTGGACCCTGGGCAGGGCCACCAGGGGCATCCCGGGCTCGGCCAGGGCGCCCGCGCCGGGCAACGCTCAGGGTGGCAGGGGCTTCGTGCGCCCCAAGCTTGTCACGGTACGTCGGTTCGGGCATGGTGGGGTGAAGACGGGAGCAGAACACGGCTAAATTGGAGCTCTCACGTCGGTGGTAGTGCAAATACCTGACGTCCAGTACATGCTGGAGGTCGGGTGTTCGAGGGGACGTGCCCTACTGTTCTCATTCTTTCAGTTTCTACAGTTGGCGGCGTCTGCCTTGTAGTTCAGTAGCATCGTTTGCTAACATATGCAATAATGCTTGTCTCTGCCTCAAAGCAAAAAAAAAAAAAAAGGTAAAAAAACTATAATTGTTTAAAATACTCAATTATTAAATTTTGCTTTTTTTTTTCTTTTTTTTTTGAATTTTAAACTGTAAAACATTTAGGTTTGTATCTTCAGACCATACACCTCTACATTTTTTAAACTGTCTGTTTTTTTTTTTTAGTTATTAACAACATTAACCGTGAAGATGCAATTTTAGACCAAACATTTTTTGGTTTTGGCTTTAAAAACAATTATTTGAAAAAAAACTTGAAAAATCATTTTTTCTAACTTTACTTGTTTGTTGTGTATGCTCTGACTATATATAACCATTGAGTACATATTTTTGTACCAACCACTTTTATGATTTTTATTTTTTTGAAAACTGAGTATTTTGCTATATCTTTAATATTGTGCATTTATTTTAGAAAACTAAGAAAATGGTTCATCATAATATTTTTTTATATATTTTGTTTTCCGTACTATTAACACACATAAGTCTTCATATGGTTGAAAATAAAAGAAGTGTGCAGGCGAGCTGGTTCAGTACTTACATGGTAACCCAGGAGCGGATTAAAAACAGGATGAAGCTTTAGAACTATTGGAGTTTTCTGTTGTCCATCCTGTTTTTCTCCCACTGCTCGGTTACCATGTCTATGTTCATCTGGTACCATGTTTTTTTTAAATTAAAAGGTGAACCACAGCTTTTTAGGAAACACATCTTCACCCTTAAAAACACTTGGAAATGCATAACAAAACATAATGGATAACATACTATGCGACCTTCCTTGCAAATTGGAAATGCGTAACGAAACATAACGGATAACATAGCAGCGACCTTCCTCGCAAATCCGTGGTCGTGACATTGAACACCTCTTTTTTCACCCTCTGTGTGTGTGCACGTGTGTGTATGCCGCTCTTTGCAAAAGCATACGAACCGTTGACAGCCACTCTTTGCAACGCCTGCACCCCCCCAGGTGATTCGGAACGGGGTGCGTCCGCGCAAGGCGGTGCGGGTGCTACTAAACCACCGGACGGCTCGCTCCTTCGAGCAGGTGCTCGACGACATCACCCAGCTGGTCAAGCTGGACTCGGGCGCCGTGCGCAAGGTCTTCACCCTCAATGCGAAGCCCGTGAGCGCACTCGTCCGTCTTTTCATCGTGGCGGGGGTTCCCTATCTCGTTGGTCTCGGACATCCCCCATGTGCCCTGGACCAATGTTACTACTAGTAGATCAGTGTCAGTCGTCGAGCTTCCCAGAATGCCAGGCACCTTTCGTGGTGCTCGCTACACCGTCAGTACAGCCGATATGGACAGAAATTATAAAATGCGCGGAACGTTGGATGCACATTGACTATGGGAAAAAAAGTGATTCAATTGAAGTTTTTACAGTGAACAAAAAGTTTTTCGAAAAGTGCCTTTCGAAAACGGCCCTTCTCTATTGCTCGTAAGAACACTGCCGCTCATACCTGCCTGCCTGTGGGCAAGCGAGAAGGACCGTTTTTTAACGACGAGAATAAAGTTGAGAACAAAACACGACAGACAAGCGCTCGCTCGCAACTGGCAGTTTATCCAAACTTCAGAGGCCTCTGTTGAAGCCGAGCGGTCAACCCCGTGGTGGACCTCGATGGGGAAGTGGACGTGGAATAGGAGGACCGGCAGATACATTTGGAGCTGGCGCCCCTTTTATTCACATTGACATGCGTTGAGATCGTATCAGAGAGCCATACGTATCAAAATTCCACTCCTTTTAAGGTGCCTAAGTTCCCTAGGTCCCTAGCTAGGGACCCCCAGGTAGGGACAGGTGGTCGGTCGGTCAATCCTAGTCGAAATGATTTTCGAAATGAACGAAAATATGTATGAGGACTGCCCAAAGATAACAAATATAGATAAAACAAAGGTGGAAATTCGAAACCGTGCTACTCTGTCTGCAACATTCAGAAGCTTCGAACTCTGCAAACCTGGAATTTAAAAAAATTTCAAAATATTCAGATGTTTCTACCTTGAACCTCAAAGAAATTCTAGGCTGTCGAGCCCAAACTTTCAGGAACATAAACTGGTTACCGCTGTTTCACACGTCTCTGAGCTGTCATAGTTTCGAGCCGTTTTCAATCCCAGCAATTGGTGTTGCTGCGTAAGGATCTAGGGAGCAATTTGCCAACGACCCCAAACTTGGCGATACTATTCTTTCATGTGAAGGGGACCTTTGGACTTAGGCTAACGGGCTGGCTCCCCTCTCCCCAGGTGACTTGCCTGGCGGATCTGTTTGGCTCGGAGGACATCTTCATTGCCTACGGCCTGGAGAAGCACTCGCACGACGACTTCGACCTCGACTCTGAAGGTGCGTGTGCCGCTCCTCCCGCATCCACCGCGTCAAAAGAAAGCGGACAATCTGGCGAATACTTGAGAGACAAGGGGAGAAAAACACCTAAAGAGGGGGACAACATACACTGTGTTGGGTCTCTTTCTAAGTGTCTTCCTTTTTCTTCCCAGTCTCAAGCGATTCTTTCTGGGACTCGGTCGCAACGTTCACAGTTGCGGCCAAAGTTGGTGGCACTCTCGCGATACGTTCATTTGCCATTGATGTGGGTAGCCATTTTCGCTTGGTGTTACTGAGTGTTCGTCTTAGTGTTACCGAGATTAAAATTTCCGTTCGGCTTGCGGGTGAAAAAACCCAAAGGGTTGAGGTTGTTGGGAAATGTTTTTGTGACATTCTCTGCAAACAATGCCGTGGTCAGAGCTAATGGGGCCACACCTTTGCGGGGGAAGAGATCGCGGCGCGAGTGCTTTGCGTGTTTTGGTCCAAAGGTGGACAGTTCGGAAATGCAAGGTATAATTCGGACCTGGGTGCGCACAGTTTGTGACAAGCAAACTAGTCATTGAGGGGTTTAAGCATCCACATACGGCATTCAAAATTGGTACTTTGTCTTCTAGTACCGTAGAACCTCATTGGTACATTTTTCGGGGGACAGCAGTCAGCTAATGCAGGGGTTCTCAAACTGGGTTCCGGGGAACACAAGGGTTCCACGAGCTCGTCTCATGGGTTCCGCGAACACCCTAATTGAAACCCCCTCCCCTCCCCCCCCCCCCCCCCCCCCCATGCCGCAGGCTGCGCGGCAGGACTATGCAAAGCACCTTCATCTCACTTTGTACTGACATTGCGATTGATATGGTGGGGATATATGGGAAGCAACGCAAGCAAAATTGCGTACAATTGTGTATCTGTTGCTCCTCGGTCGGCAAATACGGAGGGGGGGTCCGCGGCAGTTTTTGAGGCTTCCTGGGGTTCCGTGAGGCCAAAAGGTTTGAGAACCCCTGAGCTAATGTATTAATGGGCGAAACGTTCAAAACCGGCATTGCTTTTGGGAAGATAAAAAGCACAAAAAGCAGCTCTCACGCACCAAGGTTTTTTTTCATTGATCTTTATGGCTGTGGGGAACTGCCTTGCAAATATATGTCTACGTTTGTTTTTGCATTATTCTATAATAGTGGCAGAAAAATCGGGATCAGTCTATAATTGTAACCAACGAAACGAAAATGTATCAACAAGGCTCTGCTGTAATTTTTTTTTTTTTAAGCAACAAGTTGTTGTGAGAGCTCTTTGTGCTATTTTGATGAGTATTTGTGACATTTCGCCCCACATCGTGGCTACAAGCATTGCGTGGTCGCTGGAGCGTCTAGTTTTTTAAAGGAGCATAGTGAAATCTTGATCCAATAATTTGCCGACATCCATCGAAAGTAAAAAATGTTGAGGTAAAAATAAAGCCAAAAATAAAAAAAAAAAATAAAAATAAAATGCACCAGTTTTGTTTTTGTTTTTTTTGCAACTGCATTGCTTTTTTTTGGTCAGGGGAGAGCTGTACTGCAGAATTAATATTTTTATGATGTAAGTCTCATTTGTACTGTAGGTATTTTAGGCATGTGTGTGCATGAATGAACTTCCTGCTCGCAGTTGTAAAATGCTCTCCTATATGTTTGTGAACAAAATTTGCTACATGCATGCTACATATACCCCAAAGAGCTATATGCTCTTTGGGGTAATTATCACTCAGGGAGGTGTACTCTCAAAGTGAGATGCGCATGTGACAGACACCTCACCCCGTGCTCAAAAAATCTCGTTGTTTGGACAAGTGAATTTTAACAACCGCCACTTTTCCGATTCCTGGGCGGGCATTTGTCGTGCTTGTGCCTCATTTCGCCAGTACACCTTTTCGAAAGTATCAGTTACTTAGAAAAGCGTACGTTTGACAGTCTTCCGGAAAAACACCGTGGGATTGGTGGTATTTTCTGTTGGGATCGATAGTTTCTGTTTTTGGCAACATGGGCCAAGCACGACAAGGCAAAGTAGGACGACCACACTCCGTTTCACGATAACTTGGCGAACTATGGAGGCTACCGCCCCCGCGAACCAATAAGAACGTTGGAGCGAGGCCTGTGACCCCACGCCACAGGAGCATTTGTGTCGCTGTGCCAAATGCGAGGCCCGGAAGAACCAGCTGTCGTCCGCTGGCCGAGAGTTGTCTGCTGCGAAACCAACCAGGACGAACGTCCGCGAGCTCTTAGGTCACAGTTCACGAAACAACAATACACTCAAGTTACCTGCGAATCTGCGGCAAGTGCTAATGAAAGGGTGAAGTCTTGAGTGGAAGCGATAGATTCCGTGCCTTTCGATCGTTCAAATGTCGTTCAAAAGCCACGTTCTCGGAAAAGTCTTGGTCCGTATTAGGTATCGTTAAAAAGTAACATGTCTTCGTCTTTCTTCCGTGTCTTGTGGCTGTCGGGAGTATCCGACCGCAACATTATTGGAAGAAAAAGAAGCCTAAAAAATTTGTTTTGTCGTGGACTGCGCTGTTACTGTGGCAGTAGCGAGGCCTCCGTGGCCTCGGCCATGGAGTGTCGTCACGTGACTTGCTCCAATGCCCTTATTGGGTCGCGGGGGCCGCAGCCTCTGTGGTTCACCAAGCTATAGTGAAACAGAGTACAGCAAGGTGTGTGACGGAGGCGCGTGGAACTCAACGACATCGAACCTGCAGAGTGGAAGAGCCTAAACGGCACGGTCCGGACCTCCGGTCGCCAAGAGCAGCGCTGGATCGCAAACGGCCGGACGTCGCCCGCGTCGGAAGGTGAGACTTCTTGGCGCGTCCCTTCTGAGGGAACATCTACGGCCGCGTTCCGGCATTTGCACGACGTCGCTCTAAAGTTAAGGTCGTCGTTCAGAAACCCACCGACGTTGAGCGCAGTCCTATCCGCGTCGTCACGTGGTGTGACCTGCAGAAGTAACTCGGATTCGCTTGAGTAATGTTTGGAATGCCGCATACATTCTCACGCAACGCGGCGTATCTGTCAAATGTCTGCGTTCACATCCGAGCCTGCATCGAACAGAGAGGCACCGGATAAGCTGCGCTTGAGAGTAACGGCACTTTGGTCGTCCTTTTCTCTTAAAAACGATTGTCGCCGGCCGTCCGTAGCTCTTTTCGAATCACCGGAAGCGCTTCCTTGTCCTCGAGAAGCGTTGGAACAATCCCCGGCAGAGTGAAACGAGTGTTCAGGCACCGTGTCTGAATCTCGGCGAGTGGCATATTTTAATTGCGTCTATAGCCGACTGCGTTTGCCCTATGATTGGCAACAAAATGGCGACGCCCACGGGACATTGGGGGAATATACCATCGATGCTGTAAGCGTAATTTTGGTCTCCAGCCGCCGACAGCCTAAGGAACGAAGGGTGTGGCGAGTCCCGGGCACTCGTCTATATTCCACGCCTCGCAGATGAAATGTCATCGTAGTTGCCCAAATCAAATGATCCAACATCATCCACAGTCCACTGCCGCTGTCATCGAAAAGATAATAGGCAAAAGCAGTCAGATACTGCGATTGAGTCAGCAGGACGCCTTGTCAGACGGGATCCGTTAAGAAATGTAACACATACTTCGGAGTACAATCCGTTCGAAAGAATGCATAATCGAGAAGAAATGGTAATGGATTGGAAGAAAGAACACAATTTTAAACGCGACCCTAGAGGAGTCGCGCTCACGACCCCACGGTTACGAGCCCGGGGGACTCCACGGCTGTGCCAAAGAGAGACTCGCAGGAAAAAAAAGACCCACCTACTCGCCGTTCGAACGCCAGACGCCGGCATTTGCGTTCAAACAGGGAGTAAAGACAAAGGCAGCTAGCATTGCGTTCATCCAATGATAGTTTTAACTGAAGCTCTGTGCTCCAATGTCCCCGTGCACTTTCGTCTGCTCTTCTCCCTCAATTTCTAACTGTATAAACGAGAAAAAAGTTTTTAAGACTAAATTAATAATTAGAAATTAATTTAACTTTGCGTATGCCGCCTTTATCTATAGGGCGAAGGTAGTTTTTCTGACAGCTCACTAGCTTGAGAAAAAGTGCAAAACGAAATCCACGGCGCGCATTCCGGCGTGCCAAATTAGAATTTTGGCGGTGCGGGAAAGCCGTCAGTTTGATTGATGGTATACGGGCGTGGAAGGAAAGAGTCGAACCGCCGTTCGCCGTAATGTGGAACTTCTGCCCCGCAGGGTCGTCTGCCGCGAGCTTCCAGAGCTCGGGGTCCCTGTCGCCGACGCCATTGCGGCCCGCCCAGGTGAGTTCCGCTCGGGTTCCCTCGGAGGGGAGGGCGCGGCCCGGGGGTGTCGTGACCCATGGGTGCCGGCCAGTTGCAGGTGCGCCTGCCCGAGGCAGTGGCCCGGCTGTACTCGCTGTGCGAGCTGCTGGGGGATGGAAACTTCGCCCAGGTGTTCCAGTGCGTCCACAGGTCTCTGCCCCCTTCTCTCGACTGCCTCGTTGTGCCCTTCTCTCGACCACCTCAGTGTGCCTCGCACAATACAGGCACTCGGACATTGTTTACGAAGAGCGCTTCGATTGTCCGGCTTTGCTAGACACATACGAGCCGAAAGTATGCAACAAAAAGAAGCTGATCTCACTTGAGACTGGATTCAAACTCAGGACTCCAAGTAAATCTCGAAGTACATTTATCTACTCTTTGCTGAGCTACCAAAACCTTGCAGTTCTCTCGTTGGTTTCTTTCAAAAACTGCCTAAACTTTTTAAGCTCATTTATTTATATTATTCTTTTTTATTTGCTGCATTCCAACAAACTTCCAATCCTCTTTTAAGAATCTTGTCTCGTTTAGTCCTACCATAGGCTGCTCTTTGTTGCGACGCCTTCCATCTGCTGCAGTGGTGAGAGTCTATCTCAAGGCACTTCCTCGACACCCCACGCCAGCGGTGAACGCGTTGCGGTAGGAAATGGGGCGCTTGAGCGGTGCACGATTCTATGCTGGTTCTCACCTGCCTTCAATTCAGGGTTTAATGCGTCCGCAAAATTGACGGAAGCGGCGCGTCCCGCCTACGCCCCGTTTCGCATCGAGTTCGGCCGCAGCCAACGCTACAGCCTGACAGAGCCGGACCAAAAGTGCGTCGTCTCATCGCTCGTCGTCTTATAGGTTCGTCGTCACCTACTAAACCCATTGCACAAAGTAAATGTGCCACGATCCCGCACTTCTTTTGTGCACGATCGGCTTAGCTCATGAAGGCAAACTTACAAAGACGTCGAGCGCCGTGAGGACACAGTTTTGATGCTGCCCGATTGGCCTGCGGTCGGCCTCAAAGTGAAATGCATCCTAGGCATTGCAAGAAACCTCTGTGTACGAGGGTTTACAACAAGATTACGTTGCAGGGACACCGGCGTGGAATACGCCCTCAAGGTAATCGACAAGGACAAGTGCAAGGGAAAAGTGAGTGCCCATTTTCTTCGGCACACTGGCCTCTCGTGTTGCCGGGCAAAAAGGGAACAGGCGGTCTACCGGTTCGATGCCGGTAGCTAGAGCAAATGCAGTAAACCCTCATTATGATAAAGGCAACGGGAGGCAAAAAGATCCTATGAAAGCGAAAGAGCTGTAGAAACCTTGGAAGTTTGTGAAGTCACCACCGAAGCCCTAAAGCAAATATCCCATCGAACAGACCTTTTTAGTGGGCAACTTCACAACATTTTTACTGAAATAAAAAAAAAAGGAGTAGAGTCGACCAAGCTTTTTTTTTTCTGCGAATCGCTAGTGCCTCCTCCGGTTGCGCGAGCCTTCTCGTAAGACCATGATCACTGCCTTCGCACTCTACATCGACACAAAGCAAATAATGTTTCATGTCGGCAGTCACGAGTTTCTCGGAAGTTCTTTGTCCGTCGCCTTTTCGTCTTCGTCGTGGCCACACACTAATCTGTGGCCGCAGCAGCGACAAAATTGTTTGTGTCGGCAAGTGCAAACGAATCAAAGTCCTCCTTGGGTGCTTTGCCGACGGCTTCAAGCACACTCTTGCAAAGATTGTTCCGGCTCTGGGAACCAACTGCTAGCTTGTCAATCGCACACTCAAGAAAATCTGTTGTGTGTAAAACTGAATTTTCAAATAATCCTTTTTTTAAAACTCTTCGATCAGGACTGTGTTAAACTTTGAATGAAGTGATATTGTTGCAGCTAGGGACTACTGTAGTGTTATGGTATTTGTGCTGCATACGCAACATTTTAATCTAATTTTGACGCAATAAACTTAAACTGTGGCTCGAGCACCCTCATTGCTACATTTATATCCCCCCCCCCCCCCCCCCCCCCCAAAAAATACTAGTTCTCGAATTTAGGCAACGTGCCTACGAATCTTACAACCGTTCCTCATTTTGGCTTACTGGTGCCCAGAATAAACATTCTATGCCTATGGAGCAGGTGAGTCAGCTTTTGTTCAGGCACTACTGTTTTTGTGAGCTTAGCACCGGTGAGGCTCAGGTTTCTCTACTCTGTTTTCTGGTGTCGCTATCTTGCCATTGTTGCCGACCAACGCGTGACCCGTGTTTGTTGGCTGGCGTTTTGGACGACATTTGTGGGCCCGTCTCGAGTTGTGGCCCATGACACTGCTCCTTTCACCCTGCCCAGGAGCAGATGATAGCCAATGAGGTGGCCATCCTTCGACGAGTCCAGCACCGCAACATTGTCCGGCTCGTGGAGGAGTTTGACTTTGACTCGGAGCTTTACCTGGTCATGGAATTGGTCAAGGTGAGAGCCCGCCTCCTAGACTTCCAGGACTGGGATTGGTCGACGGAGCCACTTTTAGGCGCCAATCAAGGAGATGTATTTTTTATTTCGCTTACGAGCTCGATCTATTGGAGTCTGACAAAACGTTGCTACTAAAGTCTGCTGTTCCGGTTAATGCCTCGTTCACACTTGTAAAGAACTCTCTTGCCCACAACCGAATTCGCTTGGTGTAAAAAGAGAGTGTTGTTCACGTTTGTTGCTGCATGCCACATCCACACAACTCCAGTCTTTTTTATTTAAAGAAAAAAAATGTTTTTATTACAAACTTTAACAAAACAGCAATTCGGCACAGTTTTATTACAAGCTTTTGAACTGTAACAATAAGGCAATTTGGATGCTCAAAATAATTTTATTCTTACATTATTTCAGTGGTATATGCTACCATTTGGTTTACCTTTGGTTTTGTGCCCAGAATAACCGCTGACAGCAGTTCATAATGTCCTTCATTGGTAAACATGTTGTTGCCATGCCTGGTGCTTTTACGCGCAACTAAACAGCTAGTTCTGCATTTCAGGGAATCGAACCTATTATGCTGTTAACACGAACAGAAGGTTGCACACAAGCTTTAGGGCAGAGGAACCATTCCAAAAGCTTTTTTCTGCCACTTCAAAATGGGCTTCAGGCTGCTTCAGCCTGCTCCAAAAGGTGCTCCAAAATGGGACTTGGACTAGTCACACCCCCGCCAACACCATCAAAGTTGACACTAGTCTGGAACCACTTTCGTTTACGTCGACGAAAGCAGGATTGATCCCAGCTATAGTCGGTGGCAGGTTAAGAATTCATTAGATGCTCCGCCTACAGCATGCACTTGTTGCCTTCCACTGGGCTTAGGCCACGCCTGCGGCACAGCGCTATCGGAAGCAGAAAGCTCGCTACGAGGCAGGGTGTCTCCCGAGCTCTTGGGCTGTCACCGACTTTAGAAATGTCACAATGAGCGTTTATCCAACCTTGGAAGCAGCATCGCCAAAGTTCTCCAATACGCCACTGGTTGCTTAACTGGAGCCAGAGTTTGCTACGAGGTCGGAAACTGCCACCGGGTACACCACTCTATCGGAGGGGGCATTTTCAATTGGCCAAGCTTGGTCTGCCGGGCAAGTTGGTAGTGGACATTCATATTAAAAATAGCGCAAAAGAGACGGGACAAAAAGGCGAAGAAGCACACAGGACAAACAGGCACACGGGACAAGCGTTTGTCCTGTGTGCTTCTTCGTCTTTTTGTCCCGTCTCTTTTGCGCTATTTTTAATATGGATTGGCCACTCCGCTCCGAGTGAGCCGCTCCAAATTTGCGATTATGATTGGTCTTCGGGGAAACAATTTCTCGTGCACCGACATTTCGTTACGCCTGTGATCGATCACTGTACGCAAGCGTCGGTCATTTTTTATTGATCTCTAACAACATAACCTAGAAATAAGCATTTTTCGTTTGTTTTCAAAGAAAACTATGCTTTTATGAGCAAAACAGACCCAGGCTGCGGCAGAGGTTGTGTACGATTGTAATGATTCGAGGGGCATTTACGGAAACAATACTACTTTATTGCTCTAATTTTATTTTGCATATTGCGAGGAGATCTCGTCAGTCACTGTGGGCTCACTTCAACGTTCAGTTTACTTCGTCGCCACCGTTCGATTTCGCGTCTGCGTCTCGCGCGTTCTGGACGTGCTCCCACTATCCACCACCGCTTGTGCTGTGTGAAATGCAGGCAATTACACGTGAGGCTTTGCAGTGCCTCCACTCGACACAGGCACTCGTGGCGCCAAATTTTCGAGCGGTGCTGAAATTTAATTTGGGCCAAGAAGAAATGGAGAAGGGTATTGTTTCGTAAAACATAAAAAAGGAAGTTCGATCGGCCAGCGAAGCGTAAGGGGCTGAAAATGCTAACATTAACGAGAAATGCCGCCAGTGCGATGACACGTCGGCGCATTCCAGGGGTGTCTCATTCAAAGTGGATTTGAAATTCCAATGCAGAGCGCAAGTTCGTCTGCTTCTTTTGCAGGGGTTGTGGTGACGTCAGAATGCTGAGCTCGGATTACTCTGATTAAAGTATGGTGGGTAGACCTCAAAGCAAGCTGCCTTGAGGTCTACCCACTATCCTTCAGTTAGAGCTCGGCGTTCTGACGACACCACAACCCCTTGCAAAAGAAGCGGACGAACTTGCGCTCCGCATTGGAATTCACACCAGACCCCCGGGGCGTTTGCAAGATTGGCAACTCTCGACCCCACCCCCCCGTCCCCCGTTGACACCGACGCCGTACATGCTCGCATACCAACTTCTTCAATACCGTTACGGAGACGTTCCCTGACCAGTAACGTATCAAAGGACTCTCGTTGCACACGTCGTCAATTCCAGCGCGTAAACGCGATTCATCGCATTCAATGACGTCGTCGTCCCTAGGGCGGGGACCTGTTCGACGCCATAGCGGCAGCCAGCAAGTTCCCGGAGGCGGAGGCGGGGCGGCTGGTCTGGCACCTGGCGGGGGCCCTGGCCTACCTGCACGCCCTGTCCATCGTGCACCGGGACATCAAGCCGGAAAACCTGCTGGTGGGCGGGGGCGGCCTGCTCAAGCTGGCCGACTTCGGCCTGGCCGTGCAGCTGCCTCCGGGGGGAGAGCGCCTTTTCACCGTCTGTGGCACCCCCACTTACGTGGCCCCCGAGATCCTCGCTGAGACAGGGTGAGCTCCCCGTCTGGGCCCGTCCGCGCTTGCGTCGCCGAACGAGCGTTGCGGTCGCCAACGGAGCATGAACAACGGGCGCATCTATGAAACGCCTGGCCTTTGGCAAAGAACATGTTGCTTTCCACTTTGGATATGCGCAGAGCGCTGGATGTGTGCTAGACGGCCGGGCGCTGTCCAAGGTGGGAAGCCGGAGGCAAGAGAGGACTGGAGCTCCACCGTGCTGTTTTCACCTTGCCAGTGACTGCGGAGAGCAAGTCGTCTGCTTCTTGCGCTGGAGTTGCGATTACATCAGATCGACCCCGAGCTCTTGTTGGCTGATAAAAAAAAATAGTGGCTAGACCTCAGTGCTAGATGCCTTGAGGTCTACCTACTATTTTTTTGATCAGCCAATAAGAGCTCGGCGTTCTGACAACATTCCAACCCCTGCGCAAGAAGCAGACAAACTTGCACTTCTCATAGGAACGACGCAGGTGCGACGCCAACCTGAACTTAACTGCTCATTGGCCTGGATGCTTGGGTGCTTTCCGCCCTAGTAAATTTCGTCACCCCAGCACTGCTGATCCATGTAAAAGTAAAAAAAAAAAAGAAAGAAAAAAAGGTGGGGAAATAAAAATTAAAAATTTAGAAAGAAAAAGCATTTTCAAAAGTCTTGTCATTTTTTTTAAAGATGATGTAGAACCCTTTTTGTGGCATTTCAATTATTTTAAAATGATGCAACCTCTAGGTCTCGAGCGTAGACAGCGTCTACGGCCGTCCCGTTTCTTTTGGTGGGTATGTGGGGCATTATGAAAAGGTAGACGCATCCAACCACTTTCTCCGCGGCGGCTTCTCCGAATTCTCGTCTATCCGTCGGCTTCGTCAGATGATCCGATTCGTTGGCTTTTGACGTCCCCGGCGCGTTTTTAGCACTTCATTTTGCCTCCCGATAAAACTCCCATAGCTTGATGAAAAGACTTCGGACTGAGGACCGTGACTCAACCTGGCACAGACGCGGCTCCGTGTCAGCACTACGTCGCTAATAGGGCACAAAGTCAGCGCCCCATCGGCGGGGTCGGTGCCACTTTTTGACTCTGGAGCCTCTGCGATTGGTACGACGAATCTGGAGGAATGGATCTGCCCGTCTTCCCATGCGTTTGAGGTTCCTGGAGACGGCACGGCATAGTTGCAACACGGTGCCTGAAACGCGTCTCAGACCGGCACCTTTTGCGCCTCCTCAAGAGCGACTTTTCGGTTTCCGCTCAATGACGGCATAGAAGTGTCACACTCATACTTTTTTGCTGGGACTTCTAGCTCTGACCTTTGGGATCACGACGTCCGACACTCCGGCCCCTGTGACGTCGTGTGTATCCACTTTGGGACCACTATAGACAGTAAAGAGTCCTTAGTGGATGCATGGGAGCGGCAAAATCCTTTAGAGGTGTTAAAAATCGCAAATCGTTTGCATGCAGGCGGCGCTCTCATATGCAAAAGATGCCCAAAGATGGGCATTTTTCGTTGGTCTTTAATGTTTTTCCGTCATTTCTCGCGTGTTTCAAGCGGACTTTTGGTGCACAGTATAATTTTGGATGCTAAGCACAAAAATCAGCCAATCTTCTACATAGAGTAGATCTTATTATTTTCGAGAGAATTTCGACATTAATGCGAATGTTTCTTTCGTCTTTTTTATGGTACTTCCACCAGAAATGATGGCACAAAGTATGTCTGCGTGTTCTACGAACAACTGAGAGTGCAACAAAACCATTTTTGTAGCTTCAGCGACATCCTGAAACAAGTTGCTATATTTGAACATTCTTTCAGCGATAATTAGAAATGAGTCATTACAGGTATTTCGAATTAGAAAACCTTATGATTAGCATTATTCAGAGATTTTATTCCCGTTCATGTCTTTCCAAAGTATGGCCATCCCGAAAAAAAACATCTGCATTCAGGTTCTACATCCGAAAATGCTGGGGGGCAGAACATAGTATTGGGATGAAAAAAAAAAAATTCTGACATTACAGGAAACATTTTTTCCAATCATGCAACTAAATGGTAGATACAAGATTTGGAATTGATGCAACAAAATAATGTGCGCTTTCCGAGTGCTACGTTAGAAAGTATGCCGCACATGTTTTATATCTTTCTAGAGCATGTTTGTTCGTTCTGACTATTTGAGACCGGTGTATTTTTATGCAAACAGTTCTGGCAACAGCGTGCACCTCACCTGCTGTGTGCAGGTATGGCCTGGAGGTGGACGTTTGGGCCATGGGGGTCATCATGTACATCCTGCTGTGCGGCTTCCCGCCATTTGTCAGGTGAGGGCCTCCTGCTTGGCATGATAGCCACGCACGGTGCGAGTCTTTGTGCAGAAGTGTTTGTCTGGCAATGGGTATTTTTGCTCTAAATTGGCAAACAAGAATTTTCATTTATATCCGATCTGGTATTTAAACTGGGGTTGCGAAGAGGAAGTAGAAGTAGAAGAAGGATACAAATTAGTTGTAAGTCGGTGCTTGTGTTTGTCCCTTTGTGTGTCTGGTTTTGCCCTCGTCTAGCGCGCTATAACCTCAAGATGAATCACCAACTCGCCCAAGCTTCCGTCTTAACGAATATATTGTTTAGTATTAAATGACATCATGTGATGGGATGTCACTGTTAGATTGTATCATGACGGCGTGTGTCGTTTTCCGACTAAATTTAGCGCGTAAATGCTTCCCAGAGGCTGGGGCAACTACAACCAAACAGTGTGGTGAAACATTAGTATAACGAGCGAGATAATAACAGCAAACCCTATCAGCATTTATAAAGCGCTCGGTGCTGCTAAATTACAGATGATGGTCAGACTCATCCGAACAAATGTTTTCCGAGTCTTTTTGCGTGGCAAATGCCAGTTTGCTCGAGCGAAAGGGTGAAAGTTCTCGTTCATCGGATAAAGCACTTTCTTCTTCCTCCCGCGCAGTAAATAGCCACATTCTTCCTAGTGTGTCTTGCCATTTGCCACATTTAAGCAAGAGGCGAGAAGCATCTCGGGGAATGATTTTATTATCTGCGTCACAAAGCAAGCTTAGTGGTTATATTTAGGGCACCTTAATGACATTCCTTTTAGGGTGATGATGTTCTTCGTAGTACCCGATGCCAACAGCTTCCGCTCACCTGCAAAATAGAAACAAATAGTTTGAAACAAAATGCTGCAGTAGCACAGCCAACGTCAAGAGTTTGTGCCGGGAAGCACCGTTTCACATGCTTTAGAAGAATGGTTCTAAACTATCGATGTTTCGCGGACCCCTTGTGAATCGTCGGAACTGATGGAGGACCCCGTTAATGGTGAGAGGAGGGGAAAGTTATAGGTTAAATATAATGATTTAATAAATGGATATAACTAAGTGCTGGTGTGAAGTAGTAGGCCTCTGTTATTGACATGCACACGAGAAACTTTGTCCGGAAACTGAAAGATTTCTTCTTGACCTGAGAAAAGACTACTTTTATTGCCAGCTTGACTGATTAGGTAGGGCTTCGCGGACCCCTAGAATGCCTTCGCGGACTCCAAAGGATCTGCAGACCCCCATTTGAGAACCACTGCTCTAGAACATAAAAAAAAAAAAAAAAAAAAAAAAGATTTTTGGATAAAAATTATTTGATATCATCGCACTAAGCAAAGAGCACATGAAGGCACCCTAGTTGCAGCGCTGCATTCTGCAGACGGCAGTAATTGGTAAGACTTTCACCTTGTCCAAAGCAAGCCAAGTTTTTAGCTCGAGTAAGGAGAGGCACAGTGTTGCTACTCTGCTAGGCCTGCATCCTCTCAGTTCTGTTTTTTCAGCGGGGGAATCGGTCTTGCGAGGTAGCTGGAGCGAGCGCCTGTCGCGGCGCTCGCTCCAGGGGGACATTGAACGGCCCGTTGTGTGTGGGTCGCCATCGAGACTTGCGTGCCTCTCTCGTCTGCTTGCAGCCAGTCGAGCAACCAGGACGAGCTGTTTGACCAGATCCTCAGCGGGAGGTTCGAGTTCATGTCTCCCTACTGGGACGGCATCTCTGCGTCTGCAAAGGTGGGTGGCTTCCTTCGGCCGGTCGGCTTCTTTTGGCCGGTCGGCTTCTTTTGGCCGGTCGGCCTCTTTTGGCCGGTCGGCCTCTTTTGGCCGGTCGGCCTCTTTTGGCCGGTCGGCTTCTTTCTTTACTGCGTAGTGCGCCCATTGCACGGGCAAAAATGTTGCACAAAAAGGCCTTTCATGCAGGACTTCGAAAGCAAGATAATGCACGAAAGAGACATCTTAGTGCCTTGATGCTTTAGTCGTAAGATGAAACAGACTTTAATTGCAAGACGAGTCATTCGAAAAGTGCTCGAGGTACACCTAAGCACTTCTTATGAGTTGTGAATGCGAAAGCATGCACGCCACTCTTCGCTCCCTTTAATCTGCGGCGTACAACGCACTGACCTTGGGCATGGAATAGGGGAGCCGCTGCCTCGCGGACATGCAGCGCCATCGGGTGAGCGATCAATCAAACTGTCGTGTGCCTTGCAACGCGAGGAAGGAACAGATAGCAACGTAGTTCCCAGCAGAACAAACCCCTTGGTTTATTCCATGCGTCATATATATTGGCACGCACCGTACAACCGATAAGAGGCAAGCAAACGCGGTGATCGGTGATAGCACAACAGTGCGATAACACAGTCAGGATGACACCTCACAAACTGACGCGCAGCGGCCAATGGAAGCCTCGTCGATGCGCGCCAGACAATGGGATTAAAGTGTAAAAGGTTCCGTTGGCTAGCTTTGCATGTGGCTTCATTAAGGTGCCATTTTGCATGGTTTCAAAGCTGATGACGTTTACTCGCTCCATAAGACAGTCAATGCTTTCGCATTAATAATAACGCCCTGGTATCCGTATTCAGGGACGCCGTCGAGCGTGCATCCGCCAAAGCAGTGGTGACTTGCCAAGTGGGGAGGTTTGTAAGCGTGATTGACACGTGTGCGCTTGGAGGGATTTGTATTCGGCTTCCGCAGCTTGCACCAGCTGACAAGCTTAGGTAGGCACATGTTTGGTCTTCAGTTGTTCATTGGCGGAATTAATACCGCTATGTGTGGAGCTGCAGGCATTCGGACGAAACAAAAGGAAACCCGGGGAACATTCGCTTGCAAGAGATTTGTCAATCCCGATTTGTTGTGAAAACTGCAGTAGTTATAACAGACCTTGATTTTGACCAAGATTTCGGTCTGTTGTAAAAGGAGTACATTGTATGCAGATAGGAAGTTGAGTCAATGGTATGTCAGCGACTGCGATAATCTGTAGAGTTTATTCGCAGAATCATAATATAGCCAGGGAAAGCATACTTTTTTTCTTTTTTTGACAGGCAAGCCGTTGCTATGTGCAGTCATTGTCTGTTGCCCGTCACGGGGGTGCAGCATAAACGTCTTTTTGCAGGAGCTGATTCGGGGGATGCTGCAAGTGGAGGTCTGCGAGCGCTTCACGGCAGCACAAGTTCTTGGGCATCCCTGGCTGGAACACGTGAGTGGTTGGATGGAGTATGCAAGACCATGTGGGAGGAGAGAGATTTGGCATTTCGAAAGTCTCCACTGTGAATGATGGCAGTGCTACCATACCGTATTTACTCGCATAACGAACACACTTTTTTTCCCCAAATATGTACAGATATTTGGGGAGGGTGTTTATTACGCGGGACAAAATTTTTGAATTTACACACTTTGCGCAAATGTGGTGCCGATACGACACGGCAAAGTACTGTGGCAGGTCCCCACTGACGGATGCACACCCACGGCTGGTCGTGGGCGTGCCACTGTAACCGTCTCTATAAATTGCTAACTTTTTTTAGCGCACTTTCGACGTGCCTTTTGCCGAATGAAACGTGCCCTATGACACTCATCAGCACGAAGAGCGAGTGCAAGGAGTGTGCGAAATGATGCTCTGCCTGAAGAAACTTCCCACGCCGTAGACGGCCAGTCTTTCGTTGGCTTCGCAGACATCCATCCTTTTTCTTGCTTGCAGAGGACGATTTCTTTTGGCTGGTTCTCTTTGGGCTGTATCTTCCTCTTAGAAATGACGTACGGTGTTAGTTTGTACCTGTCGGCGCTGGACGTCTGTGCTATAATGCTCTCGGCCCCTTTCGCGTTGACAGTCGTGTTTCTGGGCACATCATACTTCGGTGGCGTTTGCTCCGCATTTGCTGTTTGTGAAGGGGCGAACCGCTTTTCCCTCTGTCGCCCAACGACGAAACCGTGAAAATCTAAAACCTTGCCTTTGTAACTCAGGCACAAACTTGCGCATCTATGTGAGGGGAGTTCATTCTTTCGGGTGAAGGAACGGACAACGCAGTGTCCGCCAGTGCCGATGGCGACTTTTCAACGGATTCTGATAACCAGACATACTTAGTAGAATAAAATTTAAAGCTGTTTCTTACCAGTCCGGGAGTAACGTCGAAACACCCACCTCTCGCTTCTGCATTTCTTCGGGAAATTTTCCCCGCGCAATTGTCGCATACCGAACGTACAAATTACGAAAGAAAAAAAAAGTGTCTTATAATATGCAAGTCAAGATGCTAGCACTGCCATCATTCACAGTGGCGACTTTTGAAATGCAGATTCTCTCTCCTCCCACATACTTCTGCCGGAAAGAAGGCGCCTTGTGGCTCAACTCGATTTCGAATAGAACACTAGATTTGTTTGAATAGAACACTAGGTTTGAAAAAAAACTTGCGTTATATTCGTGCAAATGCAGTACATAAAAATTAAGAAAACAAGCACGTGCATTGACCGTTTGGAGCATTAAAAAAAAAACTTATCTGGAGGGGAGTGGTGCACACTCAATGGCGTGAACAAGACGACAGTATGGGCAAGCACGTGCGGGCATTTCGCGTAACGTAGCCGCGTAGAGCCATCTGGACACAAGGTTGCACACTAACAAATTATTTAGACCCAAGTCCGAGACCACGTGGTACAGCAGAGGCAGCGCAAAGGTGATTTCTCCGTCGCTGCTGCCGCAATATTTTCGTTCTCTGTGCACATCACTTGAGAGCAACAATTTACGTGAAATCAATTGGTTACCACTCATTTTTGCTTTGTGGGGCTCCGCAATTTCTTTGTCAAACAGAAATATTTGTTAAACAGGAATTTGTTGTGGTACTCTGAGAAACACATTGAGCACGGGACTTTATTTTAGTTTGTTAAACGGGTGTTTTTGTTGAGGTGTTTATTATAAAGGCGTTTGACTGAACCACTCAACAGTGCGCTTGCATGCAACCAGTGCCGCTCTCAGATGCGCTCGAAGGAAAAGCCTGCCTACTGAAAAATCTGGAACTGTCAGAATTTTAAAGCATCTGGAAAAGTTTAGGAAATGTCAAGTCGGGGAAAATGGCTAGTGTGGGCAGCGCAGCGACCCACGACGAAGCATGGAGGGTGCGGCGTACGGTGGCATGGACGGCCCTCACACCGAGTGACGGCTGCCCGCACCCCGGGTGTGGGGGGCCAACATCGCCAGGAGCAGCAGCACTCCCCATTTTTGTGCAACGGGGTTGCGGCGGTTGTCACTTGTGGTGTCGCGCGTCCCGGTGCCTCCGCCCGGCGCCGTTGCTCTGACAGCCAAAGATGCACCTGGGATGTGCTTTCCCCCACGTTGACTCGGAGTGTTGCGCAGAGGCAGGAGGAGGGCAGCGTGCGGACCTCCTGGCGCATGGACCTGCACCTGGAGGATCGGCCCCGGTCTGCCATCGAGGCCAAGGGGGCTGCCTCTGCCACGGTCAGTTCCACCTGCATGGCACATCTGTCTCTACAGTCTGAGCAAAACAAAAGCCATCTGAAAATCAAGTACCGTAAGATCACGTAAGGGCGCCCACCCAAAATGCACAGTCCAGTTTGCACGAATGCAGACGTCTCTCTTCCTTCGCTGGACATACTCGAAGAATTTTAAAGACCCGATAGAGGCGCGTCAAACATCAGAGCATTAAAGAGTATCGACAAGGGGCAATGGTATGGAGAAGGTCATCGGCGACTGTGAATCGCACAACTCACGCCTCAGGGTATAAAGACAGACCTAGGGGTGCACCGCATGAAAAGCGTTTTCGAGCTACCACGGACGAGAAGCAATGCTAGTTCATCGCAGCTGTGACGGCAGATCCTACCCAATTGGAGCTTCGCAAAACCCTGGAGATCGGGACGTCCATCCGGGCAGTCGCGCCGCAGTTAAGAACTGCCGTCTCGGTAGCAGACGACGAGGAAGGGCAGACTGGTGCAAGGAGCGCCAGAGAAGAGTTGTCTCGACCTCGACGTGCGTCGCAGCTTCTAGAGAAATTCTGGCAAGCGGCTCCGATAGTACCGCTTGCCACATGGAGCGGCGTTTCAACTCGTATTGGCCACGATAGTACTTTGTTTCATCCCAACAGGGAAGGTAACGCACTGACGGCAGGGGCTACAGTCACGCACTTGTACCTTTGCGGTTAGTCCGTGTTAGAGTCAGGCAAAATGTAAGGGCATAGGCTTTCTTCGTAAGAAGCTCCGCTCCAACCATGTATGCGGAAGAAATGCAACGCCGCTCGGTAACTTTGTTAAGCGGCGTTCCTTGACGGCGAATGCTGATTTGGTTGATGTGTTCTTTCTTTCAGTCCTGACATTTTGGAGGGCAGCCTCGAAGCACTTCGGGTAAGCTGCCGTTTCGCCGTTAATATCCTCTTTGTGTCGCATTTTCTTAAGGGACGAGGTACAGCCTCACCTACAGCATATCTGCGTGTTTGTAAGAACTGTTTGCATACCACTAATTTTCGTGACCTACGCAGACTTTATCGTACGCTTTGCACGCGATAAAAGTGTGCTACGCTCAGAAAACATTGGTGTCCGTTTTTTGTCCGACGTTGTTTGCATTGGGGGGGTCACCAAAACGCAATACCTTTATGAGGTATTTGAATGCCGAGCCCAGCCATTGCAAGCGACATTACGCCGCATTGTTTCAAGAACCGAAACACGGTTTACGGACACCATGGTGCGACTAATTTGGGCGGACGACGTCAAAATTCTGCTAGTGTTCCCTGGTCGCCAGTTGCAAAGGATCGACATGAGTAAATTCATTATTGCCATAAATATAGTCAGTGAGAGGTTAAGGGTGAAGCAATCTCCTCTCTGGTGTTCGCTCTGCTGAAGTGGAAAGAGGTGGGAGGAGCTTCCCCTGAACTCTTAACATGTCACCGACTATGGAGCTCTAAAAATTGGGAAACCTGGTGTATGTAGTACTAAGTAACCTATGAGTATTTCATTTCAGGAGTAATGGACCTTTGGGTCCTTTGCATTTTAGCAAGTTGAATTTATTTTAAACAAAATTCGACTTGCTAGATTTCATTTGAATGATCCCATAATATGCACCGGAGAAATCTCACTATGCTCGGGATTGTGGGAATTCGTACGAAGGAAAGAATGTTTGTACGATGCAGAGTTGCTGTTACTGAGATCCAATAAGTCATCTCAGCCACAGCTCAAGTTAACGAGCTGTATAAGTGCCTTTTAAAGTAATTATCAAACATCTAGTCTTCAACCAGAAACGAATAGCAAAAAGAGCGTGTATGTTCAAAGTATCAAAGAGACTCACGTGACTAGCACATTTTCGAGTCTGCAAGGGCAAATTATAGTTAAAATAAAAGTGTTTCTTTTTATGTAGCCCATACCCACTTTATAGCCCACAGATGAAAATGTCTCACACTCGGCACACATTGAGACGTTCCTACATTTGTTAGTGTGCAAAAAAGCTTGTGTCGTTCAGAAATCATTGTCGCAAAATCTGTCTTGTCATGTCGTAATGAACGGTCTTTAAAAAAAAAAAGAATCCTTTTATTGCCCACATTGCACAAAATTTTAACTTTTCAACGCGTATAGTTTGTGGACCATAGTCCGGAAAATGGGGCGTTTGGACTGCGAGCCAGAACTAGATGAATTGTTCCGCAGCCTTTCGGGACAAACCGCTTAATGCTGTGTGCTCTTGTTTACAGCGTGGACGTCCCCGAGGTGCATCCCTTCGACATACTGAAGGAACGAAGAAGGCGGCGAAACCCCGGATAGAGTTAACACACACTATTTACTGCGCACAATTAACGGCGAGATAACCGTCACACACAACGAAGAATCTTCCACAAAGTCGAGGTCGCGGGAGGAACAACCGGGACGCCGCTGCCGCACGGCCGTCCCGCCAACCCGCAAGGTCATCACGCACAAACAACCTTGTACAAACTAGGGTCGGTCTAATGCAGTGCAACGATCTGTGTCGTAACTAGTCAGAAGTGTCGCGATAAACCACGCAACCTCTTTTTTTTATTATTATTATTTTATCGAGGTTCTTTAATCAGTTCCTTCTCTCGTTTCACGTCCGTTTCTAACTCATTCGAGACTCACACTTATTTCGCGGAGCACTCTTTTAACGTTTTATGCACATTGTTTTGTTCTGGAGGGACGTCGATGACCCTGTTCGCTCGACCGCTCCTTCTTCGCAGAACCGACGCCGAAATATATCGGCGTCATTGGTGACGTAGTGCTAAGGTCTACTGGCAGCCATCCAGATCCGAAAACGACTTCCAGAGTCTTGCGCCGTTTCATGTTGATTTTATTGCAGATTTTATTTTTGGGCATTCGGGGAGTCGGCGAAGCTTGCACAGCGAAAATTGTCGGCTAAAGAGGAGTGGTCCGGTAACTCTATGCTTGACTAGGCCCAGTTCAGATCTTGGGCGTCTTGTGGTGCTCTCTAACCGACCGGTTTTTATTTTTTAAGTGCTCCCTGGGATACAGTCTCGGGCATTAACCGTAGGGGTCGGTTGTAAGACGTGGCGGTCGTTGTGATAGCAAAGTGCTCGAACGGGAAGAAACGCACGCTCAACTTTTTTTAGGGTATCCCGAAAGCACCGCGTTAGACTGAATGTGGATCCCGGCCCGACACGACGTCACGGCGGACCGACATTACCGCTCGAACGCCGAGGAAAGAGTGATGCGCAAGGAGTGTGTGGAGATGCTGCAAAAACAGTTTAGACCGAGTTTCCACGCCTTGTTCTTTCAGTCGCGGTAGGTCAACACCATTTCACCGAAAATCATGCCTTTGTGTCAAGTCCCGGTATATGGTTTCTGCGTTTCAAGCTTTGCCATCACTTTTTAGTTATATGTGCACGAACGAAAGATGTGCTCTTTATTTACCACTGCATAGCTGTGCTAGATACGTTTTTTCCCGTTTCACATTTTTCGGCTTTTAAATGTGCTATGTTTTTAGTTGTAGATTTTTAAACAGTTTTACTAGGTGCCTTTACAGATGCCAACGAACTGCACCATTTATTAAAGTTAAAATCGTAATTTCTTATTATTTCTGTTCGCACTTTTAACGCTGGAAAAGGATGTTTTGGAAACCGTACGAAGCGTCGAGTGGCCACCGCGTAGACGTGAAAACTTGGAAAAGTGTCGTTACCCCATGTGCATGTTTTCTACCGAACGTCGACTGTAGAACATTTGTCCACGCTCGTGGCTTCCGTCTCGGCTGCGCCGAGCTCAACGCCTCGACCACGTCCTGCGAAGAAAAACGCATCCATAGTTCTTGAAATTGTTGCGAAAGAGTCGAGCGATTTGTACAGTTCTAATAATAATTAAGATGATTTTATACTTACAATAAATATGAGTTAGGTGAACTATAGTTGCTTGTTTTGTTTGTGCGAAGTACTAGTGGGAACACGGGTGGGAATTTTGGTGCGGAAGAACGTACAAAAGTGCTGGACCGTATCTACGCAAACCAGACGTAATGGAACACAAAGCAGACGAATAAAAGTAGGTTCACAGAATGCAGATCCAACCTCATACTGCTATTTTACAACAATCGTTCAGATTGTTGGGGGTCACGTGACCTTGGGATGACCTTGGGGTCACGTGACCTTGGGGGTCAAGTGACCTTGAGATGACCTTGGTTACGCCGACGGCGACGCCGCTCAAGCCGGGAACGGGCCCCTAAGAGCTGCGCTCTAAAAAAAAGATCTTGATATTTGTGATCCTGGAGGTCACTCACACAGAACTGCTGCAGTTTCCTTTTTTATGCGAAACATTATGAGGATTGCAAGTTCGTCTAGTTCTTGCACAAAGGTGTCGATGATATCAGAGTTGGACCACCGAACTCTTATTGGCTGATAGAAAAAAAAAATAGTGGGTAGAGGTCAAGGCATCTAGCATTGATGTCTACCCACTATCCTTCCATCCTTCCAATCAAAGCCAATCAAAACTCGGCGTTGTTCTGATGTCACCGCAACCCCTGTGCAGGAAGCAGACATAGGTACCGACCAAGAAGCAGAAAGGACAAAACTTACTCTCCACTCTTCTCGATTTTCTCCTCGCTGTTTTTTCCGCTGTTGGAAAAAAAAAAAAAAGAAATAACCCCTTCTTTTTACGACGCCGTTTAGGATTAGAAAAGGTCTAGCGGCCAGTTAGTAATCACACAAATAAATGGAGAAGCCCCATCTTCATTCTTCCTCGCTTCCCCCTTCTTGACGCTACCCTTCACTTTGAGCCTCGGACATGAAGTACTGACAGTGCCGTGGATGCTACGTGCTCGTCGGACCAGTCATACGCCTATTTTTCCCCACGTCCTTACGCCCCAGCTCATATACCTACGCGCAGGGGCGGGGTGATGCGATGAAAGGAAACGGTTGAATGGTCTGCCCAGCACGTAGCTCCTATCGCACCGTCAGCTTTAGGCGGAACAGAGTGTAAACTAAAGAAAGCCAAGCCTCTATCCTCGCGTGCTGGCATCTGCTCGCCCCGTCGGGTTTCTCACGTGGTTTGTTCATTTCAACAACTGTCTAGAAAAGATTTTACCGACAAGGGAACATCGACAACTTTTTTTCTGGAAGATAGTTTTTTTTTTTTTTTTTTTGCCTTTAATTTTGAGAGCGAAATATGATTCTTTACTGTTTCAGCAACCGCATCAAATACTTAAACTAACTTTTGCGAATAACTGATTTTAACAAGTTTCACGATCAAAAATAATTAGAAAAATTGAAATTGATCACGCAAATACATCACTCTATCACAACCAGTGCATAGCGAATCACAATCGTAGATACCCCACTAAATATTCCCGAAGTTCATACTTGGCGAAATCCAGGAAATTAGGTGACCGCAGAAATGAAGTCGTCTAGAGTACAACAAACGTTAAAAGTCTATGAGCCTTTATCATATGTTCTTCTCGAAAAAAAGAATGCGGGGCGGCGGCCTAAAAGAATACACATAAAGGTGGAGGCGACCGTGGAAGAGCACCAGCTTAGCGTTTCCGGCTGAGGTTGGCACGACGATGCTTGACCCTCTTCTAAACGAAGCAAACGCTGAAAAGGAAGATGATTCACTAATGCCATGACCATGAAAACTGCCATGCCTCTCCGAGACACCTCGGTATCCTCGCACAACCCCTTAGGAAAAACGGCTTACAATAGCATGCGCTCCCCAGACAACACACAGACATCCGCTGGACATCCAAAGGATGTCCCGACTGGGACATTAGGGACATCCTGCGGATGTCCGAATAATGTCCAGAAGACATCCGAAGTGAAACACCAAAGGACGTCCTCAGGATGTCCAGGAAAGGATGTTTCCTGGACTTTATTAGGACATATATAGGACATTGTATATTTTCATACTGGTGTACTAATTTACACTACAGTGGGATAAGACCACACAAGTCTTGAAACAAATAAACCTTTATTATTTCAATGTAAAAAGCAAAGACAGAGAAATAACATATGAGGTGGCATCAATAAGTATCTGAACAGCCACCACTGAACAAAAAGAAAATGCAGCACCACAGTGCGACACACCTGACCCTTCCTAGCAGGCTTGCCAGTCACTGTGTGGTGACAAAATGAATTCCGAGCTATGCTTGTTTGTTTAAAAGGTATTTCACAACTTTCTGACCGCATAAGGCAAATAAAAAGCTCAAACAGCACGTTTACATCAAATTTCCTGTGAGAATTGGGAAGAACATGTCAAAATACCACACACTCCTCACCAAGCATTTGGTGACCATGATTTAGTAAAAACATGTATAAGTGAGTGGCATGGACATTTTAGGCAAGGCCAAGAATTCCTTGGAGACGATGAAGAGAATGCCCTCCGAGAAACATAACATTTCAGAGTGCCGAAAAAAAATCTATGTGTTATTTCACGAAGACCGTCGGAAGCGCATTTCGGATATTAGAGAGTTTTAGTAGATCGTGTTTTCAGGCCACGCTAATCGTATCGGGAGCTCGCGCTGCCACTTCGATGCATGCTCTGAAGCGCGCGCTCGTAGCGGTAGCGGGCCTTTGAAAACGATCTACTAAAACTCCCTATTGCTGAACCATAAATAATGTTGAGTTGTTCAGCAATGTCCGAAATCGTTCTCAGAAAGTGTTACTGAATTAACGAGGATTTTTTCTGCATTTTTAAATGTTAGGTTTGTTGGAGGGCATCCTCTTGATTCATTGTTTTCAAGCCATTCTCAGCCTCACTTAAAATGTCCATGCCACTCACAGATTTGTGTAACCTAGATCAGTCACCGAATGCTTGCTGACGGAGTTTCTGAGTTTCTAATGTGTTCTTCTCAATTTTCACAGAAAATGATGTATGGACGTGGTTCGAGTTTTTCATTTGTGTTTCACGGTGAGAAAGTTGCAAAATCCCTTCTGAACAAACAAGCTAGAGATCACTCTCGCCCTGCACAGTAAATTTCGGCACAGACTGCAAGCTTGTCAGGAAGTGTCAGCTGGTGTCACACTGCTGTACTTGTTTTGTTTTTGTTCAGTGATGCCAGTTCAGAAACGTTTTGATGCCCCCTCATATTATCACAGTATTTCACTAGAATGCTTACTTCTGCATATCACTCAAACATTTCCTTTGAAGTGCAGAAACATAGAATATGTTATCACAGTATTGCACTAGAGTTGTTAATTATAAAAAAAATAACACATTATCTAAAACTGAAATACAGTTATGGCAAGGCATAGAAGCAGTACATGCCAAGTACTAAAAATGCAAGTTGCAGGACAGTAATGCCAGTAAAAATGACTAACCCCCTTTCAGCTTAGGTGCCAACAGTGTATAATGATTGTATGCAAGTCGTGCAAAAGAATTACTTTGGCAAAATCTAGAAAACATATTGCCATGTGACCAAGGTCAGCAAGACCAGACATCTACATTAAATAATGCACAAAGTCTACAATAGCAGTCGAGCACTGAATAGCTAAGTTTATACTAAAAGCAAGTGACATCAGTGACTCTGAACTTGCTTAATACAGGAAAAAATGCATGAACTGCATAGAAAAGAGTAGTGTAAACAAGTGTGACAAATACATCTTGTATAAAGTATCACGAAACTGAAATGCCAGAATGGCTGTTAGAATATTGAATCGATAGTGAATTGCCAAAAAAAAAATTGGTGCACATCTTACATACAGGGCACTTCAAAGGAACTGTATAAATTGTTGTCTTAATGTACTGTGCTACAATTTACGACACTGGTATCCGTAGGTGGTGAAATTTTCCATCACTATTTCAATGAATGGCTTTACCTGAGAAGAAAGTTAAAAAATAGGAATGTCTTCTCCTTATCTGCAGCATTCGCCTAACGTCACAAGTCTGGCTGGTGAAACAGCCGACATACGGCCCCCTCGGTCAAAGCAGACGGTCTTTCCAAACCAAAAATGCTATGCGAGTATTTTATTTGTGAACTGCTGCTGCAGTTTATCAGCTGTTGCAACAATCAGATGTGTGCCATAAGCAAACAAACACCATATGTAGAGAAAAGCATTCAGACTTTTAAACTTTTACTCAATTAAGTTGTTTCTTTGAAAATGTAGCTCTCCAGATACAGTACCACACTCCCTGCGGGCACCGCTGTTGCAAATTGTAGTGCAAAACGTTAAGAAACAGACTTGCATAGTTCCTTTCAAAGGGCTGCCCTGTTGAAGTGATTTCTTAGTCTAGTGTAAATGGTGTGCCGTCCTTCCTTCCCATGGACTTTTTTTCTGCCGCTGCCCGCTCAGCAGAATGACGGAGCCACGACATGCCTGCTTTTTCTATGTCCTTCTTAGTTGCCTTGGCTTCTTCCAAGTTTTGACGGTAGGTGAGGGTGCCTGCATATAAAAAAGTTGTTGTCAAGTTCAGCAAGATATTTTAGACTGGCAGAAAAAATGTGAGCTGCATTATGCAGTCAAGCTAACTGCCATATCAACAACTTCAGGCGAAGTATGCATAAGCAGGAACCAATTTCATTATTCTTGCAAACAAACCAAATGAGAAACACAACCCTTGAAACAAATTTGTTTTGATGTGCCTGCGTCACTCTACAGCAGTAGCAATCAGTTCATTGAATGCTATTTCATTGACAGATCCTTCGACAGCCTCTTCTTCGCGACATAGCCTTGCATGTACTTCTTTGGTGGCCTGGATGTTGTTGGCATGTAATAAAGCGGAGCCTCTTTGCCGACATTCTGTTTCCGCCATCCCCATTACTATCCTAGCCTGCTAAGCCTTTGGAGATTCCAAACAGGCTTACCAAAGGCGGGAGCCGGAGGGGATGTTAAACTCCCAAGCGGAGTGAAGCAAGGGATGACAGTGCGCAACGCGGTCTGTTAGAAAGCCTAGCTTGCCGGAATCAGCAAAATAAAGCCAAAAGTCCAATGCAATCCACCTAGCGAAATAGTAAGTGACTAGCTCAAGATGCTAGTAACTGGTACTACTCTCATGAACAGAAACTAGTTGCAAGCACTACTTCTAAATAAAAACTGGTGCTCAAAGTAGCCAGAACAGCTAGATGATGCAGCGGCATGTGCTTTGTGTAAGCAGTGCCAATGAAATGTGTGTCAATAAAAAGTTGTCAGTGAAACGTGCATCTATGAAATGATACAAAACCCTTCTACAGGTAGCCATCACATTCCCGGGCATTGATTATGTGGAAAAGCCGATCCACGGTACCCGAAGGCTACGTCTCGTGGATCTAGGACCGTTACTGTGTACCATTTTAAAGAAATAAGAACATGTCTTTTTTTCTTCGGTGGTTGGTGGCGGGACAAGTGCAGGTGCCTGTTATAAACTGCTCTGCTGTATAAGAACATCAATGTAACACTGGGAAAAAAAAGTGACTTACACACTGGAAAATATGCTCTAATTATTTCATTGGTTACACTCTTATATCAAGTTATATACCAAATTTTCCAAAAAGGTTTTGCACTATTCTTTTATATTAGACTTCAGTACATACTAAGAATTGCACTTGTGCAGGTTCAGATATCTAACTTACTACACAGGAGCTTGCAGATGTTGAGATCAGAAAACTTGTGTTTTCCCTTGGCGCCACACCAGCTGTACTCGGCTGCGACACTTGAAGATAGTATACTTCTCAAAATTCGGGTGGTCCGTTCTTTAGGTGTATCACCTCCTTGAACTAACATGTGTTGTCTCTGGTAAAAAAGAATCAAAACAGCAATCAGATCAGAAATATGGGCTAACATTAAACTACTAACTCATTTAGAATTTTAAGCATATCACAATCTTAGTGTGGTTTCATAAGCATAGTGGTTCTCAAGCGTTTTATCACCACTGGCACATAAAGCATTCACATTGTAAAACACTGAAAAATTTTCAAAATGTGCCGTAGTTCTAATAGCTATGTTGAGATATCGATTTTGATGGCATAGCAGGAACATCTTCCCTACGGATGCACATAAATCTTAGAAACAAAACCACATGCTTAGAAGTATGGGCACTATGAGATCATTTCCGCCCAATTTTGACTCGCTTACTCGGTACTGTAAGAGTGACCGACATATACACATGATGCAAATTAAAGTTAGGTATATCTAAACTTAAAAAATAAGATTTTATTGACAACACTGAAGTACCTGTTCAGGAATTCAGTCATGAAATGTGATTACTAACACGAAATTGTGTTCATGCATCTAATGAGGTTCTAATATAAGCTATGCCTGTAACTGAACTCTGGCACCTGGTAAGCAAACCTTTATCACCTGAATATTTACAAGGTGGAGTTCCAAAAATACAGTTGCTCATAACAAAAAAAAAAGTTCAATCATGCATAGATGCAAAATACAGAGCTTAGTTTAGAATAACCATCATTTATCATACAAAGTCTTGCTCTCTTGTCGACCTCCAGCTCTTTGTCGAAGTGCACGAAGTCCTGTTCTGTAGAAAAAGGCAAGTCCGGCAGGCCCTCTGGATCAAGTGGGGCATCTTCGGTGTTTCTGAGCAGCAAGCTAAAGTACTCGGAGTGGGTCTGCTGTGTCACCTTGATGGAATTCAGTGCCAACAGGATCCCTTCCATAAACACTGAAATGGACAGAACAGAGCTCCATCGTGCAGCCACAGTAGCATCCTCATTGCAGAACTGTTGACATAACATGAAATAGTAACTCTCCGTGATATACACCAACTCATGTTTACAAACAAACCGGAGCGCCCCTAGCGGACGCCACCGGCGCCGCGCATGCGCGAGGGCGGTGTGGGCAAAAAGCTCGCCGTCGCCCCGTCGCCCATAGACAAACCATTGAAACGCGATGTTATCGGCGTTGGTGTGAGTCCCCCTGCTCTTTTTCGCGTTCGAATTGTTGATTTTACGTCTTCCTGGCGATGTCCGATTACTTGAGCGGCGTCAGCGAAATTACCGAGGCTCGTTACACCGCGAAACTTCGCGCGAATAATGTGACATGTGGCGATTCATTCCGCGTGGACGCCGCAGTATGAACGCTAAAACCATGAGATTTCGCTCGCAATTTTCAGTCGCGACGCCGCTCGGGCTGCAAAAGCGTGAACCGTAGCTGAAATGGTCGACGTCGATACTGAAAATCGCAAGCAGAATCGGACCAAGTCAATTAGGCATAGCAAGTCAGTGATAGTCACTGGTAACAATGATCAACATCTTTTATTTACTGTTTACATCGAGCCTGCTTACCAACCTTCAAACGTAAGTCTTTTGAGGCCTGCATTTACTTCTTATCGCAAGTACCGGGCCAACATATACGGGCCGGCGTCGTCTAAGAGAGCAGACGACAAGCAGAAACGTTTGAGAGAGCAGACGACAGCTCGAACGATCAGGCGGCCGTTTAAACTTGAGGACGCACTGAACGTAGTCCGCAGGTGGTCCGCACAACTTGATGGTTCTCTGGCGTTCATGTTGCAACAAAACAAATAAATCTGATGACCACAAGTATCCGTGAATTCAACCCAAAGTGCTTCCCGCCCAAGCAATCGTTGTCCGAAGGCGTCTGCTTTTTTCTTTTTACGGCACATATCCAGATTCTCGGACGAATCGAGCACCTGAAAACTGACCTTCAAACCTTTCTCGACACTTTTGGTACGGCCCCAGTCACGGCGTTTTGACGAGAAGACAGGTTTTTGTCTGGTTCCTTTCAAAACAACGCAGGAATACACGTCTGTCATGGGGACTTCTGCCCACAGCCCCAGACCGGAAGTGCGACCGACGCGCCACCACCGCGCCGTGACGTCACAGAGATGAGTTGGTGTATAGACCTTTGTCCGGAAGTGCTCTTTTTAGCCTCGACCGCAAGGAGCAAAAGCGAACAATAATCTCGAACCCAGACGCACACGGGGAGGGGGGGCTGCGTCGGCCTGCGCCGCCGGTTCCCGTTGAGGGCTTCTTCGCTGGTGTGCCGACTGCCGTTTCGCCGGCATCGGTCCTGTTTACCGCGGTATGTGAGTATAGTGCCCGTAATGTGAGAGCCGTGTGTCCATACGCCACTTTGCCGTTGTTGGTTTTCATCTAGCCGAGCCAGAAAACATCTCGCGACGAGTTGACCGCGCCGCGAGTGACGAAGAAGCAAACATGGCGACGGTTTGTGCGATTGCTTTGGTGGCTCCGGTGTTGAGTTTCTTCAACGTCCTCGTGAGAAGGTTCCCCTGCCCTTCGAAGTTATTGCAAGCACCACGAAAGATGTGGAATCATCGTCTCAACTACAAATAAGCAGGCCTTCACGAGCAACAACGGTGCCGAGCGGGCGCTCGGCACATTTGTGTCAGGCTCACGCAGCCAGCGGCACAGTTGTGTTGGTTGTGTCGTCAGATGTTCAACAACGCCGAGGTATTTTCATTTATCATTTGGAATGGCTTCAAGAGTGGGAAATTAATCTATTTCGCGGATTGTTAACGCCGAGGCGAGTGCCCTTCGTTGCAGTGCCGTCGTCGCGCAAAGTGCAGAGAAAACCGGGTGGCGATGGCGGCGGTGCTCTTTGATCTTGCGCCGTCGGGTTCATGAAGTCCGGAGTAAACGTACGTACGTGCGTCTGCTGGATCGGTGTTTTGGACTTCCTCAAAACTCTTTCTCACGCGCATTTTCCTTGTGAAGCTTAGTAGCTCATTACACCTCATCGTCGATTGCGCTCATTTGACTACGACGGACGAGCCTGCGTGATGTGAATTTCACTACCTAAGATCCTTGGTGTGCTGTAACGAGGGCTAATAAAATATCACCGCGAACTTCTGAACAAACGAGTCGAAGTTTCGTCTGCTATCATAACTGATCGCCTGTCACAATATCAATCAGTAGCGTTCCTAGACTCCGCCCCCACAGGCACCGTGCTTCGTTGCCCGATAGTAAGTGTCTCCTGGTACCTCGTAGAATTCCAGCTCCCACTTCAAGTAAGTAGCATCCTTTAGAACTGGCAATTAATAGTTTCGAACCCAGACGCTCGCAGTGTGTGTGCGTGCTAACATACTCGGAGCCCTCGTTTACGCCGCTTCGCAGCGGCAGACAAGGCGCCACATTACAAAAGAAAGCTAATCCGAGCTGTCTATGTAACTAGACCCATTCGCTAGTCATTCGATGAAACGTCGTCTCGTTTTCATTCGCTAAAACTGCGTTCGATCAAGTGAACGCCTCGCACTTATTTCGGCTTGGCAGAGCCGCGCTGCCGCAGAAAGGCAAGCAGATCGCGAAAATCGGTCTCAAACGTGCCACGAATGTAATGTCGTATACAAGAAGCCAACAATCAAGCATTTGAAAGCTACAAGAAAGCGGTATCGAAATATTTACTACGCAATGAACCCGGACTGAAACGCGGATGTCAAGGGTCAGCAGACACCGAGAACATCTAAGACAAGAAAGGTTTTCCCTTATTTTCCTTGATCGAGATGGGTTCTCGAATGTTCACGACATCTTGCCTGTTGAAGAACGGGCCGCAGAGGCTTCTGGTGAAGACATCTTTCACGATGTGTCGGTGCATTCGGACAGCCTGCCGCATCCAGCTACCCAAAACAACGCCGCCAACGCAGCCCCCCCTCCCTGCCTGCCAGTTCTTTCCGCGTCGTGGCGCGAGCGTAGATAAACATGGCGGCGCCCCGGAATTGGCGCGGACACTGGTCTATAGCAAAGTTAAAGGAGTATGAAAGCAGTTTCTGAGAGTTCTTTAGTGACAATAACTCAATCTAAGTGCACCAAGCGTTCTGAAAACCCGAAATTACACAATCAGGCGTGGCCCATTTTCCTACTAAAAACGCGATTAAAGATTGTTACACGCCCCCTTCTCCAAGATGAATATTATTGTGAGGCAGCCAACAAGGGGCGCTTGTCAGCCAATTGCTAGCGATGGCTTTTCGTGCAGCCAACGAGTGGCGTGATTTCTGAACGTGTGGATCGGACTTCTTTTCAAAACAAACTATAATAGTACAAACAGTCAAAATCTCCACACATTCAAGTGTTTTCATTGCTCTAGTGTGTATAGTATGCATGTATTTCTGTTGCCTCGAGATACATAGGCAGTTTCATAATTTGGCACTGGATATATTTATTAACTGGCACCTATAAAATAACATCAAGAGCAATCTTATTCAGAAACCACCTTAGTGCCTCTTTAAATAAAAACACTAAGATAAATACTGCTCCTGACATATATTGTATGTTTTAGGAAAGCCATGCCCCTCACGACAACTCAAACTCATTAGAAAAAAACGTTTCTAGACACAATACCTTTTCCGAATCGCCTTTGTCATGCACATAGCATAAGAAGTAGAAGCCCAGAAACCACTATCGCAAAATTTGTTTCTGATTGAAGATCTAAATAGATATTACATACCAGGCACCTGTGCATCTGTGTTTACCCGTCCAGTGCCAGGGTGAGACATGTTCATAGGGGTTACAGGTGCATCTGAAATTTTATAAAATGCTGTTCTTGTTACATCGAGTCGGTTCACAGGAGACCACTGGTCAAATCGGTTTAATCAATTCGGAGCCCGGCGTTCGTCAGCCCGCGCACCCCGAGCCTTGAGCGCTCAGTGCCCACGCTCCTCGAGTGGCCACGAGCTGATAAGCGCCAGTCTGTCAGTCAGTACATAACAGTTCTCAGCTTTGATGTTATTTCGAAGGATATGAAAACTTTAGCATTCACAAAATAAAACTCACCGTGGTGTTGCTGCCACAGTGTTGCCGCCGCTAGAGGGACATCATTGGCAACTGAAATTGACAAGCAATTTTGTACAAAATGCTGAATGCTATAAAAATATTTAAAAAAGGTGAGAAAGAAATGAGTCAAATCTATCGAATGCCACTTAAGCTGCAAGATATACCTGCAGGCCGGATGCTTGAGTGAGGTGTCCTGCTCCTGTATAGAGTGTGCACTGGGGGGACGCTGTGGACACCTGAAACCAAAAAGAGTTTTTTTACAAAATGCCGAATGTTAAAGAAAATCCGAGAACATGCGAGAAAAAAATGTGTCAAATCCATCAAATGCAACTTCCGCTGTAAGATCTACCTGTGGGCTGGATACTTGAATGGGGCAAAATGTTCGCATATGGTGTGTGCACTGGTGGACCCAAGTCATCACCTGAAATTGAAAACAGATTCTCTACAAAATGCTGAATGTTAACAGGAAATTCAAGAACATGTGAGAAAGAAAGGAGTCGAATCCATAAAACATAACTTTAGCTGCAAGATCTACCTGTAGGCTGGATGCTCGGGCGGGACATCATCCTGTTCGTGTGGGATGCGTGTACAAGCGGGACATTGTCGAGACCTGGAATCAAAATTAAATTATCTACAGAACACTCACCTTGTGCACAAGCAGTTACCTATGTACTGTGGCTGCATGCGTGAAGACTGGGCACGTGCTTGGGATGTGGCTTGGGACGTGACAGTTTCGTACAGGGCTGCAGAGGAAATAGTCACACTTACTCAATCCATGTACCTGAACATGCACTGAAGAGACATAAGGTATACACACCAGAGTGATGCAGAGGTGACTTAGAGAAGTTGGCACCTGGAAAAGGAGGAATAGTTGGTAGTAAGCCGTTTGAAGTTACACTAGATGTTTTCAAAGAATTATTTTTTTCAACCGTCCTAGAGCATCGCCAACAATGCACGATGCCATACCTGTTTTCTTCCGTGGCTGGGGTGGCGTGGGTGGTTTTGGTGGTTCATATTCATCGTCGGAACCTGTAGTGTCGGTGCTGTCATCATAGTCAAAAGGAAAGGTCGGACGGCGTTTTCGCTTGCCACGACCCAGCTCTTCTTCACTAGTGAAGTCTGACGTATACTCCAGAGCCTGAAGTTTCTCCAGCGCCTTCTCATATGTGTCTGAAAGAAATTTACGCATTGAGGACTGGAAAGAATTTAGAGCAAAAAAGCACTTACCAGCCCAGTCCTTGATCAGGCATTTGACCTGCATCCAACTGTCTTGTGGTTTGACGCCTTCGATTGTCATTCGACGACGCTTGTTAGGATTTTTTTCCTTAGGCCAAAATGTTGTTTCAGTGTTTTCAACGAGCCATGTTTTGTGAATAATGGCCAAGCTGTGATCTTCTTCAGGAAATGCTACAATAGCAAACTTGTCACCTGAGCGAAGCAGGAAAGGCAAGCATTTGCATGTCCACCGAGTTATTTTTCCCTCTTTAATGCAGCATACTAAAACCGAACTAGCTTGTCCAGTTCATCTACAAACAATATCATAAACTAGATTATTAATAAACAAGCAGCCATAAAAAAATTTCACTGTAGGTGCACCATTGGAATAACGGCAAATTTGTTTGCCAATGGGAGTCTCACACATTTCACTGCAATTTCTGAAAGTGGCCAGAAGTGAATGTCAGACAGTTCAGATGCAAGGAAGATGTTCAGCAATGATGAACTGCAGGGATAGCTGTAAAGGTCTTCTAGACTCTGGTACCTCCTTCCAACCAACACTGGTTGATAGTTCACTGCAGTGCGTGCAATGTTTTCAACCTTGATGATACTCTTGTCTTTTAACATGCAAGTGCAGTCTTTTTTGTTTGTTTTGATGGTGATGCCAGCAGGAAACGTCACGGTCTTGTACTGAGGTCCAATGCATCCGAGCGGCAATGGTCGACCTTCATGCCTTGCTGTCAGCTTGAAACTTTCTCCTCCAAGGAATACAGAGGAGACGGGTGGAGTCGATGCTGCCGACTCTCCAGTGTTGACAGCAGGAGATGCAACCAAAAATCTTTCTTCTACGATTCGATTGTAGACTTGCTGCAAGGGCCTTTCTGGTTTGCGTACATAGCTTTTGAGTTTACGCATGTAATTTTCGAATGGGAAAGCACTATAGTTGTGAAGAGGTCCATGAACTCTTACGTCGCTTGCCACATGAATCAAGCCATGAACATTGTGAGAGACTGCATGTCTACCATATAGTGTTATGTAGGTCTCAACAAAATGCCTTAAGAGCCTTTCTGCATACCCTAATTGCTCTCTACAGAGTAATGGGCTGGAAAGTATGGTGACTGCACAGTGAAGTGTCATGAAGTTGTCCATCAGAGGCTTGGGGATCCTTGACCTCAGCACCGCTGGCCCCGTGTAAAGTACAAGCAAGCGAAATTCTGACGCTTTCCACCTATCAATGTCGGACAAGCTGCGTGGCTTCCGAGACATGTCTGATGGTACATAGTGCCTCATTTCAATGTTAGCTCCCGACACAGAATCTCTTGATGCACTTCCAATGTGGTAGGTTTTATCACCTTTCAGCCAAAGGAGTACAAGCTTGCGCACAACACCCAGACAGATGAGGTGCATATAGTCAAGTGGCACCTGGTCAACAATATCTATGGGAAGTTCTTTTAAGATAGTTTCCATGATGTGGTGGTCCTCTTGCTCTGCACGCCTAAAGCTAGCATTTGTTCGTAATGGAGCATCAAGATCAGGGAAGCACATTCGTCCCCGCACAAATTCTCCTTCAGTCGTGCACTTTGAGCAACTGAAGTAGCCGCTGTGCCCTTTGGTGCCAAGAATGTATGACTTGGCAGGTGCGTCGCAGATTATTGCTCCAACTTGCACTCGGAAGACCCTGTTGCCAATAGCAACACCTTCAGAGAGAACACCTTTCAGGTCAGACACAAACGGACTAAGGAAGACATTTGACTGAAGAGCCTTACACTGGCCATGATAGACACCAACTGGAAATGGGTCACTGCCTGCACAGTTAGCAGCTTGGCAGAGAATGGGCCAGAACTGATCCCGCGTGCTTTTCGTCAATGGTAGTCCATCTACATTCACATGAAGGATTATTGGATCCGGTATATTGTGCACAGGTTGCAGCGCTGCCCTGAGCCCCTCACTCAAGCCTAAATGGCAGTAATGGCCGGAATCCATGGGCCTCACATTATCAGTGACTCTTGGTGTAGACAAAAGTGCCCTGGCACATGCTAGGAGGTCCGAGAAACAAGAATGCGAGTGCAGTATCTTCAGGAGCTTTGTAACGGTATCATGAGGAGCAGCCCCCTCTACGCTCCACCGCCGCAGCTTTTCCTTGAAACGTGAAACGTCGGATTCCTCTGATTCAGACAATTCATCCAACTCGACATTCCTTCGATTGTCTCTTTCTAACCCAAGCGAAAATCAGTCCACTTCCAGCTGGATTATGGAACTGGAAACGAGGCGGTTCAGCTGGATTCCAGCTGGAATCCAGCTGGAATCCAGCTGGACCGCCTCATTTCCAGTTCCATAATCCAGCTGGAAGTGGACTGATTTTCGCCTGGGAAATGGTGTTCACGACTGTAAGGCAAGCCTTCCGAATCTACAGGGACGCCTCGTCTCGAGTGAATGGCGCTTGCACCGAAGACCGGTTCCGGAGTATCAGGCACAGTCTCAGAAAAACAGCACATTGTCAGGGCATCTTGCTGATACGAGAGACGTGATGGTTCTGCAATTAGTTCCGGCGATCCCGCGTGTTTTTGCGGCGTTCCTGCAACTAGTTCCGGCGACCCAGCGGGCCTTTCTACAGAAGCCTCATCCAAAGCTTCAGCTGAGCACATTGCGTTTTCTCTACTAACTGACAGTATAAGTTTGAGATCGCTTTCCGCCGCACGACGAACGCGCCGATAAGCTGTTGTTCTGGGTAGAGCAGCCATAGTGTCCATATCTACGATCTTCGAGTGGTTCGCCTTGTCTTGCAACAGCCAAGCTCTGCGAACGATGGAAATGTTGTAACACTTTCATTACTCGGCCTAAAGTCATGTCACTTAATACGGAGTATTAGCAAAGCGTTACTGTTGGCTATTGCGAGCGCGGTAGCCCTCTGGCCGCGCGCTGCTTCAAAGGGGGAGCGCGAGCCTCAATACCGCTGTGGCGGATCAGGGGACCGGTTTGGTAAAAATCCCGACTGTCGCTCCAAACAAAACGTTAAATCATACTTACTTCCTCCAGCCATGGTGGCTAGTGAGTTCTCAGGTTAGCGCAGTAGCACGGTAGCACGGCAGCACTCCGGACTCCGGGCTGTAGTCGGCTGTAGGGCTGCAGCTTTCCCGCGCGCACGCTATTAATGATGATGATGATTGCACAGCGGTGGCGATTGAAAGCTCTGCCTGAATTGCTTAATTTCTCTAATGTAATTATCTATGTTTTATTAAAAAAAATAATTTGTAAAAATATATAAATATATGGTATAAAAAATTATTAATGTGAAATTAAAAATAGAAACTAACCGAGTTTTAGGACCGTTTCGGTTTCGCCATAGTTCCGCTTTCGAATGTATTTAAAGCGGTTCATTTTTTAACATAATTTTTGTTCTTGTGTGCCTGAGAATTTAAAAGAGCTGCCTTTAGGCTTTTTACTATCGCTCTTGCTCTTGCTGTGTCTGCGAAGCAACGCGAGTGATTCTGTTGGCGACAAGACTCAAGAAATACGATAGGTCGCTTTTTCTGTTTTTTGGCTCCCTCCGTTCGCCGTGGTTGCACGCCGGCACATTTATTGCGGAGAAAGGGAGGTGCAATTTGTAGGGGCGCGTACGCCGACTGTACGGCAAGCGCGGATGATCAAAACCCAAAATAACTTGAAACTGATTTTTCTAACGGCTGAACCAAAAGCGACGATTGCAATACGAGCCACGATCTTGTGCGGTGACAGTGCGTGAAACCGCTGCTGTAATCGTCAAAAAAAAAAAAAAAAAAAAATGCGTGTCCTGATCACAGTCGCGCTGGGACGTGTTCCGGATTATGCCGGCCCGGACATCCGTGGGACGTCCGCAGGACGTCAGCAATGGGACGTGGGACGTTCGCACGTTTTTAGGACGTCCGAGGGACGTTTGGTGTTGTCTGGGTCTTGAACATACACTGTGCCGCCAAAACTTAGCTCGGCGCATAATAATAAAAATAATATTAATAATAATAATTATACGAATACACACCAGCAGCATCACAACGCCGCAGGCCCTAAGAAAAAAATAATGATTTTTGAGCTGACAGTGCTGTGGGAGTTACGCACTCGCCGGACCAATCAGCCGCTTCCCTTTCATCACTTGACCCCGCTCCCTGCGCGTGTGTATGGACTGAAGCGTAATCACGTGGCTAAAAAAAAAAAACCCCGACGGTCGCGCACCAGTCACCTAGCTGTGTTTGGAGATTTGTGTTTGTCCTTTGTCCCTCTTGTTCCCCTTCTCCAGGGATTATTTTCATCATTACTGTCCAGCTCGCTTGCACCTTTGCATTTAATTGCATTATAATCATAGACAGGACTAGTCCGATGACCACTTACCTTCCACCGTACTGTCAGCTTAGGAATAAAAAAAACAACGTGAATTCTTTACTGAATAGCCCGCAAGCGATCCACGAATCCGAGTCAAACGCTAGCAACGGCACCTTTCGGTGCTCATTTCCTGCCAGTCTGACTTATCCCTGACGTTCAAGTTTGAGGGGTTATAAACCTCTTAGCATGCGAGAAGGACGCAAAGAAAAAAAAAATTAGAAGAAATTTGTTTGGGGATTGAAGGAAAGGAGAGAAATCTTCTGTCATGAGGAATTTATTTTTGCGCGTAGGGCTTTAACCTGTCACCAAAGAAGTTACATGGACGAAGAACTCCTTACTTTGCTTAGATCTCATTTCGATGGCAGGCTGCTCGTTCAAAAACCCATCAAATGCTATCGCACGTCTCGCAGAACTCAATCCTACCCCACCCTCAACTGTATCAATCTGACGTCTGCAGTTGTGCATCACTAGCGCGTAATCAACATTTAGGATGGTCGAGACGCAAAAGTCGGCACGTGACTTTCCTTAGCATAATGGTGGAAATGTTGGAGGGAAAGGAATCTAGCTGCATAGATCCGCGTATATCAGTCCGTCTCCAAATGGTGTCCCCGAAAAAGATTTCTAGCTCGCCACTGGAGGGATAACCCAGCTCGTATTAGGAGATTATTGTTACTGCGTTATTTAAATAAAAACTCTGGGCAAATCTGCAAATCGTTTCGTAAAATAAAATGAAAAAAAAAAAAAAAAAAGATATAGCAAGGGAAAAACGGGTGTTTATACACTTGTCTAGGAGTGTAAAAACAAGCGTTGCTAATATATATATTTGTTTATTTTAGTTGATTTTTTATGACACTTCCTTGTTCTTGTCTTAGGTGGTTGCGACAAACACCCCCAAAGTATCGATTCAAGCTGTCGAGCGCGATTATAGGAAAAGGCAGTTGCCAAGAGATTTCTGAGAATTCAAATACTCCCGGGCGAGAGCGTCTGTTCCTTCCATTGCCCAGAAGATGGCGCCACCAATAAAACGAATAAAACCTCTACGAAAATAAACTACCTGCGCTGGTAGCGCCATCTAAACTCGAGCTCTTCAAGTAAACGGGTAAAAGGTGATACGCGAGGTCGTCTCTAGAGCGTACAGTTTATCTTTTTATCTGTTCTCTATAAAATGTGAATTCTAAGTTTGAAGAAAGAGATAATATCCTTAGCTTCATCCATATCGGATAAAGACTTTATAATTGCGTTCGAAATTGTTGGAAGAGTGAATACTCGTCGGACCCAACCAGTGTCACCGTGCTCATAAGGGGGCACAACTTGAAGTGGGTGTGAAGTTTCGACGATTGCGGCTTCGTGCCTTAAACTAATGAGTAAGGAAAATAACGAGCCGGATTGACGCCCGGCTCTCCACACTCGCAATGTGGTAGGAATTTTTGAAGGGGTACAGGTCGTCCCAGGGGCGTCCCGCCTACTTTCGCGGGGTGCCCGGGTGTCTGCGATCTGCCCGTACCCCAGCATTCTCAATCTAAAGGTAATACGAATAGAAGGCAGGTATGGGAGTGGAGGGTGTTGACGCGAAAGTTGACCTTGATGCGTTATTGATGTATCTGCGCTGCAGTTGAGAACTTGACGTTATAGAACAAGCTCTGTCAATCTGAAACCGTTTTATTATCTCGTTTTTTTTTTTTTTTTTTTTTGCCTAAAATTTATTTAAAAATTTGCCACGCTTTTTTTTTTTTCCTGCAGTGCAGAACAAATATTATTGGTGCGAGAAAGTGTGCAGAGGTTAATTCTGCGTCGAAAGGACGCATATTGGAAGCAACTTCAAAAATCCCAAGCCCGTTGCTTTCTGGGCTACGAACGGACATTGGGGTACCAAAGTATGCAACTATAAACTACTACCCCCCACCTTACACGGTCCCTTTTTCTTGTGTGTGTCTATGGCACCCGGGCACCCGATACCATCGTACCAGATTGGGGAATTGTAGTAGACCGTTTCCGCAGCCCGCTAAGCACCCGGATAGCGCTCCGTAATCCGCCGCAAGACCCTGAACTATGCAGACAAGGCTGGCGGCGCGCATAGGCGTTTTCTTCGGGGATACCGTAGCGGGGGAGAAAAACGGTCTACTACAAGGTGACGGAACAGCTAAAGTGCTTTCGTAAGCAATCTTGGACAGTGCGTTTTAGTGCCTGAATTTAACGACATGTGGCGTGCCTACCTTACTCTCAAGATTAAATCGCGGATTCCCGCGTCGATCGGAATGTTATCCTTCTGTCCCACGCCTCACCTCGCCATTCCACGCCCTCTTCACTTCGATCTTTCCTGCCGTCGGCGCGTTTGCCGTTTGCATGGCGCGGCATTTGGGAGACACACTCGGCGCTAAAAAAACAACAAACAAAACGAAAGCTCCCAGTCATTGCGGTTAACAGGCGCCAACATAGTGCGAAAAAAAAAAAAAAAAAAAAAAACGACGAAAGTAGATAAAACAAACACTTTAAAACATTGCATTAGTCAACGCAGCCTTGAATGAAATCGTCAGAAAACCAGTCATCCTCACCATTAGGCCTATTGTAATATCCGTCCATCATCAGTTTAAGCCAAGCTGATTTCTCTGCATCCTATCTGCATGCTCTAGAGCAAAAAAGAAAATGAAAGTCACGGCAACATCAGGTGGATAAATAGATCAGGATACGGCAGACTCGCAAAAGCTAAGGCTTTTTTTTTTTTCATAGACACTGTTACAGTGGAAGAAACACATTTTTTTGTTTCTTCCACCGTGGACACAACGGATGCATATACTAATTCCAACGTCATATTTTTTTATCCTTCTTGTGTTCTATCGTTTCTAAGTCCTTCATTTCCCCCATTTCACCTCATACGCCGTTGTATGGCATTAAATAAGTTTAGGGTGCTCCACAAGCATTTCTGTGTCAACATCAAGCACAATATGACTCATTACTCAACCGAAAGGAAGTTACCTCACGTGTGTTGCATCCGTAAAGTGAAGCATAATACAAAACAACGCAAATAAACATAAAAAAAAAAGCGAAAATTCAAATTGTAAAACGCGGAACACCGGACGCTGAGGGAATAGGCCTTTCCAGAAAATCTCAGGAGACCTCGCGGCAAGGGGAATTACGGGCTGTAGTAATTTCGGGCCAACTCGAACGCTTCGTGTATTCTGGAGGCGTCCCGATTAATTATCTCTCATTAAAAGCTCAGAATAAAACTTAAAAAAAAAGCTAGCACAAAATAAGATTATTACCTACTCCGTCTTGCTTTCCTTCAGCCTTCTCTGCGTCCAAGTCATATCCCTGGGGTTAGATTTTGATTCCTAGTGACAGTCTGGCAGTATTTTGGTGATAACTTCTCATATGCCTATTCTCGCAGCCTCTAATCAGCTTCTCTTGAGTGCTCCTACATCCACCGGTGGATGGAAGCTTGTGTATGGGAGCAAACCCTTACAAAAAAATTTATATCTGGCCAGATCTGAAGATTTCAGATTTGGCCATATAAAAAATTGGCCACATATAACCTGATATGGTATATCTGCCAGATATAGCCTCATAATACCCCTGGCCAGCTATGGAAATCCCAGATCTGGCTAAGTAAGGAAATTCCAGATCTGGCCAAGCATATCTAAGGACACAAGCCTGAAATCAACATTTTATATCTTTTTATTGTATACAATTCTCCCAAGTGCCCCGATCCTTCCCTAGTAATCGCTAGGTTTTGAGCAATTCCATGGTTATACAGTTTCGAGTGTAACTTGTAGTCACCCTGAACAAGCGTCCCATAGGGCTCAAGGACCTGTCGTATCACTTTTAAACTTTCTTGTAAATGGCAGCGTTTATGATACTGTGCATTCTGTTCAACCTTCAGCCAGGCTGGGCCGCCGAAATCTCTTACATTATTATCATTCTCGTGATTGTTGTTTTAGCAGGAATTACTTAAAAGCCGAGAAATCACAACCAAAATCGAGATTTAGCTCGGATTCAGCGGAGCTTTTTATAGCATTTTTAGCGTTTCTAAGTTAAAATCAGCGTCTTTGAAGCTGTACGAGAATGATAATAATGTAAGAGATATGTCTGCAGCTAATCCAGGTTAAAGGTTGGATAGAATGCACAGTATTCTATCGCACATTGGCGGGACATTTTAAAAGTGGTGTGGCAGGTATTTGGGTTCTGTACAGCACGTATTCAAGGTGACTCCGAATTACACTCAAATCTGTGTAATCATAGAATTGGTCGAACATTTCGATCGCTAGGCAGCTGAAGAAACACCATCCCCATGATTCCTTGAGTACGGGCCGAGGCGCTTGGGGGATTCAGCAAATTGTCTACTCGGGCGTAATGTTAACGCTTCGAAATAATTAAGCTACATTGAAATCCTCGTGAAAATTAGCACAAATAATCTCAAACTTAAGCTTGCCAAAGCTGAAGTCTGGGATTATTTGTGCTAATATTTACCTCGCGAACAATGAGTCAATCACAGTTTGCTAACAAAGAAATTTTTTAAACTTTTTTAGCTTTTTAATATATTGAAAACCGGCCGCCAGATAAAGCTGTATATACGCCAGATAAAGCTGTATATACGCCAGATAAGACTGTATATACGCCAGATAAGGCTGTATATACTCCAGTTAAGGCTGTATATAGACAGTATATAATCACATAATGTTTGATATGGCCAGGTATGCCCCAGATATAAATTTCCATACGGGAAGCACAACCAGGTGCCAAAGTTTCAGCCCGATCCGATACCTTATTCAAAAGTTACAAGATATTTTCTGAAAAGTTCAATGGGAAAATGGCGGCCGACGGAGTTTTCGAATACATGGGGCTCTACGGCACCAGAAACCGAAAACGGGCAAAAATGGGCTCCATTTTTCTATTGAAATTTTCAGAAAATGACTTATAACTTTTAAATTTTAGTTATCGGAAAGTTATCGGATCGGGTTGAAACTTTAGCATCTGGTTGTGACCTCTAGCGCTACCTTCGGGCGGAGAATGAGCGTTCGGCGATGCCTAGTTTATTTATGAAAAAACAAAAAAAAAATGTGTATTTTTTTGTGACACCCTGTTGTTTGCTATTTGTATTGATTGTCGTTACTAGTAAAATAAGTATTGGGGGTCTTTAGGTCCCGACTTTAGGTCCCGACCTTAGGTCCCTGGGCTCCAAAGTTGGGATTGTAAATGCGATAGCATGATCGTCGAAGGGAGAGAGTGCTGGAAAGATGGTTAGGAAGCAACATACATACTTGTAAACCCTGAGACGAAAAAAAAAAAAGCGAAAAGAACAGCACAAAATTAAGATGGTAGTGCCCATTTTTTTAATCCTTTTTTGTTTTAGGGTTTACAAGTAGAGCGAAAGTATTTTTTTCGGCAGGCCCCTGGGGAAATTCTGCTCTTTAACACAAAACAAATGCGCCTGCGCGTGAAAATGATAAGTGGATGAATTGAGACGACAGAACAAGACTCTGAAAGCCACCCATGTGGAGTCGAAACCTTGAGCACGACGCTCAACCATTGAGCCAACTTTTTTTTTTTCTTCTTCCTTATTGGACACAGTGAGCAGCAAACAAGTGTCGTGCCAATATACACACAAGCCGCCCAAACAACTCGTGGGTGATATTTTTGAGCGATTCAAACAAGTGTGCCCAGTCAGGCGCACTATCGGGGCACTATCCGGGTTCTCCACAAGCTAAACAGACAAGGACCACGAGTAAGCCGTAGGTGACCACCGCTTTCCTTTCCTCAACTGGAAGGAAACGGACATCTTCCGACTTTCAACACACGTATATTTATTTTCCGCAGGCAGCGGACCTCCAAATTTGCGGCCAGGAAGGGGAAAGGGGGGAGAGGGGGACAGGAAGTCGAAACAAGCTTTGTGACCAAAAAAGACGCTTTCTCCCTTTCCAATAAGGAGAGAGATATGGCGACGATACGTTCTGAGCTGCCTGTTTTTATTTATGTTTATGAAATTCGGCGGCTTTTTTTTGGTGTTTATTTTTTATCACAAATTTCGGTGTCTGTCAAAGTTTGTTTTTGATAAAACCCAAAAATTTCGAAATTCGGAGTTTTACTTTTTTCTAAAGTAAGTGGAAGAATAAACAGAGAACGGACAAAACGCAGACACATACTGTATTCCCGGTTGCCGAAAGTTTTAGACAAAGAGGAAGAATATCCGTACAAAAAAACACCAAAAAGGCTTAACGCCATTATAATCAGCCGTAGACTCCAACTCAAGAACACTTCAACAAGCCTTACGTCTTGTAATGAACACGAGCATACTTAACAAGCTTTGCGTCGCTGATCACGGCATGCTCTTTTCAGTTAATGACCCTTAGCATGGAAAATGCTCTTTCGACGTTAGCGCTAGAAACGGGCAACGCTAGAAGTCCCGGTGCGCAGCGCGGGAGAACTGGCCATTGCACAGCATGAAGTCTCCAGAACGACATGGCATCAACGATGTTAACAATTACACAGTTCTGATAGTTCAGAAAATCATCAGCGAGCTTGCGCATGTCGTTGGTCTCAAGAAGCTCAAGCCTGAAAATGTGCTCATATTTCTCGAACAGACTTCAATCTTCACATTTGGATTTAAAATGTGCACGTTGTATACCAAAACGATTCGCTCCTGTACTTGAATTCATCGGCAAGGTTCCTCTCAACCGTTCCGGACCGCTTTTTAGTAACAGCAGCGTAGTAGTGGTGAAGGTCTGCAACAGTTCTGGAGCGATCACATTCATCGAGGACGTGTAGCAGACTTGCGACATCAGGTGTGAAGCTTGTCTTGGAAGGGGTCACGCATGAGCAGCGCACATAAACGAACTTCTAGTATCGGGTAAACCTGGTACTAATATGGCAATTTGGGCCAGTTGGTACATGATCGTAGATAAGCGCCGAAAAACACAAGGACAAGAAGAGACGTAAACACTGGCGCACTCGCAACTGACATTTGTTGGAAAAACTAATCCCTTATATAGCCGTCAAAAGACCCTTCGTCACAACCAGGCACGGTGTAGACCCGTTTCTGGAAAATGAAATTCTTTTGTCAATAAGGTTATCGAAGTGTCCCTTGTGCACATCTTGCCTTTTGATTTGATTTCAAAAGCCTCGTGAAGCTCCCTGGATATCTTATCTGGGATGATATCCAGGGATGTCCAACTGGGGCTGCTCGTGTGGTCGCGTCATGTTCACATGCGCGATCGTTGAAGCATTGGCCAGTTTGACCGATCTATACAGATCCGCATGACATTGGAATTTCATACACCACTCCCGTTGTGTATTCTGTGAATTTCTTGCGGTGTTTAGTTTTGCATTTGTCTGCAGCATCAGCGGAAAAAATTGATTTTGCGGAACAGTCTCGACAGCTTATTAAGTGCTCAAAAAACCACTGGCATGCCGTACCGGTCAGCCACCTTTTTAAGGTTGTGGGTTAGTGAGTGCTTGTACGGAATCACAACTGGTCTGATTGTACTTTTTTCACGAGGTTGCCTTTGTATACCTTTTATCTTCTTGATTAGGCTTTCCGCCACCTCCACCAGAACACTCGGAGGAAAACCAGCCCTCTGCAGACGCGCTGCTTGTTCCTTGGAGCTTTCTTGCGCAGTGTGCTCACATGATTTTTGAATGGACGCCCCAAGGCACATTGAATCAATCTCTCGCTTGACTACCTTACACTCTAAAAAAGGGGGGTGTAGACGTTGCACCCCTTGTCACATATACGACACCCCAAAACTTCAGTTGGACGTACAGCGCGCTGATGTCGAACTGACTGCCCCAACTTTTGCGAGAGGGTTGATGACGGTGCATATAACATATTAAGCAGCTAAAGTACGTATCAAAGTTTACAGGAAAATAACTCACATGATTTCCAGTTGACCCCAGAAAACCCCGATAACTTTTTTTGCACTCAGTCACACTTCCATTAACTATTTTAATGAGTTGTACAACTCGGCTATCAAGCCGCTCGTGAAATTTGGTAGCGTCGGTACAACGTCAGTGCGCTGTACATCCAAATGAAGTTTTGGGGTGTCGTATATGTGACAAGGGGTGTAACGTATACACCCCCTTTTTTTTAGAGTGTAGAATGGGCTGAGCTGTATGGGAGAATGCTCTTCTTGGAGCGTGGCTCGTACGTCCAGCATATGTGATCCCTTCTGAGGCTCAGTCTAAGATCTAAAAACTGCAACTCCCCATTGCTTGCCTCTTCACGCATGAACTTGAGGCCTTCACCACAAGACTTCAACATGTCTAGTATTAGTTGGATTTCACCGCTAGCCACTGTAGTCGTCTTGCTAAGAACTAGAAAGTCGTCCACATACCTAAAGGCTTTAAAACTTCCCTGTTCTCGTAGTTGGTCATAGACGTTTCTCCCGCACTTACTTAGAAAAATACAGTATGGGTGTCACTCGCGAGCCAATGCGAATTCCCTTCTTTTTCACTAACAGTTCCCCTTCAAAAGACTCGAAAGTATTCTTTAAGTAAAAGGCTAAAAGCTCCTGGAAGTGATCCACGCTAATGTCACACATGCTCCGGAACGGTGCACTCCCTGACGGAAATAAACAGAGGTTCGTGCTCAACAGTATAAAAAAGGTCTTCTATACGTCCACCAAGAATGCAGTTCGCATGCCGTGGTTCCATTCTCTTATAAATTCTATAACGTAGTCAGAGTTTTTCGCGACGAACGGGTCTTACAGCTCTATGGTGCTTAAATGCTTACAAAGAAAGCTGAAAAGAGTCAAAGTACAGGCTATAGCTGGTGGAAGTCAACCATTTCGTCGTTTACCCTGAGACTGGGGGGTTTTTAGAAACCCCCCAGTCTCAGGGTAAACGAAGAAAGCTGGCCACCTGGAATTGCCAAGAGTTCCTCTCGGTCACAATCGCCCTAAAGGGTACATCAGGTTTATGCGTTTTTGTGGTAAAGAAAATGTCCAGGTCGAGTTTCTGGCTGGACCTAACACGTTTTTGTAGCGCCGTTCGTTCCATAGCACCACACATCTCGAGAGCGCGGGATTTCACTTTCGTCAGCGGGCCGGGACTGGCTTTCTTGAATTTTTTTCCGAGTGGCCTCTCTTGCCTTGGTGTTGTAGAGGGCTTCCGGGGCGACCACGAAGCCCCCCTCCTTGTGCGAGGTAATTGCAACTTGAGGTTGTTGTTCCAGAAGTGGTCCACGATGTCGCTGGTTTTTCAAGTTCCTCGTTGTTTTTAACGAGCGTTGGAGGACTTCCACACCGTCGTCACCTACGCATCGGTCTCTGTCCTCAGGTTTCGCTTTGGTCCCCATCCATCTCGCCAGCGACGGCTTTTGTCTTCTCTGCACCCAGAAGAACTCAGTGTACTGGGCTCGTCTGTAGTCTCTCTCTGCAGTTTGTGGGGTTCCTGTGGTCTCCCTTCCCCGATGGCTGTGATAACGGCCGCGGGTCGGAACGCTCGGCCGCCTTCGCCGTGAGCTCCGACCTGTTTGTGAAGCGAAGGGTTCCCTGTCTTGGAGCGGCCTCCTCTCACTTTCTCCCGGGGGGACCTCTTTCCGTCCCCCCGCTCGGATGCGAATCACTGCTGACAGGCGAGGCGGCTTTCGCCTCTTTTTTTCCCGCTTTCGGGAAAGGGACTCGTCTGGTGACCGCGGAAGAGATAGGACGTGTGTCGGCGACATCTCCGACGCTTCCCTCATCTTGGCTCTCCGAAACCCCGCGTCTGGCAGGTAAGGACATTTTCTTACGTTGCCGCCGCGGGGGGCATTTTGGATGGGGACATTGTACTTCATTTAGAAGAATATGTTAATAAACGCTCTTGGACTCGGTCCTTACTCTGGTACGTGTGTCTTCCCTTCCGCTATATTCGAGAGATTGAGACAAGGTGGACGATCATTGGCACCGAAGGAGGTGGCTATCGAACCGACCCGCGGTAATGTAGCTCTAAACGTCTACATTGCCGCGGAGATGTGGGCACTGGGGACCGCGCTACTAGTGTACCAGTGTTGGTAGTTAGCAAATCCCACATAAAATGGCGCCCAACGTGGAGCCACCACTTCCTTTATCGTGGTCATGGTTCCTGGCCTCCGTCCCCTTGTCCGGCCTGAAAACTGAAAACGAACGTCGCTATGTCCAGATTGAAGAAGAGGCCTTAAGAATAGCTTACGGTTGCGAAAATTTTAACGACTATGTTTTAGGAAAACATATCATCATTAAACCAGCCATCAACCATTTTTGACCATTTCAAGAAAAGAAATAGGAGAAATGCCTCCGCGTCTGCAACGCTTATTTCTACGACTACTCAAATACCGCATTGCAGTTTTTTTTCCGGTACGAAGTTGGTGGTAACCGACATCCTATCGAGGATTCCATGACAGGCAGCATCGGAGGAGTATACGACAGATGTAGAAGTGCATGCAATCGGCGTCCTAGCTGTCGGCAGTCGTCGGCCAAAGCGCTCGCCTCCAGTCGGCGACGCTCAGTAATTTTCCTCTCCAGCGAGTCATCTCATGCATACAGTCGTCACGATCTGTGGAAGTTGAGCTGAAGCCGTTTACACCAGAACTTTCAATAGTTAATGGAGTACTACGAAAGGGAAACAAAGTGGTCATTCCAACAGCTACGCGAAGAGAGATGATTATACTACTACACCAAGGCTATCGTGCGCTCAGTAAAAGCTTGTTCCAAGCCAGAGCATTTATGTAACAGGCGGGAATGACTCCGGATATTACCACTTTTATTGACAGGTGTGGAACCTGCAAGAAATTCGCCTACCGGCAGCCAGACGAGCCGCTATCTCTCCGATCTATTCTGGAATACCCTTGGTCCAGAGTAGGCTCACATTTTTATCAAAAGTCTGGGAAACATTTCTTGGTAGTTTACGATGCCTATTAAAATTTCCCAGAAGTGGAGCTCATTATAAAAACTCACAGCGAAAGCGGTCATCGAAAAGTTATCTCGAACCTTTGCCCTCTATGGGATATACTTCAAAAGGTTTGCGCGGATGCGGGCCTTCAACTTTCTTCAAGGGAATTCAAGAAATTCGCTACACGCTATGATTTTCGGCATACTGTGTCAAGTCCAAGGTTTCCTAGAGCAAATGGGCTGGCGGAAAAGGGAGAACAAGTAGTAACGCGACTCCTGTGCAAGACAGAGTGCGCCAATGAAGGCCAGCAGAGTTGTGCTAATGAGGGGGGAACCCAGAACCCTGCTTCCCGACTTCACGGTGTCTCCCGCGTCTTCTGTGCGAAAGCACAAGCAGAATGTGGCCAAAGGAAGACTTAACTTCAGCAGGGAGACATCGTACGGATTCTCACCAACGGAAGATGGGAGAGAAAAGCACAAGTACAAGATTTCATAGCCCCAAGGTCATATATACGATACTGACTGAGGACGGCCGCGTGCTACGCCGTAACCGACATCATCTCCGAAAGACACCGGAAGGTTTCTTCTTATCCATCAACGAAAGAGACTCAGAGGGCGACGGCAGTGATTCCTCTCCATCGTCCAGAGACGCATCACGGCTCCACGTACCGTCAGAGTCCTACCAAACCCCGGCATCACAGGGCCCCCTAGTCACAGAGCCTCAGTCCAGCAGACGGAGAAAGGCTTCCAGCAGACATTTAAGTAATCTAAAACAAGTACTGTTTGTTCCACGTGCGATTCCTGCGTACTGTAAATAGTTCTAACGTAGAGTAATATACACAATGTAAAGAGCGGAAACTGCCTAGGGGCCCCAGCGGCCCAGGTAACACGCAGTGCACCTAGCGGGCGGGATTAAAAGTTCATATGGCAGTTTTCCGGCTCCGGTATGGGTAGTTTTGGTTTCGAATTCAGCGGTTTTGCTCACGGGCATGTAAACGTGGACTCTTGATATTTTAGTCGAGATTTTGGCTGGAATATTTACTGCATTTAGATGTATTTACTACCTATAAGTGCAGTTCTAAACTTAAAAATTGCATACCCTGTGAAGTAAAAATTAGCCAACATCACACAACAAAAAGTATATTTTGCTGCTGTAAAACATTTGAAAAAATTATTCAAGAGGAATCCTGGCTTATGGAATATCATAAGTAAAAGAGGAAGTGAGTCAAACACAATTTATTTTTAGCTCAGTTATCTTCAGATGAATCAGTTCTGGCGTAACATGTTTCCTAAGATACCGAGCGATTAATATTTACAACAGGAACTTATTATTAACATAATGAATTATTTGCAACATACTGAAGGAGACTAAGATATCCGGGAAAACATGTCATGATTATTGCCAGCCAAGAAAATGTGGCATGATAATTTACGAAGCTCAAACAATACACATCTTGATCCGAAAGTGTCACAAAGTCACAGGTTTCAGGATAAAAAATCTTCCCTCTCAACCTCCCAAAAGCCATCAGCTAGCGAGGTGCAGCAGTGCCATAAGAAACAGTTTCCACATCAGTTTTGATGCATGAATTCGGCATGCTTTAATTAACATTTTGTTTTTGGCTAAAAAAAAAAAAAAAAAAAAAAAAAAAAAAAAAAAAAAAACATCAAGCCATACGCTGGAGATTAAACCAGGTACAAGCAGATTTATATAGACCAAAACTGCACCGTTAAATAAAATACCCTCCTAGATATGTATACATCACTTCATATTACAAAAATACATCATTACCCTTTGAATTTGTCTAATTGTCTCGCAGAAACAGCAGACTGGAAACGTACTTTACCAAGGTTCCTGTTAACGAACCTGATATGCCAACAGAGGCGCACTTGGCGAACCATCTTGTAAGAAGCTTTTCTGGCAATCCTCGTAACAGAGACGGAAAGAACCGACACCCGACAGTGTTGCAGACAGAACAGCACACACATTTGAAACATGTGCTACTCTCTCTACAATGGCAAGAAAGTGAGATTCTAGCTGCTTGATTAAATCAGAAGCAGCCTCTGAGGGTACATTGAGATTCCCAAACAATTTACCGGGCACATAGTATCCTTTTAACATCAGGAAATACTGGTGAGGCGCTGTCACTTTCTCAGACTTGTCCTTTAGCAAATCAGAACAGACACAGTTGAAAGCCATTTAATGAAAATGAGAAATTTAGTTAGCGCTGTACGGCAGCTTATAGCCTTGGTCCTTCAATGGACGTCACGCAGAGATGATTACACAAACCCGCGTCGATAATACGATAATAGGTCCGTAGTACTCAAATTTTGAGTAGCGCCCCTAGGAAATAAAATAAAAAGCTTTTAGTTCGCGGTGTGGTTTCTGAAAGAAGACAAGAAGAAAAAGCTGAATGGCAAGTATCATTAGCTTTCGGACAGAATGCTAAAGGCGCGAGCTGGAAATTTTCTTTGTTAATTTCTTGTCTTTTTTATTTTTATGGAACACTACGGTTTTTCTTCAGCCATGCCTTACGTGGTCGCGCCTGGCGGACACTGTAGTTGCACTTTATTCAAGCATCCTAGACAGAAACACATAGCAGCAGGCCTATCCAAATCGAAACGGGCAGCGGCATAGATTGCACTTTGGATCTCATCCAGCATTTGGCGTGAAATTTCGCCAGAATTCGCTCCGCGTACCCCCTGCGACGCATATGCTCCTCTGAGGGGTGCAACCCTGCCAAACGAACAAAGACAGTTTCGACAGTTAGTTATACCGTTACCGCGAATCACGTGGAATCCGTTGAAGAGATTCTTCCCGTAGACCGCAGACCAACCTGTCTCGGGGCATATCGTCCAGCATCGACCCGAAGTTGCAGTGCTCCGACAGCCGATGAAGCTCGGCGATGTGGTCAGCAATGCTCACCCCCGGCCGCTAGCTGGATGCGTTTCCCGAACTGAAACCACTGCACGATAACGGACGGCCTAGGGATGAAGTTAGTTGTCAGCTTCGAGGCAATATCTTCGTAACTTGTCTCAAACTGAAGAGCCGACGAACAGAGAGAACGAATGATGGCGTACGTCACCGCCATATAATATATAATATAATTTGCTCTACTGACGTCTAACTCCTGGTTAGCTCAGTTGGTAGAGCGCTCCACAGGAAATGGAGAGGTCCCTGGTTCGATACCAGGACCATGCGGATTTTTTGGTCGCGCACCAGTCACTATAGCTGTGTTTGAAGATTTGTGTTTGTCCTTTGTCCGCCTTGTTCCCCTTCTCCAGGGATGATTTTCGTCATTCTTGTCAAGCTCACTTGCACCTATGCGTTTAATTGCATTATATTCAAAGTGACTTCCTCTGTGTTTCAATTGTGTATAATACTTTATGGTGATGGCTTAGCCGGTGCGTTCTTGAGCCAGGCTTGCCGTTCAGTGTTGACGGTGAGGGACTGATCGGCAGAGTTCTGGGGACGACAGCTTCACCGGTGTATTCCGGAAGCTTTTCTGAATCCGTCCGCTCTCCACCCTGAACCTCGCCCTTCTCCCTCCTCTTGTTTTAATGCGAAAGCATTAACTTTCTCATAGAGCGAAACGACGTCATTAGATCTGAAACCATGCAAAACGGCACCTTATGAAACCACGCGCAGAGCTAGCCAACCGCACCTTTTACATTTCGGTCCCATTGGCTGGCGCGTCGACGAGGCTCCCATTGGCCGCTGCGTGTCAGTTTGTGTGGTGTCATCCTAACTGTGTTATCGCACTGTTGTGTTATCACTTATCACCGCGTTCGCTCGTCTCTTATCGGTTGTACGGCGCGTGGCAATATATACGGAGCCTGGAATAAACCAAAGAGTTCGTTCTGCTGGGAACTACGTCGCTGTCTGTTCCTTCCTCGCGCCGCAAGGCACACGACAGTTTGACCGATCGCTCACCCGATGGCGTTGCGTGTCAGCGAGGCAGCGGCTCCACCGTTCTACGCCCAAGGTCAGCGAAGAGCGGCGTGTGTGCTTTCGCAATCACAACTCAAAAGTGCTTAGGTGTACCTCGAGCCTTTTTTCTTCGCCTTCTTTCTTCAGCATCCCCCGATTTTCTTCCTCTTTTCGTCGCCGTATCGATCACATCATTACAGCGTGAAATGTTCTGGTTTATCTCTGCGAGATTTGGGCTGCGCGATCAAGTCAGTCCTCGTGCTGGTAGACCAGGGAAACAAACGTCTCACAAACACACGCAAACAATTACACAAAGCGTTTCACGAAACACTCTTTCTTTGAAGGTTTTATTTAATCGCACCAATTATGACTAATTTAAGTATGCCCTTTTATAAAAAATGCAAACTTTGAAAAAAGTTGGAGCCTGCCAGTTATTTTTTGCACCTATTTTATTTGCTCGAGTGGTGACATTGTGGTGAAAGCTACGCGCTTGCCGGACCAATCAGCCGCCTCCCTTTCATCACCTGACCTCATTCTCTGCGCGTGGGTATGCACGAAGGAGCGTGATCACGTGGCAAGTCTGGCTGGCCCAACGAGCACGTAGCTTCCACGGCACTGTCAGCTTCGGGGTGAACGGGTTGGGGAAAGCAACCTTTGTCTAAATCTTGAGCGACGGGCTAATCTTCTAGGGGGAAATTGGCTCTGTCCGGGTACACAAAGCAGATTCTGAGCAAGAGGGTCCTCCCCTCTTTTCGTCTTCTTGAACTGTATGATGGTATGCGCGATTTATGAGTTGAGGAGGAAAGCTAAACAGGAAAAAGGTTGGAAAAGCGTTTCATGACACCTTTGACTGAGCTCGTGAAAGTATCGCTTTTTTGCCGACTGTGACTCATGTTAACCCAAATATCCTACATTGAAGGTTCTCCCCTCGCCTTCCCGAAGGCGCCTTTTGTTTCTATAGAGTTTCCCCCCAAAAAAGATACTCAAACAAAAGGTGTGGTTTTACGGAAGTAAATGGCGTAGCCGTTGTTCGGGTATAACAAGAACGGTTTATTGCGGGTTACAGGCAATACGTGTAGTCAGCGACATACAGCCGTGCCCTCGCATGGTTGCGCCGTCCTCTCCGTCCGCTGGCCCCCCGGAGCGAAGGTAGGCGCATAGGCGCGTCGCGGCGCTGCAGTCGGCGATCGCTCGCAATGCCACTTACGACAGTAAAGATGCCACCCTGAGGAGCAAGTAGACTGGGAAACGACCTACGACAACAGTGCAGACTTGGGTGTCAAGAAAATAACAAATAGAAGAAAATGAGAAGTGGACACACACAAAAAAGTAGACATTTTTGTTTTGCATTTTGTATATTTGACCCCGCTAAAAAAAAGTCGAGGATTTTTTTTTTCTTTGTGTTGTCAGTCCGGTACTTATTGCTCTCGCGAACACTGTCTGTAAGCGAACATTGATAAGCAGAGAACAGTGCAGGAAACGAACTAGGAGCTGGATGACCTCCCAAAATGCCAACAAAGTGTCCCCTAACATTGAGTGCTCTTCTGAACGCAACCTACTTGAAGAAGGTGCGACCACTGCCGTGGCTATTATGTGGGTTCTGTTTGTAATCCAGTCACTCATATCCGTGTCCCAAGTTCGTTTATAGGGAATATGTATTGTAGTTAAACGATGCGTCTAAGGTGCGCCGCAGGATGTGATATTCAGCGATGTCACTATTGGCGAAGCACTCAGACTTGTGCCTATCTCAAATACTCTGCTCAAGATACTGTATCTTAAATACTTTTTGAAGTACATTGGTATCTTGCAAATACCTTTTATCGAGAGTATTTGATACTCTCTTTTAATTACAATTCCGAGTATATTGTACTCATTATCTTAAATACATTTCTGACATTCCGCCATTTTCCGAGTTTTTTGGTATAAAGTGCCGTGGGCGTGGCACAAGCGAACGTGGACGTTCTTTCGAGCAACCAAATCCTGTTGCTAGCTCCGATTAGCTACGGTGACTTTGACTGAGCTCGTGAAAACATCACTTCTTGCCGATTGTGACTCATACTTCAGCCCAAAGTTCGTACAATGAAGGTTTTCCCCCTCGCCTTCCCAAAGGCGCCTTTTGACATCTTGTAAACCCTGAGATGGGGAACAATAAAAAAACGGACGAACACAACAAAATCTCAAACGCAGCTCATTATACCATTGATTACCAGCTCGCCTGCACTCTCTCACTGCTTACAGCGCCTTTTGTTTCCATAGAGCTTTCCCCCCAAAAAATCCTCAAACAAAAGGTTTGGTTTTACGGAAGTAAAGATACCACCCTGAGGCGCAACGCAGACCGGGAAACGACCTCCGACAACAGTGGAGACTTGGGTGTCAAGAAAATAACAAATAGAAGAAAATGAGAAGTGTACACACACAAAAAAAGTAGACAGTTTTGTTTCGCTTTTTGTATATTCGACCCCGCTAGGGCAAAACGTCGAGATTTTCTTTTTCTTTGTGTTGTCCATTTGGCACTTATTGCTCTCGCGAACACTGTCTGCACGGGAACATTGGTAAGCAGAGAACAGTACAAAAACGAACTGCGAGCTGGAAGACCTCTCAAAATTCCAACAAAGTGTGCCCCAACGCTGAGTGCCTTTCTGAACGCAACCTACTTGAAGAAGGTGCGACCACTGCCGTGGCTATTATGTGGGTTCTCTTTGTTATCCATTCACTGATATCCGTGTCCCAAGTTCGTTTATAGTGAACTCCCCATATGGATTGTAGTTAAACGATGCGTCTAAGGTGCGCCGCAGGACGTGCTATTCAGCGATGTCACTATTGGCGAAGCGCTCTGACCCATTTGTCACACCCACTCCTCGGTGTTTAGGACCGCTTCAGACGGGGCGATTTCACCCAGCAACTTCACGTCGCAACAGGAGCAACACGGGCCGCCCGCGTTCACACGCAGCAACCGAATTGCTACGACTTGCCATCATCATGAAGCTTTATTTTGCTTGCACTATTTAGACGCACAGCTACGTGCTAAAAACATCTTTTAAAACTTTGAATGGCGTTGAGAAAACTAACTCATCTTTCTGAAAAGACTTATTTCCAAAAACGACCCATTTCAAACTAGAACTAAGTCCTTAGCTGTCATCATCACCACCACAGGGGTGTCACGTGAAAATATCGCGTCCCTGATTGGCTGCTGCCGCTTCAAACGTCTCCGAGTTGTTCGAGTTGCTTGTCCGTTTCAAGCCGGACCTGATCTCAGCAATTCGTGTCGATCTATGTAAAGCTAGGGAAGAACCCGCCAGCAACCCTGAAAGAGCTGGAAAAGTTGCCTTGTCTGAAGCGGGCCTTACTCAACACAAGGCCTGTGCACATGCCCACAGGCCTTGTGGGCATGCTCATGTCATCTTTTTTAATAGAGCGCGGGGCACAGTGTAATGAAAAAATACCAACAATTAGTGAAATGACGTTAAGTCCCGGATCTCTCCCGAAAGTAGTCGTCAGATGATGCGAGCTTGACCCACTTGGACTTTTGTGCTGAGCTGGGCACCCTGCATGCTGCATTGTTCATGCAGGCCGGAATGGTATCAAAAGAGCCCCTCCTCCCCCTCAACGGAGAACACAAACTCCAGCCGAACGCTGACGCCGCGTTCGGTTAAGTCAGCCGAGCGCTGAGCCATTATTGTATTTGTTGTCCTCATCGTGGCCTCCGCGATCTGCTGCCGGTGGCGGCGCGCCGCCGGCAGCAGATCGCGGAGGCCACGTCCCCATCCATGTAGTTCTAAAGTTAACCGCTTGGGGCGCCACGGTCTGATCTCCTCCCCATAAAGCGACCTCTATCTTGTTGTCTTAGAAATGTTTTGTAACATCTAACAGTGATATTGCCACGCACGTTGCCCAGCGAGCGCGTAGCCAAATGGCAATAAAGAAAAAAAAAAAGCGCGTGGCCGAATTGTTACCGGGCTTGGCTCTCGCGCGGAGGCTCCGGGTTCGATACCAGGGAGGAACCTTGATGTCTGATCAAGTTACGAATGTTCCACGCGCCAAACTTTCTACGCCGAATGCTCTTGAAACACACGCGGGTACAAAAGGTGCTCCGAGTGGCGGTCCAGAGTCAGACTCGCCCCAGCGGTCGATCCTGCTGTTTCGTCGACATCGACGCTAGCCTTTGTCTATTTTGTTTTGGGCAGAAGTTCGCCCTATTAAATTTTTAGTTTCGCTATTTTTTGTTTTTTTATTCTTGTTTCGTGTCAAGATAATGGTGTCGTCAAAATAAGGTATACATTCAGGTGTACTACAATGCACTGCTAGATCACCAGAGTGTACTGACCTCCACGACAGGCCACGTTCCCTCAGCCTCTCGTTCACGCATCTCTCCGACTGCCCCACGTACACTTTCCCACAAGACAGGGATTCTGTGCACATTCTACTGCACAAGCCCCACTTTGCAGCTAACGTACTTTATCGCGTGTTGTTTTTGTTTTTACACACATTTAGTCGTGCCTGTCGTCGTATTGAGTCGTGTCAAACGACTCAATAAAATTGAGTCGTTTGACCCTGGATAGCTAGTCAGCAAGGCACTTGGCACACAATCGATGGGGAGTTGAAAGCCCGCCGTGGGACTGAAGTCTTTTTTTTTATATGGTTACCTCTGGGCGTAGCGCTTTTCAATGTCGGTTTCTCGTTGCAGCCGGCCGCGACAGTCAAACGTTACAGAACTCAATGAAAATCGGCTGAAAAAACACATTCTGGGTTAAATCTAGCTCCGAAACGGCGCGGCCCCGAGCAGTGCTCGCTCAATAACCGTCCCCCCCCCCCCCCCCCCCCTCCCCCGAAAACCGGTCGTGTCGAAGTCAGAGGGCGTCAGTTTTGGCTGAACTCACTCACTCGCAGCTTGCTCAAAATATAAGGTTAAGAACTCATCTTACCCTCACCCTTACGGCCGCACTCACAAACTCGTTGAATCACCGAATTCACAAACTCATGCCCCTCACCGAATTCACAAACTCACGCCCCTCACTGAACTCATGAACTCACAAACTCACGCCCCTCACCAAACTCATGAACTCACAAACTCATGAACTCACCGAACTCATGAACTCACCGAACTTATGAACTCACCGAACTCGAACTCACGTCCCTCACCGAACTTACCGAGCTCTCGGACTCACGCCCTTCATCGAAATGAACTCACTCAATCACCGACCTCACTCACTCAGAAGTAGTTCTCGCGCTGGCGCTCGTGTTGCTCGCGGGTTGCACGGCCTTTTTACAACTTCGCCACGGTCGCTGCCGTCCTCCGCCGCGCAGGCGCCAGCCATCACGTTGCCAAGTAAAGAAATTGTGTCATATTGTTTGTTTCTCTTCGACTCCTTCCGCGCGTTGGTCGCGCGCCGGTCGAGCGCTTGGGGAAGGCGCGCTTTGTTTTGGGATACGAGGGCGCATCATCGCGAGTTTCGTAAAGTGTTCCAAAAGGCGTCTTTCGCGCATCGGAACGCAAGAGGGAGCACACCAATCAGAGGGCAACATAGGGAATGCGTAGAAAACGCACGTTGACGAGTCAGCGAAGCGTGTTCCGTCATTGGTTGAAGTCGGGGGTAAACAAAAGCACGTGGAGCGTTTAGGGGGTAAACAAACGCACGTGGTGCGCGAAGTGCACTTGAAGCATTGGCAACAACTTTGCGAAAGTATGGAGTGGTAATAATAAATAAATTATACACCAATCAAATCCTCGTTTAAAGGCGGAACCCTGCGTATCGAGACCTGCTCGGTCTCTTCTTCAGGGGTTGACTGCGGCTATGGCCATTAAGGAGCAGTAATCTGTTTTCTTCTTCTTCTACGGCGGTGTCTTTCTTTTTGCATCGGTGAGGTGGCGAAGTCCGTCCACGTAGACGGTAGGCAGAGTGCCGATGGATCTATTTATGTTTTCTGGCGTCATTTGTATGTGCCAAGATTCAACGAAAAGTCTATGTCTGGGATTTTTCTCAACGGCAAAAATGCTGGTGTTGCCAACACCATCATCCTTGCCGTTGAGACCAATCCACGGTGGAAGAAACATTTAGGTGATGACTCTCTGTCCGACGCGGCGACCACATTATGTTCGGCGCACCGAGCGCTTCACTCCCACGGAGACTGATGGCATCCCAGTATCGCTTCCCTCCCAAACCGACCGCTCCGGTTGTTTCTCCTAGCTAGGGATGCCGCGAACCACCTTAGGTTCAAATTGAAATTTGAAAAATTCGAATGTTTCGAATTCTTATAGACATAAAGTTTGCTAAATTCGAAGATTTCAAATTTCTTCCTATATAAAGTTCAAAAAGTTCGAAGGTTTCAATTCTCTTTTAGAGCTAAATTCGAAAAAACAAAAAAAAACTTTGGTTTTGAATTTATTTTATGTCCAAGTGCGCAAAGTTCGAAGTCCGGTTTTCATGTTCAGCCACAGTTCAAATAACGTTTTCACGAAATCAGGTTCAGAAAAGTTCGGGTGTGATATTTAGACTGCGCGAAGTTGGCAATTAAATGAGACGAAGAATGTCCCGGATGTGCTGAAATATTTGCCAGTGCAGAGTGACGTGTGACCATAGATCAGTAATTGTGACGGCCAGCCCGGGGGGGGGGGGGAGGGGGGGGTCATTAACGTGCATCACGAAGAGTGATCACACGAACGCACGATACTCATCCAGTTCGAAACGGCCAGGGGCAGGCAGGTGGTTGAGGCTCAGAAAAACCTTCAAGCGATCTGGCAAACTGCCTCCCTACCCCCTTGCATGCTGGTAGTAATCCGATCGAACGCCGCCCGAGTGACGCTGTCATATAGTTAATTTAGTTTGTACATGATGCAAAATCCTGAGACTGGGAATGAAATTTTAAAGAAAAAGTGTAAGAAGACAAAAAAAGGGGGACAGGACAATGTTTAAAACTCAGCTCAGGACAACGCCTCAAACTCAACTCAGCTCTGAGTTTGAGGCGTTGTCCTGTGCCTTTTTTTTTTTTTTTTTTTTCTTACACTATTTCTTGCGAATTGCATTCCCAGTCTCGAAATTTTGCATCATGATCAACATACACCAGCTCGCCTGCACCATGACAATTTTTTAGTTTATAATTGCTTTGGAGGTTTATTTTCCGGGACGGAAGAAACGCCGAGCAAAAAGCACAGAAGCTGACACAACTTGAGGTTTAGGATCGTTCTACCTAAGGAGCTTTCAAGGCACCCTAGTTCTACCATACCAGTGGCGTCGGGAGAGGAAAAACGGGGGGGGGGGGGGGGGGGGGTGCTGCAGTCTCCCCCCCCCCCCCCCCCCCCCCCCAGATATTTCGGACTGTTAAAGAAAACAAAACGGGGAAAGACGGCATGGTCGAGCTTATCTTAATCTGAAATTACTTATGCATATGTATAGCTACTGTCGCTCTTCACTGCATAAAAGATCGCGTAGATGGTCATTGTTAGAAACTCGTTGTCAGGAGGCACTACTCGTCACATACTCGCTGGTTCGGAAGTTAAAATCTATGTCTTTTCGACCTAAATAACTGTGCCATTGGTAAAAAATGATCAATAAATAAACATAACAATAAATGCAAAAATAAAAAGCTGGAGAAAACAAAATACCAAGAACTCGCCGGAAGTGTTGTATTCTTGCATATTCAGAGGCCCAGAACTGTGAAACAAGTTTCTCCTACCAAAATGTGTACAAGCTAAAAGAAACACGTCCCAAATACGTAAAATAAAAAAAAATAAAAAAATGTAAAATGTTTTTTTTTTTTTTTTTTTTTTTTTTATGACGTGCTGAACTTGAACAATTTTAGAAATCTTCCCCCATGTGTTAATTTATTCCTCAACGTGAAAAAACAATAAATACATTATTTTGTTTTCTGCAGATGGTAATGATATGTACTGCCTGTGGTGTTAATTTAAATGCGATACCTCAAACAATTTAGACGAAAAAAATTACCAAGTTTAGGGCATAATTGCCCTTAGATACATGTTTGGATATTTCTTCGAAACTCGTCTTGAACAACAATAATCATATCTTAAGACGACACTTACCTGGGCTATACATAGATCATTCTTAAAAAAGTTTAACATCTCTACCATGGCACAAACGACAATTGTCAAAAACCCGTCGTCCTTCCTCGCTCCTTCGGGAATCTATTTCTTTAAAACCAAGCATGCCAGATGATTGAAATAAACGACATTGTCTTTTGCAAGGAATGCGTCACCGCACGTAAAAATGCGAAAAAAAAAATTCTGAATGTACCTCACTGCTTCAATCCAGATGAAACCGCCCGCCCGTCTTTCGAAGTTCGACGAACTTCGAACTTTCACCCTAAAAGTTCGAAGTTCGTCGAACTTGTGACTTTTCAGTAATTGAAAGTTCGACAATTTTCGAATTATTTAGATTAATAAGTTTGAAAGTTCCAAAATTATCGAATTTCTTAGCGTACGAAGGTCGAAAGTTCGAAAAGCTCCGAACTTTTCAGTGCAAGAAAGTCGAAAGTCCGAAAATCATCGAATTTTTTAGTCTATCCAGTTCGAAAGTTCGACAAGCATCGAACTTTTAGCGTAGTAAGTTCGAAATTTCGAAAAGCGTCAAACTTCTTAGTCGAATTTCTCAATATGGAAAGTTCGAAAATTCGAAATCTTTCGACCGCTTCAATCGATCATCGAACCTTCGGTTTGAAAAAAGTTCGCGGCATCCCTACTCCTAGCGGTGGTCCCGCATTCCCTCGCTCACCGCTTCTTGTTGTACCCAGGGTAGTGTAATGGCAGAGTCCACCATTTAGTTTTGCAACCCCGCCGCCAGCATGCAGGAGCACGTTGGGACGGGCCCGGTTGGGCGCCATTATAAACACGTTCGTTCGTTAGAACGCTGCTCGTCTGGGTCTCACATTATTTGACGTTACAGGGGGAAGAAACACATTTAGGTGAAGACTCTCTGTCCGACGCGGCGGCCACATTATGTTCGGCCACTGTGTTCGGCACACCGAGCGCGCTTCACTCGCACGGGGATAGATGGCGCCCAAGTATGGGATCCCATCCAAACCGACCACTCCGGTTGTTTTTCCCAGCGGTGGTCCCGCATACCCTAGTCAAAACTTCTTGTTGCACCTCACCGCCGCCACGCCGCCACCATGTCGCCAGAGTCCGTAAATCTGTGTTCTCCGGTTTCTTCTTCTTCTTCGGGTTAAGGCTCACCTTCGTGCACGATGGTGGAACCTGTGATCGACACAGCATCAAATCAAAACACGAGCCCAGCCACTGGCCGCACACCACCACACCGCGAAAAAGGCGAGCACGCTACGCCGCCGACACCGTGGCCGCCGAGGAGGGACCTCATACCTCAGCGCCCTCCGCGGCGGCGCGAAACATAACTACTCCTAGTTCGAGGCTAGCTCCGAACACGATCTGGTCGCACGCTGCCCGCGGGAAGAACGGCCAGAGTCATCACCTAAATGTGTCTCTTCCACCGCGGACCAATACCAGACACCGTCTACGTGAACGGACTTCGCCACCTCAGCGATGCAAAACGAAAGACAGCGCCGTAGGAGAAGAAGAAAACAGAATAGTGCTCCTTAATGGCCATAGCCGCAGTCAACCCTTGAAGAAGAGACCGAGCAGGTCGTAGGGTTCCGCCTTTAAACGAGGATTTGGTTGGTGCATATTTTATTAACTATTATTGTTGCGCCCCAACCAGAGAAACTTTTCTCGAATGTTCACTTTCAAGTACAGAGTGAGTGTCTGCATGGCTGTTTGGCCTGGAGTGAATTATTGTTATTCCAACACGAACCACCGGGGGTGTGTTTTTTGTTTCTACGTTCCATTGCGTATTTCGGAGCGTTCTGTCCAGGCACGTAGCCAGGGGAGGGAGGGGTGGGGGGGGGGGGGGGGGGGGGGGGCGCACGGACGCCCATAGGGTTGCCCCCCCCCCCCCCCCCCCTCCCCGAAATCTTCCATTTTTCTGGGACCTTCTCTCTCACTCCCCCTCATGCAGCATTTTGTCATCGGTGGGCGAAAGCGAGCTTTCCAGAGGCTACGCCAAGGATTTCAGTGATTTAAAAGTGCTGACGTTTATTAAAGCAACGCTCGTGTGCAAATTTTGTTGTGGGACAGAAAGTATTACCAATGGCAAGGGCCCGAATGGCAAATTCAGCTGAAGAAATATTATATACAGGTTAGTTCATACGAATTTAGAGGAAGTTTTTGTCCGGATAACATTTTGTTTTGTATTGAATTTGGAAAAATCGGGCACACAGCAAAATTAAACTCCGAATCCGAAAAATCGAAAATCTATCAAAATTCCACTACGATAAATTAAAAAAAAAATTGGCAAAAAATAAACTCCGAAAAACGCCCTCCAATCTTCACGATAAATAAATTCCGAAAGCACGGAATCATATCTATGAATCACCTAGGGGTTCTCCGACAGCTGTGTTCCTGTATTGTCTGTTCTCCAAATCTTTTTTTTTTTTTTTTTTAACGTATTGTGAACGTGTCTCAAGGTCATAGCCATTTTTGAGAAAGGGTTGTACAGTTTGGATGAATTTGTCTACTGGTGTCAAGGTGCACAGAGTGTATACGTGAAGAGGACGTCTCCGTCCTCTTCACGGATAAACTTTTCTTTTCTTTTCTAAGTCCCTTTGTAAGATCTGTCGTCAAACGCTTTCCACTAACATTGTATTTAGCACAAATTCGCTCTTCCGTCAAACGATTAGCAGTAAGATCGACTGTGACTCGGACAATGCTATATACCTTATTGAATGCCACACAAGAACAGTACATTGGACGAACTAAAACCACGTTTCGTCGCATATTCAACAACTATAAGTTGTGGGAGCCGAGGGTGAAAGACGAGGCAGAGGGCACGTGACAGGCGGTCGGCGGAGAAGTCACGAGCTGGCGCGAGACAGTGCGTGCTGAGCGAGGCTGGAGCTGGACAAGAACGTCGGAGCTAAGCTGCCTGGCCTGGCCCATGGCGAACCCCGGAGCGCTCCACCAGCGAGGTCTGGAGCAAGACCGGTGGAAACGGCGAGCCCTGGCCATCTGACCTGGGCTATGACGATCCCGGGGTGGTTCCACAGCGAGACTCGGGCTGTGATAGCCCTGGACAGCCAGTCTACGCAGCGCTGGCGTGGGAAGGGCGATCCGCAGGCCTGGATACGGACTCCGACTGTGAGCTCTGATCGACGGGCGACAACAAGGGTCGGCGTGCCTGGACTGCCGGTTCTCGACGACGGGCAACCGAGAGGTACAGTAAACCCATTCGCTGTCTTCTCGTTGTGTTGTGTCACTCCCTGGCTAACGGGCGGAGCGCATACCGATCGGGCGGCGATTATTAGTAGAGCGACCCCCGTAAAGAACCCCACAAAGTCAGACGTTAGGTGCAAACCCAACCTTCCAGTATCCATACATTTCAGCCAGCCAGGACATGTAATAACGAATGCAAAGTTAGTCATCATGCAGACCGGCTTCAAAACTCAAACAAATAGAGACATTCGTGAGTCGTTCCTAATTCATAAATTTCAATGCAAAATTAGCAAATATTTGGGTTCTTTATCAACAATACACAGCAACCATGTGCCACAACGCCCCCGCCCTGCTTAATCCTTCTTTTTTTGTTTCGTTTAGGCCTGCACGAACCAGCCTTCAGAAGCAGGGGAAGAGATAGATCCACACGACCCGGACATTCAAGGGCGCCACCAATGACTCACTGCACCGTTCCCACCCGGCCCGAACGCACCTCCGAACAGAACCTACAACCGTCACCCGTCATTGCGACAAAAGTGGACTCGCCCGTGTAATCCCCCGGGCTTCTCTTTTCCCTACAAACCCCTTTCAACAACACCCTCCTCCTTTTTCGTCCTGAAGAAGACAGTGCCAGCGGTGTCGAAACGTCGACGGACGTCAGGCCCCTTTCTTATTTTTAATTCTTTGTTCTATTTTCCGTTCAACAATTTATTTTTGCAAGGTCTTGTGTTTAACTTTCTCAATTTTTAAGTTTACTCTCCGCGTATCTAGCGTTCTTGTGTCTAGCCTTGTTTTTTTTGTTTTTTTTTAATGCTTAACAGATTTGTTAAAAAAAAAGCCGTGAAAGTTACACTTATGCCGCTTGTGGAGGTGAGTTATACGGCCAGGGGGACATATTATAGGGGTCTAATCGTAACGATCAGTCGTCTAATTAACTAAAATGTGTTAATTAACTTTTTAATTAATGAAAATAGACATATGGTTCCAATGAGAAACTTGCTCAGCGTTATCGAAAACCACTAAATCTGCAATTTTAAGAAAGACTTTGAGCGCGTGAGAAGCGTAGTAGTGCACTAAAGTTACCACTCGTGGAGCAGGTACAAAGCTAGCGGTTGCGATAAGGTGCCCGCGCGATGTTTCCGACTCTTATCTAGCCCCAGCCTTGTACCTGCTCCACGAGTGGCAACTTTAGTGCACTACTACGCTTCTCACGCGCTGAAAGTCTTTCTTAAAATTACTGATTTAGTGGTTTTCGATAACGCTGAGAAAGTTTCTAATTGGAACCATATGTCTATTTTCATTAATTAAAAAGTTAATTAACGAATTTTAATTAATTAGACGACTGATCGTTACGATTAGCCCCCTATAATATGTCCCCCTGGCCGTATAACTCACCTCCACAAGCGGCATAAGTGTAACTTTCACGGCTTTTTTTAAACAAATCTGTTGAGCTTAAAAAAAACAAAAAAAACACCCTACATATATATATATATATATATATATATATATATATATAAACGACACTGTGCAGATGAATGAACCGTACTTAATCCAATGAATCAAAGAATCCAAGTTTCCAGGAACCACCGAAAGCCAAAAAACGGCGGAGCCAGGATATATATATATATATATATATATAGATATATACATATATATGGTGGTTCACGTAAGAGTGGCAGTATTTAAAAAAAAAAAAAAGGAGACTTGGATTGAATACATTATACCTTCAGGTTTACGTTGTCTGCCTCGGTATACGTAAGGGATCATTTGATACGTAAAGGGATCATTTGATACTTAATTACCAAAAAAGAAAACACTGATTAACTTTTTTTTTTTTTTTTTGCATTTTGTTTTAGCCACCATGTTTCAATTAGAGACTTGCTGCCCGTCGTTTATAAAGGCAAAAACAGCTGAGGTACCTCAGAAAAAAAATAAGTTTACTTCCAGCTATTCTGTAGCGAATTTCGGCAGTCACGGCAGAGGGGAACCGAAACTTACTCGGAATAAGCGCGTTAAAGGCCGGCCCGCAAGCAGAGAGAAGGAACCCGACCCTCACTTTCCTTCTCGCCACTGTAAAAGGAGGAAATCGCCTCTCATTTCCTCCTCGCCATTTTCCGACTTTTTTTTTATTTTTTTTGCCAGCTGCCTGTTTTTTTTTTTTGTTTTTTTTTTACAAGTTTGGGGTGGAGGAAATGAAAGCTTCGAGGATTTGAAAAGATTATCCAGAAGCCAGCCGGCACACCTGTGACAAGGACCTGAACCAACCGAGTAGCTGTTTTGAGCGAGCTTGGCACTTGCTCTTCCCAACGAGTTGCATTGGCTCTTTTTTAGCATTGGTTTGGAAGACGATTCTTTGCTGTTGTGAGAGCACAAATGCCTTGTTCTGCTCAAAGAAGTAGTCATTGAAGTATCAATTTTAATATAAATATCTGATTTGGCATCTTTTGTTGTTTAGGCGGATTCATGGCGACAACGGGAAGTACGAGCGGCGTTTTCTGTATATCAGGGATGGCGCTCCATAGACCAGTGGTTCTGAATCATCATGGTTCGTAAACCTGCAGAGGTGACGGAGGGTCCCATCCGCAGTGGGTCTAGCACTTTTCGGTGTAGAGCGTTTTGCTGTAGGGCATTTCGGTGCGGACTTTTTGGTGCACAGACATTTCAGTGTACGGACTTTTTGCTGCAAAGACTTTTCGGTGGGGGACTTTTCGGTGAGCGGATGTTTCGGTGCACGGACATTTTGACGCATGGACATTCGACGCTATGGTTTGCTCGCCACTATCTCTTTTCCAACGTACGCAGACACGCTTCACATCGTGTTTGCGCGTTGAGTTGATAGAAATAGTCTCCTCTATAAGGTGTTGACTTTATTATTGGTCCTGCGTGTAGGAAACGACCCAAACAGCAAGACGTTTGAAGTTGTTTGTGTATTCAGAAAAATTTTGAATATCTTAAAATGCGCCTCCTCCGCGTAATCGCATAGCTCCGATTGTTAATAATAAATTGTGATGACCTCGCACGACAAAAAAATACAAAAAACAGTGTAATTTTTACTTGTAACTCATTAGGGAATAAAGTAGGCGTGTGCGGGTACAAAATAAGTGTAATCAAACCAAATATCGATTTGAATCAAGTAAACAAGCCGAATTTGGTGAATGCTAAATCTATTTTATTTGGTATGAAATGTTTGCTCATTCTCGTACGAGAAAAAAAACAGTGACCACAGATCATACACAGAGTATGATCTGTGGTCAACGTCTCCTTCCATGCCGTAATGATGTCGCCGGACGTAAAGAACTGCTTTACAATCGTGCTTATACAGGGCGATTTTTTTTTAACGACTAGACATTTTTCTAAAAAAAGACGTCAGAGTTACGCAATTGCGGTTTGTGCCTTATCTATAGTCATCAAAAACACCAAATCATTCATTTTTAAAGAGATGTAGTGGACGTGAAGTGGCTCACGGCGTCCTAAAAAGCCTAATTTGGACGCGAATCGTGTTACCGCAATCTTTTCGGCCACCGCACTCCTCGCCCCTTCTACAGTGGCGTTGTCACAGCGATGCGCATGATTTGTCGCTTTAGCTTCATGGCGTTAGGCTGTGCCACGCGGAGATGGAGCCCACATAAAATCAGAACTATATTTTCGCGCCCAAATTAGGAGGACGCCTAAAGTACGCGCGTTACATCTATTTAAGAATGGACGGTTTGGTGGCTTGCGATTATGGCCAACAACTTTCTAAATACAAGATGCCGTTTTCTTTTCTAATTAAAAGGTTAATTAGCGAATTTTAGGCAATCGGTCGGTTTTACTTGCGTTCGTTATTGAACCTAATCCTCGCCTGGCCGTATAGCTCACCTACACAAACCGCAATGGCGCTAATTTTCACTGGACAATTTGGTGGCTTTCGATTACGCCCAACAACTTTATAAATCAACTATCCCGTTTTCTTTTATAATCGAAAAGTTTATTATCAAATGTTAGGTAATCAGTCGGTTTTTGTTGCGTTCTTTCTTGAACCCAATCTTCGCCTGGCCGTTTAGCTCACATCCACAAAACGTTAATTTCCACGTTTTTTTCTAATATCTAGTAGGTGAAAAAAAAAAAAAAAAAAAAATAAACGTTGTATATAAAATAGAGGGCAGTTCTTTTCTGATATAAATAAAGCGTGGGGCACGCGTCTTGCATGCATCTCTTTTTTTTTTTTTTTTTTCCGGCCTATGAAAACAAATCCCGGGGCATTCGAAATTGAGTTTATGATGGGGCGGGCGCTTTATCACGGGGTATTTTGTCATGTTTCATAAGCTTTATTACTAGTCAGAAGGAAGCCACGCGAGCCGCATCACGTTGCAAACAGCTAATTCGGGTGTTTCTCAAGCAGCTCTAGAACTTTCCAATTGACATTTTGGTTTTAATACATCTAAAAAAGTTTGGTACTTAGTCCTAAACATTTAATTTATTAGGCATAATTAAAAATACTGCAACTCTCGCAAGACGTCTACCCAAAACATAAAGTTGGCTTAATTCATTGGCGTAAAGTGGCTGCGTCTTTCATTTTTATGCTTGGTCTTTAAAGATTCGTGAAAAGCATTCGCGACCTTATCTGTCAAGGCGCGTACGCGGACAGCGCGGCCTCCTCGGCAAGTTGTTCCCTCATCGAAGACGACAATGAATAAAAGGTGCGATAAAAATCTTAATGCCTGAAAAAAGCGCAAGTTGAAAATAATTCTAAGGGTGTCAGTTGATTTTATTTCTACTATATTCAAATTTCAACACTCGTCGCGGGCAGCATGAAAGGAAGCACTGCACTCTTGGCGCAAACCAGTGCCCAGTCAACGGTTCTAGACTCAAACACGCATCACCACCCGACCTGTTTGAAAAATAAATAATTTTCAGTACTTTTGGTAGAAAAGGCGAATTTTCTACTGAGCGTGATATTTTGTGGGCCCAAAAGTCCTGTAGCCGGGATCGGTAGTTCATAGCTTCAGGAAGACAAAGAACGACGGATGCATTATTTCCCGCGGAAGTACTGTTTTGAATTTGAATTTCACATAAAATTGTATATGCACAAATTGTGGCACGATACCGAACTTGCTTGATTACTTTTCTTTTAAAGACAACATAACCAGGCATAATCTACAGATATTGCAGAATTCATTTTAATTGGCGTACAGCGCGAAAGACAAGTATGGACATAAAGAACACAATAGAGCTCTGCATCTCTACTGCATTTCTTTCCGTACTTGTGGACAGTTAGTCCGCATGACTATATTCAAAAACTGCCAAATCGTTTAAGCCTACCCCTTTTTATAATTTTTTTCGTAGATTAATTGTGGCGAATCCCGGCTGGGTTCGGGTAAAGATCTCGCACGTGTTCAAGGACACATTTCGGCATGATTTCCCGCTTGGAGACGACGTTGAGCTGACCGTTGTTCCACTCGGGGAACGCCAGACGCCTAATTATCCAAGCAGCCCCAAAACTTGCGGTAGTACACCTTCCGAACTCCTGGGTTTTTTTGGAGATGGCCTTCGCCCACCCTGACAAAGGCCCAAGCAATTATGTAAGGGCTGCAGAGGCTATCTGGGCATTCCGTTTCTTCATCAGCGAACAAATGCGAACAGAAGAGAATGAAAACTTCGTAATACCTGCTGTCTT